>NC_135313.1:113566126-113936239 GCF_048772815.1 Callospermophilus lateralis | reverse complement strand
CCTAACACTAACACTAACCCTAAGCCTAAAACTGATCCTAGCCCTAACCCTAACTTTAACCCAATCCTTAACACTAGCATTAACCCTATCCATTACCCTAAACTTAAGCCTAACCCAAATGTTAACACTAGGCCTAACCTTATCCCTAGGCCTAATATTAAACCTATTCATTACTGTAAACCTAAACTGAACCCTAAACCTTACCCTATCCATTATTCTAACCCAAACCCTAACCCTAATGCTAATTTGAGCCCTAACCATAAACATTAACCCCAATCAACCTTAACTCTGTCTCTGACCTTAATAATACACCTAGCTCTAAACGTGACCCCTACCCTAAACCTAACCCTTACATTAGACCTAGCCATAAACCAAACACTAAAACTACGTCTAATTTTAATACTAGACCTGATATTAGCCCTAGCTCTAATCTTAGCCCTAACCCTAACACAAAACCAAGCCCTCATCCTAGCCCCAAACCTAGCTTTAATCCTAACCAGAACCCTCACCGTAGCCATATCCCTAATTGTAACCCTTTCCCTAACCCTGAACCAAGCTATATAACCCCGTCCTTGCCCCTAAAATTAATCCTAACCCTAGCTGTAACCATAGGCCTAACCCTAACACTTATCCTAGTGCTAATCCAAGCCCTAATTTAGCCCTAACCTTAACCCTACCACTAATCCTAGCCCTATGACGAATTCTAACTCTCAATCCTAGCCTATTTATAACCCTATCTGTTACTGTAACCCTCACACTAGCCCTAACCTTAGCCCTAATCCTACCTATAGTTTTAACCCTAGATCTAACCATAATGCTAGATCTAATCCTAACCTTAAGCCTAAACCTCACTGTACCACTAGCCCTAACACTATTGCTAATCCTTAAACTAGCCATAACTCTAGCCCTAGCCCTAAAACCGAAATTTGCTCTAAACCTACATATATATATATATATATATATATATATATACCCTACCACTATAACTAGCAATAACCCTTGGTCTAATTCGAGTCCTAGGCTTAAAGTTATTCCCTTACCCAAATTTTATCTAAACACTAACCCTAGCTCTATATATCACCCTAAACATAAAGCTAATACTAACAGAAGACCAAGCCAAAACCCAAACCCTAAAACTAACCCTAATCATAACCCTAGTTCTTACATTAGAAATAGCCCTAACCTTAACACAAAAATAGCCCTAATCTGAACCCTAACTAGATTTAACCCTAACCGTAACCCTAGCAGTAAACCTAACTCTAAACAAAGCCCTAACCCTAGCTCTTAACCTATTCCTTGCACTGAGCCAAACCTATCCATAATGCTAAACCTAATCCTCATCATAATAGTTAGCCTAAACAAAAGACTAACACTATTTGTTCTTGTTCTAACCCTAACCCAAAATCTAACTCAAAACTTCACCCTTATTCTTACCCTAAAACAAATTATACGTCTGAACCTAACCCTAACCCTAAACCGAAACCTGAAACTAACCCTACCAGTAACCTTATACCTAAACCTAACCCTAACACTAGTTTTAGACCTAAACCTAATCCTAAATATAGTGATAACTCTAGCCCTAGACCTAAACAAAAACTTAGTCCTAGCCCTAAAATAACCATTAACCTAAAACAAACACTAACCCGACCCCTAATCCTGACCATGGTCCTAATTCTGGCTTTCACCCTAAACCTAACACTTACTTGAACACTAACCCTGACACTAACACTAAACCTAGCTCTTAACCATAACCGAAACCAAAATCTAAATTTAACACTAGACCTAGCCATAGCCCTAACCCTAAAACTACTCCTAATTAAAACCCTGCATCTTACATTAACCATATCACAAACCCTAGGCCCTAAACCTAACACAAAACCTAGCCCTAATGCAAGCCTATCCTACCCTAAACATAATCCTTACACTAACCCTAGCCCTAATTCTAACCCTAACCCTTACCTTAGTCACTACCCTTTCTCAAAACCTAACCCTTAGCCTAAACATAACCCTAGAACTATCCCTAACCATAACCCTAACCCTAGCCCTAAACCCAAAGTTAAACCTAGCCCTAACCCTAGCTCTAGCACTAACCATTACCTTAATTCTATTCCAAACCCTAATGATAACCCTAGCCCTAATCCTAACCAAAACCCTAATACAAACCATAAACCTAACCCTAGACTTAACCCTAAACCTAACACTTGCTGTAGCATTAACCCTAACTCAAAACCTAAACCTTAACCTAAACCCAACAGTAACCTAGCCCTAAAACTAAACTTAACCCTAAATCTAACATTAACACTAAAGCTAACCTTACTTCTAACCCAATATATTACCCTAAACCTAACCCAAATGAAAACCCTAGCCCTAACCCTAAACCCAACCCTGACCATAACCATAACCCTAACCCTAGACGTAACACTAAACCTAACCCTCACATACGACTGACTTTAGCTCAAAACCTAAACTTTACCCTAAACCTAACTCTAACCCTACTCTAAGCTAGGGTTACTAGCCCTAATCTAAACCCTAAGCCTAACACTAGACATAATCTAACAAATTAACTTAGCCTTAACCCTATACATTATCCTTATGATAACCATAATACAAATCCTAAACCTAGGCCTAACCCTAACCATCTTGCTAACCTGAAACTTCTCTATTCCCCTAAACCTACCCTGAACCCTAAACCTAATCCTATCCATTACTCTAATACTATCCCTAATACTCATTTGAGCCCTATCCTTAAAGATTAAGCTAAAACAAACCCTAACCCTGATCCTGACCATAAAAAAAAGCTATCTCTAAACTTGACCTTACCTGAATCCAACACTTACACTAGACCTAAGCCTAAATCTACCCCTAACTGTAACAATAGACCAGACATTAGCCCTAGCCTTAATTCTAGAATTAAATCTATAACAAACCCTAGCACTCATTCTAGCCCTAATCCTAGCCTTAATCATATCCCTAACCCTATCCCTAGACCAATCCCAAATTCTAACCCTCACCCTACCCCTAAACCTAGCTATAACACCAACCATTACCCTAAAGATAACCATAACCCTAGCCTAATGCTAAGCCTAAACTCAACACAATACCTAACCTTAATCCTAGCCTTACTTTAGCCCTATCCCTAAAACTAACCATAACCCTAGCTCTATGACTAACTCTAACTTTCGTCCTAGTCCTATTCTTATTTCTAAAACTATCCATTACTATAATCCTAAACCAAACAATTGCCCTATCCTTAGAACTCTCCCGAACCCTATATCTAAGGCTAACTTCAAATCTAACCTTAACCCTAAGCATAACCTAATATTAACACTAGTCCTAACCCTAATACTAATCATATAATTAGTGGTAACACTGAACCTAGGACTAACATCAAATTGAGCAATACCCCTTACCATAATCCTAAATTTTAACTTAAACTAAACGCTAACACTATACCTAGACCTAATCCTAGACCTAATTGGAGTCATAATCCTAACCTTAAAACTTACCCTAACCCTGAGTCATATTCTAACAGTCACCCTAGCTCTAAACACCATGTTAAACTTAAAGGAAACCCTAACAGTAAACCTAGCCCTAATTTATGTCATAACCTGAAAACTAACCCTGACCCTAACTCATATCCTAAAATTCACCTTAGATCTAAACACAATCCTCATCTTAAACTGAACTCTAACAGAAACCCTAGCCCTTATTTGAGTCTTAACCCTTATCCTAAAACAAACTCTAATTCTTACTCAGACGCTAACAATACCCCTAGCTCTAAATATTAACCTGTTCCTAAAACTAACATTTACACTACACCTACTATTTACCCTAACCCTAATACTTAACCTAATTGTAACACTCATTTTTACATTAGCCATTTACTTAACCCTAACATGAAAACTAGCCCTATATGAAATCAAAACCTAGATTTAACCCTAACCCTAATCCTAACCCTAGCCCTAACCCTAGCTCTAAATCTATCACTTACCCTAAGCCAAACACTAACACTAATGGTAAACCTAGACCTATCCCTAATCTTTAGGCTAACCAAAACCTTAACCTTATTAATAGTTCTAAACCAATCCATCACTCTAGCTGTAACCCTATTCCAAACCCTAATACTAAACCTGATCCTTATTATGATCCTAACACTAACCTAGGTCTAAACCTGACACTGAACCTGGACAAAACCCTAGCAAGTAGCCGTAGACCTTAACCTAATCCTAAATCTAGACTTAACTCTAGCCCTAGAACTAAACAAAAACATTTCATTAGCCCTAACAGTAACCCTGAACCTAACCCAAACACTAACCCTAGGCCTAAACCTAAATCTAGTTCTAATTCTGGCTGTAACCCTAACTCTAACTCTAACCTGAACACTGACTCTGCCTTTAGATTAAACCTATCTCTAAATTTGACCCTACCCGAAATTCTAAACCTAACACTATAACTAGCCATTACCCTAACCCTAAAACTAGCCCTAAATATAACCCTAGCTCTTGCATTACTCATTGCTCTAATCTTCGGCATAAACCTAACCCAAAATCTAGAGCTAATCCCAGGCCTAAACCTAGCCTTAAGCATTACCCTAACCCTAACTCTCACCCTAACCTTAACCTATCCCTCACCTTAGTCCTAATTCTAGCTCAAATCCTAACCCTTACCCTAAACATAAACCTACATCTATCCCTAAAAATAACCCTAACCATAGTCGTAATCCTAACCTAACCCTACCCTTAACCTATCCTTTACTCTAAACTTAACCTTCAACCTATTGATAATCCTCGGCCTAACCTTAATGCTATAACTAACCAGAAAACTAACCATAGACCTAAACCTCAGCCTCACATTGCCATAGACTTAACCCTAGCTCAAACCCTAACCCTTATCATAAACCTAAACATAACCATGGCTCTAACGCTAAGCCTAAACCTCTATCTAACCCTAACTATAATGCTAAACCTACATCTAAACCTATCCATTACCCTAACCTTAACCCTACCCCTAATGATGACCTAAACCTAATCCTAACCCTAACCCCAAACGTACTGTAATTTTATCCATAGACTTAACCTTAAACCTAACCCTCACCCTAGGCATTACCTTAGCTCAAAACCTAACCCTTATGCAAAACATAACCCTGACGCTAACCCTAGTTCTAACCCTAAACCTAACCGTAACTCAAGGCCTATTCCTAACCATAAACTCAGCCCAAAACATAGCCCTAAACTGTCCATTATACTAACCCTAACCCTTATTCTAATGCGATTCCTAAAACTAACCCTAACGCTAACAATTAGCTAAACCTAAACTGAACCCTAATAAAAACCCCTATCATTACCTAACACACACTCAAAAGCTAACTCGAGCCCTAAACTTAAACTCTAACTTTAACCAAACTCCAACTCTGACCCTGACCCTAACAAATCCTCTAGCATTATAGCTGACTCTTGCCTTAAAACTAACAGTTACACTAGACCTATCCATAACCATAATCCTAAAACTATCCCCAACCATAAGCCTTGACCTGACATGAGCCCTAGCCCTAATCCTAGCCTTAAACTTAACACAAATCACAGCATGAATTGTATCACTAACCATACCCTTACTCCTAACACTAACCCTAACAGTATCCCTAACCCTAACACTAACCTAGCTTTAATCATAGCCCTAATTTAGCCCTATTCCTAACCCTAGCCCTAACCCTAGATGTAAGACTAACTATCTCACCTTAGCCCCATCCAGTGTTCTACCCAATTTCTTACTAGAACCCTAATCCTAGACTTAACCCTAGCCCTATCCTTAGCCCTAGCCCTAAATAGATTTAAATTTAACTCTAAATCTAATAATAATCCTAATCTTAACCCTAACCCTACCCTATCTTTGAAGCTAACTTTAAACCTATTGCTAAACCTAAACCTTACACTAGCCAGAACCCTAATTCTAATCCTATAGCTATCTCTAACCCTAGCCCTAGCCCTAAAACAAAACTAAACCATAGCCTTAACCCTAACGCTTAACCTAAACCAAACCCTAACCCTAACACTAGCCCTAATTTGAGTTTTAATCTTAACCCTAAACTAACCCTAACCCTTACTCTGATCATAACACTAAACCTAGCTCTAAACTTATACCTAACCCTAAACCTAAACCTAACACTAGACATAGCCCTAACCCTAACCTTAAATTTAGCCCTAAACATAACTCAGATACTTACATAAGTCATAACCCTAACCCTAGTACTAACTTAACATGAAACCTAGTCTTAATCTGTGCCATAACCCCAGTTTTAACCCTAATCCTAACCCTAACTCTAGCTCCAATAATAAACATAACTCTAGCTCTAACCCTAGCTCTAATCTTATTCTTTGCCTTAAACATAACCCTAACCCTAATGCTAAACCTAGTCCTAAATCTAAACCTTTCCCTAATCTTAACCCTATCCATTACTCTAATCCAAACCTAGACACTAAATTTCATCCTATCATTAACCTAACACTAACCCTAATGCTAATTTGATCCCTAACTTTAAAATTTAACCTATCCCAAACCCTAACCCAGACCCTGACTGTGAAAATACTCCTATCTCTAAACCTGACCATAATTCTAAAACTAACCCTTACACTACATTTAGCCATAAACCTAACAATAAAACTATCTTTTATTATAATGCAAGACCTGATATTATTCCTAGCCCTAATCTTAGCCCTAAACTTAAAAGAAACCCTAGCCCTCATCCTAGCCCTAAACCTAGGGCTACTCATAACCCTAACCTTAACCATAGCTCTAACTAAATTCTAACCCTCACCCTCCCATTAAACCTATCTATAACACCATTCCTTACCCTAAATTTAATCCTCAACCTAACCCTAACACTAGACTAAGCTGCACACTAACCCTAGCCCTGATACTATCCCTAATTTACCCTATACTAATTATAATGCAAACCATAGCCCTAAAACTTACTCTAATTCTCAAACTAGCCCTATCCATAGTTCTAAGCTTATCCATTAACTTAACCCTAACCCTAGCCCTAAACATAGCCACAAACCTAAGCATAACACTTGCCTAACTCTTATTCCTAGACCTAACCCTAGATTTAACTCTAACTCTAACTCTAAAACTAACCCTAAGCCTAAGCCTTACATTAACACTAGCACTAACACTTACACTAATCATGAAACTAGCCCTAAACCTAACCTTAGCAGTAAAACAAAACCGAGTAATAGCCCTAACACTAAACCTTAACTTAAACCAAATCCTAATACTACACCGAGCTCTAAACCTAGCTTTAACCCCAACCCTTGCCCTAATCCTAGCTCTAATCCTAGCTTTAACCCTATCCCTTACCCTAAGCCAAACCCTAACACTAATGTTAAACCTAATCCTTAACCAAACTCAAACACTAACCATATTACTAGTCCTAACCCTAGCACTCTTTCTAGCTCTAACCATAACCCAAACCCTAACCATAACCGTGACCCCTATTCTGAACCTAACAGTAATTGTAGGTCTAAATCTGAACCTAACCCTTAACTGAACCCTGACAGTAGCCCTTCCAGTAAGCTTATACCTAAACCTAACTCTAACACTAGCCCTAGACCTAAACCTAATCCTTAATCTAGTCATAACTCGAATCCAAGACCTAATAAAAAATCTTGACATAGCCCTAACAATAACACATAGCCTAAGCCAAACACTAACTCTTCCCCGAGAACTAATTTTGGCTTTAATTCTAATCATAACCCTAACCTGAACACTGACCCTGACACTAACATTAACCCTAGGTCTAAACACCACCCCAACCCTAAACCTAACCCTAAAACTATGCCTAGACCTAACATTAACCCTAAAACTAGCCTGAATTATAACAAGATTTTACATTAGCTCTAGCTCTAATCTATCACAAAACCTAGCCCTAATCTAAGGCCTACCCTATTTTAACACTAAATCTAATTTTAATCCTAACCATAACAATTACCCTAACCCTAAGCCTAAGCCTAGACCTAATCTTTCGAATTACCCTAGCCCTAACCCTAGCTCTAACCTATCCATTACTCTAATGATAACCCTAACCTTTATGCTAACCCTAGGCCAAAACCTAACCTAACCCTAACACTAACTATCTATTACACTACACTTAACCTGAAACCTAAACCTAAAACTATCATTAACCTATCCTTAACCATAATGCTAATTCGAGCCTTATACCTAAACTTTAACCTAAAAAAAACCCTAAACCTGAACCTAACCCTAATAATACCCCTAGCTCTAAACTTGACCCTAACCATAAACCTAACTATTAAAATACACCTAGCTATAAACCTAACCCTAAACTATCCCTAAATATAACCCTATATCTGACTTTTTCCCTAGCTCTAATCCTAGTCCTTACCCTAACACAAACCTTAACCCACATCCTAGCCATAAACTTCATCTTAATCATAAACCTAACTGTAATCTTAATTTTAATACTCACCCTAGCCATTAAACTAGCTACAATCCCAACCATTACCCTAAACCTAACCCTAACCCTAACCCTAACCCTAACCCTAACCTTAGCCCTAACCCTAGGCCTAACCCTAACACTAATCTTTGCCCTAAGACTAACTCTAACTCTAACCCTAGCCCTATACCGAGTTATAACCCAATTCCTTACTATCACCCTAAACCTAGTCGTAAACTTAGCCCTATCCCTAGTCCTATCCTTATTCCTAGCTCAAACCTTAGATCTAAACCTAACTCTAAATATAACCCTAAACCTAAGCCTAATCCTCATAAGTGTAGCCCTAACCCTAATACTAATCCTAACACTAGCCATAACCCTCCAATTATCCCTAAAAAAACAAAAACACCGAGTCATAGCCCTAACCCTAACTGTTAACCTAAACCAAACACTAACCTTACACCTAGCCCTACCTATCTCTAATTCCAATCCTAAATCTAACCTGAAAAGTAATCCAGAAACTGACTCTGACCCTAACACTAACTTGAGTTCTAAATATTGTAATAACCATAAACCTAACCCTAACATTAGACCTAGCCCTAACCCTAACCCTATAAGTAGCACTAATCATAACTCTACTTCATACATTACCCCTAGACTTAACCCTATCCCTAACCTAACCCAAAACCTAGCCTTAATCTGAGTTCGAAACCTAGCTTTAATTCTAAACTTAAACCTAAAACTAACCCAAACAAAAGCCCTAAATCTATACATATCCCTAGCCCTAATCTTAAGTCTAAAACTATTCATTAACCTAATGATAAACCTAACCTTTATGCTAAACATTAGTCCTAATCTTAACCTTATCCATTACACTGAAGCACATCTAAACCCTAAACCTAACCCTGTCATTAACCCTAACCCTAAACCTAATGCTAAATCGAGCCCTAAACCTTACCTCTAACATAAACCAAACCCTAAACTTGAACCTGAGTCTAATAATAACCCTAGCTCTAAACCAGGCCCTTACCCTAAACCTAACCATTACACTGGTCCAAGCCATAAACCTAACACTAAATCTATCCCTAAATGTAACCCTAGACGTGGCCTTAGTCCTAGACCCAATATTATCCAATACCCTAACACAAACACTAGTTTTCATTCTAGCCTTAAGCCTAACCTTAATCATAACACTAACCCTAACCTTATCCCTAACCCTAATACTATCTCTAGCCCTAGCCCTCAACTTAGCTATAACCAACTCCCTTACACTACATGTAAGCCTAACTCTAATCCTAACCTGAGGTCTAAACCTAACACTAACCCTAGCCCTAATTTAGCCAATCCCTAAACATAACCCTAGCCCTAGCCATATGACTAACTCTAATCTCACACTAGCCTATAACTATTTCTAATCCTATCCTTTACCATAACCCTAACACTAGCCCCAACCCTAGTCCCAACCCTTACCCTATCTTAGTCCTAATCCTAACCATAGATCAAATCCTAACTCTAAATCTAACCCTAACACAAAGCCTAAGCCTATCCATTATAAATTCATTTATATTTAGATTCTATGTCTACATATGTTGGCTTCAACTGTTATTTAGAATATAGTAATTAGTTTCATAAAAGGCATACCCTTTCTGGTGGTATATAGAGAACTGATGGTCAGGTGTAGGATGCTATGTTAAGGGGGTAAGAAGTGGGGGTATGAGAATAATCTATCTTAGCAAATTGGAAGAGAACTGTAATGAATATACAGGGGTAATTTATGGGAGACTGTATAAATTCAAATTCCTTTTCTGTATTCATAAAATTACCTTATGAATAAATAGTAAAAGTTAGGAGATTGAAAGTGGCATAGAGGGAGAAAGAAAAAAGAAAAAAAATAACATGAAAAGAAAGAAAGAGAGGGAGAATGAAAATAAGAGAAAATAAAGGGGGGGGTGAGGTGGGTCTATGCAATTCCTCTATATTATACTATTCTGGTGATTAAGTACTTAAAGTCCAATTTCAGGCAAAGTTCTTAGTTTCACGTATGTTGAGATTGTGGGGGCCAGAGAGGGAAGGGTAGAGGAGAATAGATGATAAGAGCGAGAATAGAAAAGTCTCTCAAAACTCTGTTTTCTTCCAGTAGGTAGAGTTGTCTATTCCTAGTTTGAGTCTCTGTGCTAAGGGTGTTGGTGGTAGCCAGTTTGAGAGGGCTTGAATTTCTACTTGGAGCCTCCCTACTCTTAGTCTCTGAGTTGCAAACCAGGTACTTGTAAAGTTGCTGTTCTGCATTGAAAGCTATGCCGCCCCCACCCCCCCCCCAAAAAAAAAAGCTTGTGAGAAAAATCTTGAGTTATCAAAGCTAAATGTAGGGGACTTGGAAACCGGGTACCTGAGCAGCCACAGAACTGAGCTGGTAGCCAGGGCCACCGATTGATGGGGAGTAAGATTTTCAAAGATGGATTCCATCTGATACTTGTGTAGGGTTTTTGGTGAGGTGGGTGGTTCTGGGGTGACCATTGGCCATCTCCAGAGCTTAGTCTGGTGACCCACAAGCAAAGCCTCTGTGTTCTGTGCTACCTATACTCTGCGCCAAGAGCGCCTACATGGCCGAGACTTCTGTCTCAGCTGAGAGCTATCCCGTGGCCAAGACTTCTATCTGCGCCAAGAGCTCACTGGCGGCTGAGACTTTCCTCTGAGCTGAGAGCACATCTGCAGATGAGACTTCCATCTGTGCAGAGAGCTCATGCGCGGCCCAGATTTCCGACTTCCAACTGAGCTGAGAGCAACCACACAGCCGAGCCTTTCATCTGAACAGAGAGCTCCAGCATGGCCCTAGTTTTATTCAAATTTCTATGATATTGGGCAAGATTCTTCTTTTACTTAGCCTTACTATGCTCCACAGGTTTGGGCCTTCTCGCTTCAATGGTTCGCTGTCAGAAACAGTTAGTATTTTAAGATTTTCCTTCATTATGGCTAATTGATGTGAATTAAAATTGAGCTGGAAATAAAACAGGGTCTGTAAGAGGTACTTGAAACTTCACAAATCAGTTCTCAGTGGGCACTTTCTGGTTTCTTTTTTTTGGAGGTAGGCCAAAGCTGAAGCATGGAAAAACAACTGTATCTGAGAGCCCTTAAGGAGAAAATACAGAAATATGTAGGTATTGAAATAAGTCTCCCAATGATTTGATCAGATTTCTTTGATACTATTCAGTACTCACCTTTAACTTGTCACACTAGGCTCCCCAAGTTTTGTACATCAAGGATCAACAGTTTTTCTATACAGGTAAGTGTTAGGGTTAGGTTTAGAACTAGTTTTAGAGTTATTTTTGTTCAAATTTTTTGATACTGGGCTGGATGAATCTTTTCCCTAGCCTTACTCTTCTCCCTAGGTTTGGGCCTTCTGGGTTCAGTGGTTCACTGTCAGGAGGAACAGTTTGTATTTTAAGTTTTCACTTCATTTTGACCTATATGCGTAAATGGAAATAGAACTTTAAATCAAACAGGGTTGTTTTGTAAGTTGGCTTGAAACTTCACTCACTCAATCAGTTCCCAGTGTGCATTTCTGGTTTGTTTCTTGTAGAAGTAGTCCTATGCTGAGATAGAAAGAAATAATTTCATCTTTGAGTGCTTCAGGAGCAATCTTCAATATTTTTGGTCAAATTACTTTGATACTGTACAGGATTCATCCTTTACCTAGCCTTAATAGGATTCCCAATTTTTTCAACGGTTCACTGTCAGGAACAGTGTGAATTTCTAGGTGTCACTTCATTTTGGCCTATAGATGTGAATGGCAATGAAGCTGGAAATAAAACAGTGTTGGTACTAGCTGCTTGATATGTCACACACTCAATTAGTTCTCTACGAGCACTCTCTGCTTTCTTTCTATTGAATATAGGTCAAGGGAGAAGCATGCAATAACAATTTTACTGAGAGCATTTTAAGAGACAACAAAGAAATAAGCATGTAATGAACTACCTCCCGCAATTATTTGGTCATATTTCTTTGATAATGTGTATTTTTCATCTCTTTGCTTGCACTACTAGGCTTCACAACCTTTGGACTTCTAGCATCAAACGTTATCTAAACAGGTTAGGGTTAAGATTACACTTAGGTTTATGGCTAGGTTTAGACCTAGTGTTAATTCTGGAGTTAGTTTTGTTCAAATTGTCTTGATAGTGGGCAGGATACATCTTTTGCCTAGCCTTAACATGTTCCCCAGGTTTAGGCCTTCTCACTTCAGTGGTTCACTGACAGTAACAGTTTGGATTTTGAGGTTTCACTTCATTTTGACCTATATGGTAAAGGGAATTGGAGCTCAAAATCAAAGAGTTTTGGTGCTAGCTGCTTGACACTTCACACTCTCAATCAGCTCTCTGTGGACACTCTTTGGTTTTTTCTTTGTAAAAGAACAATAAACTACAGCATGAAAAAAATTAACCAAGAGCATATTAGGAAAAAACAGTGAAATATGAATGTACTGAAATACCTCCCCCCATTACTTGGTCAGATTTCTTTGATACTGTGCAGGATTTATCTGTTAGCTTGCCCCACTAGGCTCCTTTATTTGGGGACCACTATGATCAATTGTTCTCAAACAGGTTAGGTTAGGTTTAGTTTTAGTTTAGGGCTAGGTTTACAGCTGGTGTTTTGTTAGAATTAGTTTTGTTCAAATTTTTTGATACTGGGAAGGATTAAATTTTACCTAGCCTTACTATATTCTCTAGGTTTGGGCCTCTTGGTTCAAAGGATAGCTGTCTGGAACAGTTTGTATTTTAAGTTTTCATTTTATTTTGACCTATGTAGGTAAATGGAAATAGAACTGGAAATCAAACAGGGTTGGTGCTTGCTACTTCAAACCTCACACACTCAATCAGTTCTCTATGGGCATTTTCTGGTTTATTCTTTGTGAAATTAGCTCTAAGCATAAGCATGCAAAGCAACTTTATGTGAGAGCACTTTAGGAGAAAGTGAAAATATGCATGTGCTTAACTAACTTCCCCAATTATTTGGTCAGATTTCTTTGATACTGTGAAAGCTTTATCTGTTATCCTTCCCCACTTGGCTCCACAAGTGTGAGACTTCTAGAATCAAAGCGACTCTAAACAGGTTAGTATTAGTGTTAGTGTTAGTGTTAGGACTAGGATAAGACCTAGTGTTAGGGTTAGAGTTAGTTTTGTTTTCAAATTTCTATGATACTGTGCAGAATTCATCTTTTTTCCTATTTTTACTATACTACAAATGGTTGGGCCTCCTACATAAAGGGTTTGCTTTCAGGAACAGTTTCAATTTCCAGGTTTCTCTTCTTTATTCCCTATAGAGGTGAATGGAAATGATGCTAGAAATCAAACAAGGGTAACTGCTTGAATCATTCCACACTCAATCAGTTCTCAGTAAGGATTCTCTAGTTGGTTTCCTGTGGAAGTAGCACTAAGCTGAAGTAGAAAAAAAAACAGCTTTATCTCTGAGTGATTTAGAAGCAAGCAGAATACACATGTACTGAAAGAGCTTCAAATTTTTTTTGTAGGATTACTTTGATACTATACAGGATTCATCCTTAACCTAGCCTTAGTAGGCTCGCCAAGTTTGGGCCTTCAAGATTCAATGGTTCACTTTCAGGAACAGTTTCTATTTTAAGGTTTCACTTCATTTTGACCTAAATTGAATTGGAGCTAGAAATCAAACAGAGTTGCTGCTAGCTGCCTCAAACTTCACACACTCAATAAGTTCTCTGTGGCCACTCTCTGGTTTGTTCCTTGTGAATGTAGCTCTAAGCTGAAGCATGCAAAGCAAGTTTAAAGAAGAGCACTTTAGGAGAAAAGTGGGAAATATAAATATATTGAAATACCTTCCACAAATTATTTCGTCATATTTCTTTGATATTGTGCAGGATTCATCTACTAGCTTGCCCCACTAGGATCCCCAATTTTGGGACTTCTATGATCACAGGTTCTCTAAACAGCTTAGGGTTAGAGTTGGGGATAAAGTCAAATCTAGCATTAAAGTTACAGTTAAATTTGCTCAAATTTATTTGATAATTGACAGTATTCATCTTTTCCTACCCTTGTTAAACTCCCCAGTTTTGCACCTTCTCAGTTCAAGTGTTCACTGTCTGGAACCCTGTATATTTAAAGGGTTCACTTCATTTTGGTCTCTATGTGTAAATGGAAATGAAGCTCGAAATCTAACAGTGTTGATGCTAGCTGCTTGAAACTTCAAATACTCAATCAATTCCCTGTTGGTACTCTCTGATTTCTTCCTTGTGAAAGTATCCCAAATCTGAAGAATAAAAAAAAAATAAAATAAAATAAAAATAAACTTTATCTGAGAACACTTTAGGAGACAACAGGAAAATTTGCATGTACTGAACTATGTCCCCCAGTCATTTGGTCAGATTTCCTTTATACTACAGAGGATTCATCTGTTAGCTTTCCCCACTAGTCTCCACAACTTTGGACCTTCTATTATCAAACGTTCTCTAAACAGGTTAGGGTTAGTTTTAGGGTTAGGGTTAGTGCTAGTGTTAGAGCGCATGTTAGGGGTAGAGTTAGTTTTATTTAAATTTCTTTGATATTGGGCAGGAGTCATTTTTTACCTAGCCTTACTATGTTAACAAGTTTTGGGCCTTTTTTCTTCAAGATTCACTGTCAGGAACAGTTTGAGTTTTAGGGTTTCTCTTCATTTTAATTTATATATATAAATGGAAATTAATTTAGAAATCAACCAGGATTTGTGCTAACTGCTTGAAACTTCACACACTCAATCTGTTCTCTGTGGGCACTCTGTGGTTTCTTCCTTGTGAAAGTATCTCTAAGCACTAGCATGCAAAAGCAACTTTATGCAAAAGTATTTTATGAGAAATAAGGGAAATACGAATGTCCTGAACTACCTTCCCCCAATTATTTGGTTAGATTTGTTTGGTACTGCACAGGATTCATCTGGTAGCTTGCTTCCCTGGGTTCCCCACTTTTGGGACTTCTATGATCAAATCTCTATTAACAGGATAGTTTTAGGGTTAGTGTTAGATTTAGGACTAGAGTTAGAAGTAGTGTTGGGGTTAGAGTTATTTTTGTTCAAATTTCTTTGATACTGGGCAGGATTTCTCTTTTATGTAGCCTTATTATGTTCCCCAGTTTTGGGCCTTCAAATTTCAGTTGTTCACTGTCAGGAACAGTTTGTATTTTAATGTTTCACTTCACATTGTTATATATGGGTAAATGGAAATTGAGCTGGTAATCAAACAGGGTTGGTGCTAGGAGCTTAAAATTTTACTCACTCAATTAGTTCTCTGTGGGCACTCTCTAGTTTCTTCCTAGTGAAAGTTTTCCAAAGCTATGGCAATGAAAAGAGCATTATCCAAGAGCACTTTAGAAAAATACAGGGGAAATAGGCATGTCTTGAAACACCTCCCACAATTATTTTGTCAGATTATTTTTTATACTGGGCAGGATTCATCTGTTACGTTTTCCTATTAGGCACCCCAAGTTTGGGTCTTCTATGATCAAAGCTTCTCATAGCAGGTTAGGGTTGGTGTTAAGGTTAGGTTTATAGCTAGGGTTAGAATTAGTATTGGGGTTAAAGTTAGTTTTGTTCAAATTTCTTCTATAACAGGGAGGATTCGTTTTTTACCTAGCCTTACTGTATTCCCCATGTTTGGGCCTTCTTGGCTCATGGTGCGCTGTCAGGAACAGTTTGTGTTTTAAGGTTTCACTTCATCTTGAATTATGTGTGAAATTAGAATTGGAGCTGGATAACAAGCAGGATTGGTGTTAGCTGCTTGAAACATCACACACTCGGTCATTTCTCTGTGGACACTCACTGATTTTTTCCTTGTGAATGTAGCCCAATTCAGAAGCATGCAAATCATAGGTTTAGGGTGAGGGTATTGTATAGGGCTAGGTTTAGTGTTACAATCAGAGTCAGGGTAATGGTTAGTTTTAGAATTAGGGTTAAGACTCTATTTAGGGAAAAAGTTAGGGCTAGGTGTATGGTTAGTGTTTGGGTTTAAGTTAAGGTTTGGGCTTAGGGCTATGGCTCCGCTTTGTTTTAGGGCTACGGCTAGTGTTAGGGCTAGATTTTGGATGAGTGTTAGAGTTAGGGCTAGTGTTAGGATGAGGTTTAGGATTAGGGTTTGTGTTAGATTTAAATTTAGGGTTAGATCAAGGAATAGGGTTATAACTAGGTTAGGGTTCCGGAAGGGATAGGGTTAGAACTAGAGATACAGCTAGGAAGAGAGTTTTAGACTTAATACCAGAGTTAGGTTAGGGTTAGGGTTACAGCTAAATCAGGGCAAGAATTAAGGCTATGTTTAGTGTTAGGGTTAGGCCTAGATGTAGGGCTAGGTTTAGGATTAGCATTGGGGTCAAGGTTAAGTTTAGCGAAATGGGTGGTGTTAGAGATAACGTTAGGTCTAGGATGAGAGTTAGAATTTAGATTATGGTTAGAGTTAGTGTTCAGGGTAGAATTAAGGTAGGTTTAGGGCTAGAATGATGACTAGAGTTTCTGTTAGTTTTAAGGCTAGAACTAGGGCTAGGACTAATGTCAGTTCTAATCTTATTGTTAGGGATAGTTTTAGGATTAGGTTATGCCTAGTTCTAGTGAGTTACATTTATTGTAAGTGTCAGGTTTAGAGCTAGGGATTTTGATTAGAGTTAGAGTCAGGGTTGGCATTTGGTTTAGGTTAAAGTTTATGGTTAATGCTTGAATTAGTGGTAGGTTTAAGTTTAGGGTTAAGGTAATGCATATGGTTAGGTTTTTGTTTCAGTTAAGGTTTAGGGTAAAAAATGGGTTAGGTTTATTGATAGAGTTAGGGCTACCATTAGGTTTAGGGTTACATTTAGTGTAATGGATAGGTTTAGAGCTCAGGTTAGGGTTAGGTTATGGTTTGGATTAAGTCTATGATAAGGGTTAGGTTTAGGGATAGGGCTACGGTTTGGTTTAGGGTAAGTATTAGGGTTAGAGTAAGTGTTAGGGTTAGGGCTAGGGTTATGGTTAGGTTAGAGTATAGGTTAGTGTTTAAACTAGGATTAGAGCTAGGGCGACGTTTAGGTTTAATTTTAGACCCAGGGTTATGTTAAAGTTATGGTATGGTTTAGGGTTAGGGTTATGGCTAGTGTTTTAATTAGGGTTTGTTTTAAGTTTAGGGTAATGGATAATATTAGGGAAAGGGTTAGGGTTCGGGTTAGGGTTTGGGTTACAGGTAGTGTTAGGATTAGGTTTAGGGTAAGTCTTAATATTTCAGCTAAGGTTAGGGCTATTGCAACGGAAAGGTTTCAGGTTAGGTCTAGGGTTATATTTGTGTTTAAGGTTAGGTTTAGTGTTAGGGATAGGGTTATAATTAGGATTAGGTTAAAGATAATGGATAGGGTTAGAGGTAAAGTTTGGGCTAGGATTAAAATTAAGATTAAAGCTAGGATTAGGGTTAGGGTTTAGGATGGGGCTATTGCTATGTTTAGTGAAAGGATTTTCCTTGAGCTAGGGTTAGGTCTAAGGCATGGGTTAGGGTTAGTTTTAGTTTTGGGCTAGGATTAGGGTTAGGGTCATGCTTAGGACTAAGTTTAGGCCTAGAATTAGGGCTAGGTTTTTTGTTAGATTTAGGGCTAGGGTTAGAACTATGGGTAATGTAAGACCTAGAGTTATGTTTAGGGCTAGTTTTAGGGTTAGGGTTATGGCTAGGTCTAGTGTTAGGTATAGGTTTTGGGTTAGTGTCATGTTTCAAGCTTGGTTTAATGTTAGGGTAAGGGTCAGAGTTAGGAATAGGGTTAGGGTTATGGTTATAGCCGGAACTAGGTTCAGGTCTAGGCGTAGTGTTTGGTTTAGGTTAAGGGGTATTGTGAGGGCTATGGCTAGGTTTTTTGTTGAGGTCTAGGGCTAGAGTTATAGCTATTTTAGGACTAGCTTTAGGTCTAGGGCTAGTGTTAGGGTTAAGTATAGATATACTGTTACCGGTAGGGCTAGTGTTAGTGTTTGGTTTAGGCATAGGGTCAGGTTTAGACCCAGGGTTAGTGTTAGGATCAGAATAATGGTCAGGGTTTGGGTTAGAGCTAGAATGAAAAATAGGGTTAGGACTAGTAATATGGTTACAGTATAAGTTGGGATAAGGTTTAGGGTCAGTACTAGGCTTAACATTTGTGTTAGGGTTTGGCTTTTGCAAAGGGAAAGGGTTAGGGCTAGGGTTAGGGTTAGGGCTAGTGTGAGGGTTAAGATTTGAATTATATCTAGGGTTAGGGTTTAGATTATGGGTAGGATTTGTGTTTGGGATAGGGGTAGTGTTAGGACCACGACTAATATATAAACTAGGGTTATGATTACTGCTAAATTTATGGTTAGGGGTAAAGCTAGGTCTAGTCCTAGACTTAATTTAATGCTATGGTAATGTTTAGAAATAGAATTAGTGTTAGGGTCAGTGTCAGGTTCAGGGTTAGTTTTAAAGTTAGGGTTAGGTCTTATTGTAACATTAGAGTTTGGTTTAGAATAAGGGTTAGTGTAGGTCTATGGCTTGGTTTTGTTTAATGACTAGGGATAGGAGTATTTCAAATTATAGGACTAGCATTATTGTTAGGACTATGTTATGGTTTGGTTTAGGCTAATGGTTTCAGTTAAATTTAGAGTTAGGTTTATATTTAGAGTTAGGATTAGGGCTAGTACTAAGGATAGAAATAGCAATAGGGCTAGGGCAAGAGTTAGTCTTAGGGCTAAGTTTAGGGTTTGGATAGGACTAAATTAGGGCTAGGATTAGTGCTAGGCTTAGTGTTATTGTTAGGCTTAGGGAGAGGGCAGGGCAATGGGTAGGATTAGGTTATGGGTTATGGTTAGTTTTGGGGTAAGGGATGGGGTTATAGCTAATTTTAGAGCTAGGGCAAGTGTTAGAATTAGGGTTAAAACTTGGGTTAGGGGTTGGGTTAGGGGTAGGGCTAATTTCAAGTCCAGCATTATGGTTAAAGATAGTTTTTGGGTTAGGTTTATGGCTACATCTAGTGTAATGGTAAGTTTAAGGTTAGGGTCAGTTTTAGAGCTAAGGTTATTATTAGGGTCAGGGTCATTATTAGTGCTTGGGAAAGGATAGGGTTTAAAGTTAGGGCTCGAATTAGCATTAGGGTTAAAATTAGGTTAATGATGGGGTTAAGTTTAGGTTTTATGTTAGGTTTAGGGTAATGAATAGGGTTATGGGTAGGGATAGGTTTAGGTTAAAGCCTAGGGTTAGCATTAGGGTTAGGGTTAGGGTAATAAACAAGTTTAGAGCTAAGGCTATGGCTAGGGTTATGGTTACAATTAGTGCTAGTGTTATGGTTAAGGTTAGGGTTATGGTTACAGCTACGGTTAGGGCAAAGATTTTGGCTAGGTTTTGGGATAATTTAAGGCTAGGGTTAGGGTTACGTCTAATATAAATACTAGGATTACAATTAAGGCTGGTTTTATGGTTAGGGTTATGGCTAAGTTTAGTGTTACATTTAGGGTTAGGGTTAGAGTGATATTTAGAGCTAGGGTTAAGGTTAGGTCAGGTTCAGTGTTAGTTTTAGTTTTTGGCTTAAAACTCAAATTAGGACTATGATGTGGGCTAGATGTAGGGTTAAGGTTTGGTTTATGTTAAGAGTCAGGGTTAGGGCTATGATTTGGTTTTGTGTTAGTGCTAGAGCTAGAGTTAGGACTGGTTTTATGATTAGCATTGGGGTTAGGGTTAGGGCTAGTTTTAGGTTTAGGTTTAGGATTATCGTTAGGGTTAGATTTAGATTCAAGTTTAGATCTATGGTTAGGGCTAGAACCAAAAAAATGTCTAGGGTTAGGCCTAGGGTTAGAGATAGGATTATGGTTCCAGTAAGGGATAGGGTTAGAACTAGTTTTAGAGCAAGGGTGAGAGTTACACTTAGTCTTAGGGCAAGGTTAAGGGTCGGGTTAGGAATACGGCTAAATTAGGGCTAAAATTAGAGCCAGGGTTAGTGTTATGGTTCGGTCCAGGTTTAGGGTTAGGGTTATGATTAAGGATATGTTTAGGGCTAAGATAAGGGCTGGGTTTTTTTTTTAGTATTAGGGCTAGGATTATGGCTAGGGTTAATGTCAGGTTTAGGTTTGCTGTTAGAGATATTTTCAAGGTTATGTTTTTGGCTAGGTCTAGTTTAAAGATTAGGTTTAGGGTAAGGTTAGGTTTACAGCTAGTTGAATTATTAGGGTCATGTTCAGAGTTATGGTTTCGCTTAGGTTTGAGTTTAGGGTTAGTGCTCGAATTGGCATTAGGGTTAGATTATTATTACAATAACAGGGTTAGGTTTAGGTTGCAGGTTATGTTTAGGATAATTGATAGGGTTGGGGTTAGTAATGGGATTAGTGTTAGGCCTAGGGTTAGCATTATGGTAAAGTTTATGTTTCGGGTAATTGATACAATTAAAGTTTAGTTTAGGCTAGGGTTATTCTTAGGATTAGGTTTTGAATTTGGGTTAGGGTGAGGGTTAAAACCAGGGTTATGTTTAGGGTTATGTTTTGCATAAGGGTTAGGTTATGAGATATGGGTAGTGCAAGAGCAAGGGTTAGGTTAAAGGTTAGGTCTAGGGATAGAATTGTGGTAGTTTTAGGGTTAGAGTAAGGGTTAGGGCTAGGATTATTTTTAGGGATAGGCTTAGGTTTAGTGTAATGAATACAGTTAGATTTAGGTTTAGGTTTAGGTTTAGGGTTAGATTTAAGTTTAGGGTTAAGCTTAGGGATATGGTAATATTTAGGTTTATGGTAAGAGTTAGGTTTTGATTTAGGATTAGGGTTTTAGCAAGTGTTAGGTTTAGGGTTATGTGTAGGTTTAGTTTTCTGGTTAAGGTTAGGGTTAGGGTTAAGGCTAGGGTTACCAATAGGTTTAGGGATAGGTTTAGTGTATTTTATAGCTTTAGAGCTAGGGTTAGGGCTTGTGTTAAGATTAAGATTAGGGCTAGGTTTAGGTTTAGATTTACAGATAGTTCTAGTTTTATATTTATTGTAAGTGTTAGGCTTTGAGCTAGGGTTGGGACTAAGGCAAGGGTTAAGTGAGGATTAGGGCTACGGTTAGCATTAGGGTTATGCTTAAGGTTAGGTAAAGGCCTAGGATTATCTCTAGGTTTGTGTTAGGTTTAGTATAGGGTTATTGCTGTGGGTATTGTAAAAACTGGGGTTATGAGTAGGGCTGGTTTTAGGATTAGGGTTATGGCTAGGTCTAGTTTTAGGTTTTTATTTTAGGTTAACCTCAGGATTAGAGGTCGGTTTACTGTTAAATGCTGGTAAGTGTTTAGGTTAGAGTTAGAGTTAGGGTTATAGCCAGAATTAGGACTAGGTTTAGATCCAGGGGTATAGGTATTGTTTGGGTTAATGTAAGGGTTATTGTTAGGACAAGACTAGGTTTTTGTTTATGTCTAGGGCTAGAGCTAAGGCTACATTTAGGATTTTATTTAGGTCTAATACTAGTGATAGAGTTAGGTTTAGTAATAAGTTTATTGGTAGTACCAGTGTTAGACTTTGGTCTAGGGTTATGGTCAGGTTTAAACCTAAGTTTAGTGTTAGGTTCAGAATAAGGGTCAGGGTTAGCATTATATTTTGGGATAGGATTAGAGCTAAAATGAGGGCTAGGGTCAGAACTATTTATGGGGTTAGGATTTAGGTTAGCCTAAGGATTACGGATAGTTTTAGGGTTACCATTTGGGTTAGGGTTTTTCTTAGGGTAAGGGATAAGTTTAGAGCTAGGTTTAGGGTTAGAGTTAAGGTTAGGGTTAAAGCTAGATGTAGAGCTTGGATTAGGGCATGTTTTTGTTGCAGAGTTAGGGCTAGTGTTAGGGCATTGGCTAATGTTAGAACTAGGGTTACATTTAGGGTTAGTTTTAAGTTTAGGATTAGGGGTAAGTCTAGTATTATTGTTTGATTTAATGTTAGGGTGATATTTAGAGCTAGGGTTAGTGTTAAGATATGAGTCAGGATAAGGGGTAGGGTTAGGACTCAAATTAGCTATAGGGTTACTGTTAGAATTTTGTTTAAGGTTAGGATAGGGTCTAGAGCTAGGGTGAGCATTAGGATATGAGTCTGTTTCATTGTTAGATTTAAGTTAGAGTTAGGAGTTGAATTTAGGACTAGGGTTAGGCCTAGATTAAGTTTTAGAGTGGTTTAAGTTAAGGTTTAGGGATAGGGCCATTGCTCAGTTTTGTTTTACTGCTAGGGTTAGGGTTAGGGCTAGTTTTATGATTAACATTAGAGTTAGGGCTAGTGTTAGTGCTAGGCTTAGGCTTAGGTTTATTTTTAGTTTTAGAGTTAGGGTTAGACATACGGTTAGGGCAAGAAGTAAGGATAGGGAAAGCATCAGTGCTAGGTGTAGAGCTAGGTTTTGGGTTATGGTAAGAAATAGCGTTAGAACTAGGGATAGGGCTAGTGTGAAAGCTAGAGTTAGTCTTAGTGCTAGGGTTAGGGTTAGGTTTAATTATAAGATTACTGGTAGGGTTAGTGTTTGGGTTTGCTCTATGCTTAGGTTCAGGTTTAGACATAGGGTTATTGTTTGTGTCAGAATAAGGGTCAGGATTAGTGTTTGGATTTGGGATAAGATTAGAGCTAAAATTAGGGCAAGAGTCAGGACTATTAAAAGGGTTCAGATAGTGGTTAGCCAAATAATTAGGAATAGGTCTGGGGTTACCATTAGGGTTAGAGTTTTGCTTAGGGTAATGTGGTGAGCCGCTTCTGCAGATTATGGTCGCCATTGCAGGATGGCGCTGGCTCCACTGTGGTCTGTGACAAACAACTCCTTGTTTGGGAGAGTTGGTGCATGGTTTTTCAGCACCCTGTGAGAAAGTCCCACGTGGCAGCTTCGCATTGGGGCTTGGGATGCTTTATTAAGGCTGGGAGGGGCATCCAACCAGGAATTAGAAGAAATATCAAGGGCCTGAATAAACTGCTGAAAGAAGATTCCTGAGTTGCGTCTTCCTTGCGGGCAAGGGGTCGCGACAAGTGGTGCTGAAAACCCAGGAACCAGAACTTTCAGCAGTCAGGGGTGGTGCACCGGTTAGTCCCAGGTAAGTGGGACCCGCGATCAAAGCAGAGGTTAGTCCCAGGTAAGTGGGATCCGCTATCAAAACGGGGATTAGTCCCAGGTAAGTGGGACCCGCAGTCAAAGCGGCAGCTCCTCTGTAAAGTCAGAGAGAGCATTACATCTTATTGCAGCTGCACTGTGTACTTTCGCTCTTACTTTCACTTTTGTTTTTTGTGCGTCTTTTGTTGTGTCATGGGTGCCGTATCTTCAAGTCCGCTTCTCCTGGCCCTAGATGACCTGTTACGTTCCAAGGGCCTAGAAGTGAAACGTAGTACTTTACAGAGATTTATACAGAAGACAGATATTGCTGGACCGTGGTTTGCGTTCTCGGGCAGCCTTACTATACCTAGCTGGGATAAGTTAGGCACAGATCTTGACTTTGCTTCTGAGCAGGGCATATTAGAGAGTGGGGTGATACCACTTTGGAAGTTAGTAAGAGGATGTATAGTAGATAGTAAATGCCAGGAAGCTGTGAGTGAGGGTCAAGCTGTTCTTGAGCAACTACATGAGGAAAAGTCTGAAGGATCACATAGTGAAGTGGCAGATAACATTGGGAGTAAGAGTAGTGAGAAGGCAAAAGAGCCTGAAACTAAAAATAGGAGAAGGCTCTACCCAGACTTGGCTGAATTAATAACGCCTGAGAACACAAGAGGCTCAGAGAGTTCTGAGGACCTTGATATATTGTTACAACAACTACGCAAGATAAAAGTGAAGAAAAAGAAAAAAGGGATACAGGGCACGCAGGCCTACTGTAAAAAGGGGACGGGATCCAATATCGGTCAACAACACTCTGAGGAGGAGGAGGTAGAATATCTCGAAGAAGATATGGTGCCGGTTGCCCCACCCCCGTATGTGGGGGGGAGCCAAAATTCTGGGAGATGTTTTCATGCGCAAGTTTGGAGGACACTTAATACAGATATGGGACTTGCATACCCTGTATTTCAGGACAATAACAGGGGAAGATATCATGAGCCTTTAGACTTTAAGATAATTAAAACCTTGGCGGAATCTGTCTGCCCTTATGGCGTGGATGCCGCTTTCACCCTTACTCAGGTGGAGGGACTTGCTAGATTTTGTATGACTCCTTCAGATTGGGCTAGCCTTGTTCGGGCTTATGTTTCTCCAGGCAAATATTTGGACTGGAGAGCCTTTGTGCTAGAGGGCGCTGCAGAGCAGGCCACCCAAAACTATGCGGCGGGACACCCCCATTGGGACAAGGATATGCTTTTGGGACAAGGCAGATTTGCTAATCAACAGACAGGATTCCCTCCTGAGGCATATGATCAAATTAACAACATTTGCATTCGGGCATGGAAGTCACTTCCAAATAGAGGAGAGGTGTCTGGTAACTTGACTAAGATTCTGCAGGGCCCCACAGAACCCTTTTCAGATTTTGTAGCAAGGATGGTGGATGCCGCTGGAAAGATTTGTGGGGACCCTAATAGGCACCTACAGGGGCATAAGCATCCTGTGCAAGGTCATCAAAAGCTTAACAGGTTTGGACTGGGTTTTTCCTAGGGGCCATTGGGGCTCAAATACCCATAACATGGCTCACCGAGGAGCCTGTTTGGGTGCCTCAGTGGCCTCTTCCCTCGGCTAAACTGGCAGCAGCCCATGATCTAGTCAAAGAACAACCTGACTTGGGTCAGATCCAACCTTCTACTTCTCCATGGAATACTCCCATATTTGTCATTAAGAAAAAATCAGGGAAGTGGCGCCTACTGCATGATCTACGAGCAGTTAATGCTCAGATGCAACTTATGGGGCCCATTCAAAGAGGGCTGCCTCTGCTCTCCTCTGTTCCTCAAGGCTGGCACATAATTGTTATTGACATTAAAGACTGTTTCTTTTCCATTCCTTTGCATCCTAAAGATTCACAACGTTTTGCTTTCACCCTTCCCTCGTGTAATCAGGAGGAACCAGATCAAAGGTTTGAGTGGGTGGTGTTGCCGCAGGGGATGGCTAATAGTCCCACGATGTGCCAGATGTATGTGAGGAAGGCACTCGCACCTCTCAGACATAAGTATTCCTCCACCAAGATCATTCATTATATGGATGATGTGTTATTGGCCGCAAAATTAGAACAGACAGTTAATGAGGCTTATAAAGAACTCGTGATGCTGTTGGCTCAACATGGACTGCACATCGCACCTGAAAAGGTTCAAACGGGGGATTCTATCAGGTATTTGGGAGCGACAATTGGGTATGACAAATTAAAACCGCAAAAAATTACCATCAGGACTCAAGATTTCCAAACTCTAAATGATTTTCAAAAATTGCTGGGAGATATTAATTGGATAAGAGGATATTTACATATTTCTAATATTGTGCTCCAGCCTTTGTATGCTACTCTTAAGGGTGATCCAGATCTTGCTTCCCCTCGTAGCCTCACTACTGAGGCTAGAGCAGCCCTTATAAAAGTAGAACAAGCTATACAGCATGCCACTCTATGCAGGCTCCAGAGTGATAAACCTTTCCAGTTATGTGTGCTTGCCACTATGCAGCAGCCTACTGGAGTACTGTGGCAAGATGGGCCTTTACTATGGATCCACCCACATGTATCCCCAGGAAAATCCTTAGAATATTATCCTGATGCTGTTGCAGCATTGGCACTTAAAGGGATTCAACAAAGCATTCAATTTTTCGGCCAATCACCTTCTTCTCTTATCATACCCTACACTAAAGGTCAACTTAATGTTTTATGTGCTACTCTAGACAACTGGGCTATTCTGTGTTGCTCGTTTCAAGGGGGTATTGATAATCACTACCCTTCTCATCCATTAATCCATTTTGTTAAAGAACATCCCATCATTTTCCCTAAGGTAACTTCATCCAGTCCAATTCCGGGGGCTGTTAACATTTTTACTGATGGTTCCAAGTCTGGAATGGGAGCTTATGTAATTAATGACTCTCCCCCTATCCAGCATCAATTTGCTCCTGGAAATCCACAATGGGTAAAACTACAAATTGTTATTGAAGTTTTTAAACAGTGATCTTTTCCTTTTAATCTTATTTCGGACTCCAGCTATGTGGTACAAGCACTAAAAGTCCTGGAGGCCGTGGGAGCTATTAGTGATGCCCACAATGTGTCTGCTTACTTTACTCAGCTTCAACAGCTTATCTCTAACCACACTGCTTCTTTTTATCCAATGCACATCAGGGCTCACACTTCTCTTCCTGGTCCGTTATCCCAGGGTAATGCCTGTGCGGACTTAGCCACTAGAGGTCAATTGATATGCTTGGCTTCCTCCTTAGAGGGGGCTAAGTTGTTTCACCAAAACTTCCATGTTAATGCATTAACACTGCGCAGGCGTTTTTCCATTTCAAGAGCGGATGCTCGGCAGATTGTATTGCAATGTCCCCATTGTGTCACATTTCTTCATCCCCCTAATTATGGAGTAAACCCACGGGGATTGAAGCCATTGGTTGTTTGGCAAATGGATGTGACACATATACCTGACTTTGGTAACCTTAAGTATGTGCATGTTTCCATTGATACGTGCTCTGGAATTATCCATGCTTCTGATTTATCAGGAGAAAAGGCATGCAATGTCATTACTCACTGTTTAGAGGCATGGGCAGCATGGGGTGCACCTGCATCCCTTAAGACTGATAATGGACCTGCTTATACTGGCAGACAATTTACAGCTTTTTGTTCTACTATGGGAGTGCAACTTACTCATGGTTTGCCTTACAATCCTCAAGGACAAGGCATTGTTGAGTGTGCTCGTTGCACCTTAAAGGAAACTTTACAAAAACAAAAAGGGGGAATAGGAGCTGAACACACTCCTAAAGAACGCCTGTCCTTAGCTCTCTTTACCATTAATTTTTTGAATTTGGATATTCATGGTCACTCTGCGGCCGATAGACATGTGTCCCCTCAGCCCTCTGTGATTGGCTATGTTAAGTGGAAGGATGTTCTTACGGGCCAATGGAACGGCCCTGACCCCGTGCTGACATGAGCACGAAGATCTGTATGTGTTTTTCCCCAGGATCGTACAGAACCGTTGTGGGTCCCTGAACGCTTGACAAGAAGAGTCTCGACATCAACTCACCAGCAACAAGAGATACCACAACAATCCTGTGATGAGGATCTTCATTCTGCTAAGTGCTCTGGCTCTGGTGCTGGTGCCGGTGGCACAGGCGACACCAATGTGGTGGTGGGCAGTGGCACGGGCATCGCCAATGCCGATGCCGGTTCATGGTAATTCTAGTGTCCTCCCCACTCTTTTTTCTACCTCATGTGAGATGTCTGCTCCCTGTGCCTCTCCTAGAGGGGACATGGAGAGAATTTTTAATCAATCTCAAGTTAATCTCACAGGAGTTTTTTGTTTCAGCCTTAGAAAAGCTAATTGCATTAGCCTTAAGACCAAAAATTTGACTAACTGGGAGGACCCATTGCGGTCCAATCAGGTCTCAGGAAGCATTATCAGTGCTGTATTGAACAAAGGAGTTTCGGGGAAACAATCAGGCTCAGGGACCCCCGCAAACAGCAGCTCTGCTCTTAACATAACTACCTTGGCTATTATCTCCGAGGTACTAATCCCAGTGCCTCCTTCTTCTAGTAGTATTCATGATGCCACTCATTTCAAGGCCTCTCCTTACTGTTCCCCTAATCTTGGTTTCCCCCCAACATTTACGCCTTGTCAGGATCATTCTTTGGAGAAACATCAAGTTGCTAAAGGTTTCTCCCTTTCCCCCTCTCTTAAGAGGTATGTTTATAACTTTAACAATAGTGCCAGCTCCTCTACAGGAGTAGGTTGGACCTGGTTTCAATGGCTGATTTCCAATGAAAAGGGGGCTTCAGCCAATATTTCTGCACTGGCTCAGTTGGTAGGACCCAAAAGTTGGCTGGCTAATGTTTCTGGTACTGTTAGGGAAAGTGAACGAGGTAATAGACTTACATCTGTTTCATTCAACTCTCTGTTGTATAATGCCACATTGCCTCCTGCAATGGTCTGTGTCCAATCCCCCTTCTTATTCCTTTTGGCTAAGGCCACCTCATCGGGGATGCTGGACTGTTCTCATACTACCTGTCTCTTATCTGAGTTTTGGAATGGTTCCTGGATTGTAGCAGTGGTTATGAAAATTCCAACTTTCGTCCCAATCCCGGTCACTGCGGATCCTGATAAATTCCCTATTGTTGAGCTACTTAGAGTCCACAGAGATTTTGGAATCACAGCGGCTATAGTGACAATCGTGGCAGTATCTGCTGCTGCAGCAGTTATGGCCAAAGTGGCTATGGCCAATCAAGTACAAACTGCTGCCACCATTAATCAAGTTTTCCAACAAACTTCCAGTATACTTGAATTCCAAAATACAATTAATCAACATATTTTGTCAGGGATTTTAGCTGCCAACCAAAGAATAGATTTACTCCAAGCTCAAGTAGAAGAATTGGCTGACTTAGTGCTTTTGGGTTGTGTTGACCAACGTGCACATTTATGCATAACCTCTGTCAGATTTATTGATTCCAGGAATGCTTCCCGCATCATTGGCGAATATTTGGCCGGAAATTGGTCAATGGAAGCGGAAGACATGATCCAGTCTCAACTAACCCAGATAGCTGTCTTGAATAACACCCGTGTTGATCCCGTAACTTTGGGTCAATTCACCGATTGGATATCTTCTTCTTTTTCCTTTTTTAAAGAGTGGGTGGGGGTAGGCATTTTTGGTGCAATGTGTTGCTTCGGTATGTTTCTCTGTTTGTGGTTTCTCTGTCGCCTCAAGGCCCGCAATGCTCACGATAAGGCTATGATCATCCAAGCTCTTGCAGCTTTAGAAAATGGCAATTCACCTCAAGTCTGGCTTGCGCATCTTAAACAGTAAATCTTTGACATGGTCGTTGCACCCCAAGTTATTATAACATCGCACTGGGATCGGCATGTCTTTCCTCTTTATTCTCTTAGTGTTGGAAAGCCCTTGCACTCTGCCGGTCTCGCTGCCATTGCACGCAGGTGGGTTTCCACACTAATGCTTCTCTATCGCCTTAAAGTCCGTGCCTTTCTTTCAGGGTGCTGTCAACTCGTTTGTCGTTGTAAGCAGCCACAGTTCAGCCTCAGCTGTCCCCCTTCGTCCACCTTCGTCACGATACACAATGCGAGGCAAGGCACTGCACTTGAGTGATCCTTGAAGTGGACCTCAAAGAGGGCATGTCCTATTGCATGCGGGTTTGATGTCCACGCCCCGCCCCACGAAAAAGGCGTCGGGTGATATGGCTTCAGATCTGGGGAAGGTGCCTCCTTAGGACTGAGCCATACTATGCAGCCACTTCTGCACAGTGGGATAGGACCTCTACTCTCGCCTGTATTGTTTTCAGAAAACAGAATGGGGGAACTGTGGTGAGCCGCTTCTGCAGATTATGGTCGCCATTGCAGGATGGCGCTGGCTCCACTGTGGTCTGTGACAAACAACTTCTTGTTTGGGAGAGTTGGTGCATGGTTTTTCAGCACCCTGTGAGAAAGTTCCACGTGGCAGCTTCGCATTGGGGCTTGGGATGCTTTATTAATGCTGGGAGGGGCATCCGACCAGGAATTAGAAGAAATATCAAGGGCCTGAATAAACTGCTGAAAGAAGATTCTTGAGTTGTGTCTTCCTTGCGGGCAAGGGGTCGCGACAGGGTAAGGCATAGGGATAGAGCTAGGGTTAGGGTGAGCGTTAGGGTTAAAGCTAGATTTAGATTGTGAATTAGGGCAAGTTTTTGTTGTAGGGTTAGGGCTAGGGTTAGGGCAATTACTAATGTATGAACTAGTGTTACCATTAGGGTTAGTTTTAGGGTTAGCGTTAAGGGTAGGTCTAGTGTTAGGGTTAGGTTTAAGGTTAGAGTGATATTTAGAACTAGGGTCAGTATTAGAAAATAAATGAGGGTCAGAGTTAGGGTGAGGAGTCGAATTAGGGATAGGGTTACTAGTATGTTTTATTTTAAAGTTAGGATGGGTTCTAGAGCTAGGGTGAGTGGTGAAGGCATTACCCCACTCATTGTCTTGACAGGGTCACAGTGAGAAAACGTGTTGGCAAAGCCGCTCTCCCACTGTCTTGACAGGGTCACAGTGAGGATGAATGCTGGCAAAGCCACGCTGGTTGGTGGGTAACCAAAACCATAAGACCCTTTTTTTTATGTAATTGGAACTTTGCATTTTTATGCTTATGTTTCTCACAGGAGGCATGAGTATGTTAAATGCCAAACAAATTAAATTTCAGATGGCTAGAACAGAACAGGTAGTTCATGCCTTGGAGGCCGTTCTACCCACCCCTCAGCATATCAAGGACAAAGTAAAAGGCTATTCTTCTATCTTAGTACATTGTGGACAAACCTAATAACGGACAACAATCATCCTCTGAAAAACAAACTCTTTGAGAACTAGTGCACCTTGATTGAAAAACAAATTCTTTGAGAACAAGTGTACCTTGACTGAGAAACAAAGAAACTCTTTGAGAAAGCAGCTCAACCAGTTTTATGAGAATAAATTTAGGAATCAATTAAAATAGGTTTATAAGACACAGTTTTAGAATAATGTTAGAAATATTATTTTATTTAGATTCTTAAGTTAAGAAATTCTTAAGTCTTTAGTTGTATAGGTTTCTGATATGTTTTAAGGACGATTTGTAAACTTTAGGATATTTCAAATATAAGATTTAAAGGGATGTTTTTAGATGGGAATTTTATATTAAAAATAAAGTTCAAGTGTACTCTAGCTTAATGATTGGCTAGGAGACTTAGAGTCTGGTTACGTAGTTTGGCATTAGTTATAAGGAAATAACATATCTTGGGAAAAATAGTAAATCTTGGGAAAATCTGAAGGATGTAAATTGGTGACATGTTTTATGATGATTCTGTACTTTGATGATTGTATGGCTGCGGGTCATATTTTGGAAGAATGTAGATCGGTGTGCTCTCAATCATGGTTAAGGAAATGTCATGTCTTGGCAAAGTTTTAAATTATATAATCAATGATGTATTGTGAATCTATAATGATGAGAAAAATTGTAATAAAAAGGGGACCCAGAGAAAGCAGCTTTAGCTCTCTCTCTGAAGATTGCTCAAACGGAACGACTCTTGTCTGATAATTTCGCCGATGCCACTCCTCCATCAGGACTCCCTGGACCCCGCTGAGGCTGGACCCCGGCACGTGAGCACTAGGATATGAGTCTGTGTCAGGATTACTTTTAAGGTTAGCGTTAGGAGTCGAATTAAGGGCTAGGGTTAGGTCAAGATGTAGTATTAGGGTGGTTTAAATTAAGATTTAGAGTTAGGGCTATTGCTTCATTTTGTTTCACTGGTAGGGTTGAGGTTAGTGCTAATTTTATTATTAGCATTAGGGTTAGGGCTAGTGTTAGTGTTAGGGTTAAGCTAAGGTTTAGGGTTAGATTTATATGTAGGGTTAGATCCAGGTTTAGGATTACGACTGAGTATAGGGCAAGAGTTACGGCTAGGGTTTGATTATGGTATGTAATAGGGTTAGAAAAAGGGATAGGGCTAGTGTGAGTTAGAGTTTATTTTAGGTCTTGGGTTAGGGAAATGGATAAATTAGGGCTAGGATTAGGGTTATGGTTAGTGTTCAGCTTAAATTTAGAGTAGGGTTTGAGTTAGTATTAAGTTTAGGGTAAGTGATAATGTTATAGCTAGGTATAGAGGTAGATATTTAGAAATAGGGTTAGAGCTTTGGTTATGGTTAGGGTTATGATTAAGGCTAGGATTAGTAGTAGGATGAGGGCTAGTGTTTGTTTTAGGGTTAGGGATAGGATTTTGAGCATGGCTAATTTCAGGTCTAGAATTATGTTTAAAGATAATTTTTTGTTTAGAATTATGGCTACATCAAGTGTAAGGGTTAGGCTTAGGGGTAGGTTCAGGTTTAGGGCTAGGGGTATTATTATGGACAAGTCTGGGTTAAGGTTTAGGATGGGTTGAGGTCTAAAGTTAGGAATTCAATTAACATTAGGGTTATTGTTAGAGTAATGATAGAGTTAGTATTAGGGTCCAAGTTAGTTTTAGGGTTATGGAATAGAATTAGGATTAGAGATAGCATTAGGTTTAGACCTAGGGTTAGCCTTAGAGTTAGGGTTATATTTACAGTATTGGATATGGTTAGACTAGGGATAGGTCTAGGGTTATGGTTATGATTAGGGCTAGGGTTATATTAGGGCTTGGGTTAGGATTAAAGCTCAGGATAGGGCTCCAATTATAGCTAGGTTTCTGGTTAAGTTAGTGCTAAGGCTAGGGTTATGGCTAATGTAAGTACTAGAGTTACATTTAGGGCTAATTTTAGGGTTAAGTTTAGGGCTAGATTGACAGTTAGGGTTAGGTTTATGGTCAGGTTGATGTTTAGAGCTTGGGTTAATGTTACTGTCAGAGTCAGGGTCAGAGTTAGTTTTAGGGTTTGTCTTAAAACTCGAAATAGGTCTAGAGTTAGGGGTAGGTGTATGGTTAGGGTTTTGTTTAGTTTAAGGATTAGTGTTAGAGCTATGGCTCAGTTTTAATTCAAAGAGGCTAGGGCAGGTTTAGGGCTAGTTTTAGGATTAATGTTAGGCTGAGGGCTAGTGTTTTGGTTAGGCTTAGGCTTCAGGTTAGGGTTAGATTTAGAGATAGGTATTGATATTTGGTAAGTGTTAGGACTAAAGATAGGGCAAGGTTTAGGACAACGGTGAGGGCTAGGGTTAAGGTTTTGGTAAGGAATAGGTTTAGAACTAGTGATAGGTCTATTGTGAGAGAGTTTTTCTTATGGTTAGGTTTAGGGTTATGGTTAGGGATAGTAGGGCTAAATTAGGGCTAGGGTTAGTGTTAGGATGAGGCCTAGGTTTAGTGTTAGATTTAGGGTTATATTTAGTTTAAATGAATGGGTTATAGCAAGATTGAGGACTTGGCGAGGGTTAGTATTAGGGTTAAAGCCAGTTTTAGGGTTAGGGTTATGATTAAGACTAGGGTTTAGGGCTATGATGAGGGCCAGTGTTTGTATTAGGTTTAGGGCTAGTATTAGGTCTAGGGCTAATGTCAGGTCTAGGGTTACAATTTGGAAAACATTTAGTATTAGGTTTATGATTTGGTCCAATATAAGGCAAAGGTTTAGGGTAATAGTCAATTTTAGATATAGGGTTATTATTAGGGTACAAATCAAGGTTAGGATTTGGGTATAGTAGGGTGTAAGTTTAGGGAAAAAATTAGCATTAGATTTAGGGTTAGGGTATTTACAGGGTTAAGATTAGGGTTTAGTTGTGATTTAGTGTAATATATAGGGTTAAGCTTAGGCCTAGGGTTTGCATAAGGGTTAGGGTTATCATTAGGGTAATGGATAGAGTTAGACATAATTTTAGGGCTAGGGTTATTTATGGAATTAGGACTTTTGTTTGGGTTAGTGTTAGTTTAAAGTTAAGGGTTAAAGCTAGTATAAGGACTCTGAAAAAAACTAGGTTTTGGGTTAGATTAGGGCTAGGGACAAGACTATGCCAAATGTACAAAGTAAAGTTATGATTAGCGCTAGGTTATAAGGTTAGGGTTAAGGCTAGGTCTTGTGTTAGGGATAGATTTATGGTTACATTGATTTTAGAGCAAGGTTTAGTGCTAAGATCAGTTTTGGGGTCAGGGTTAGTTTTCAGGTTAGGGTTAGGACTAAAATTAGGGATAGGGTTAGGAATAGGTTTAGGGCTGGGTGTAAGGTTAGGGTTTGCTTTAGTTTAAGCGTTAGGATTAGGGCTATGACTCGGTTTAGTTTAGGGGTAGGGTAGGTTTAGGGCTAAGATTAGGTCTAGGTTTAGGGTGATGGTAAGGGAAATGGTTTGAACTACCCTATATGTCTAAGGCAAAAGTTATAATTAGTCGTAGGGCTAGGGTTACGTTTAGTTTTAGGGATAGGGCTAAGTTAGGTTTGGGATTAGGGCAAGTGTTAATATTAGGGTTAGGCCTAGGGTTAGGGCTAGTTTTAGTGTTAGGGTTTGGATTAGGGTTAGTTATAGGGTAAGGGATGAGATTATACCTAGTTTTGGGGATAGCGTGAGGGTTAGAATTAGGATTAGGTTTAGGATTAGGGTTATGATTAAGGCAAGGATTGTGTCTAGGATGTGGGTTAAGGTTTGTGTTAAGGTTAGGGCTAGGATTACAGCTAGGGCTAATGTCAGGTCTGGGGTTTGAGTTAGGGTTAGTTTTAGGGTTAGACTTATATCTATGTCTATTGTAAGGGTTAGATTTATGGTTAGGGTCAGGTTTAGAGCTAGGAGTATTATTAGGGTCAGGGTTAGGGTTTAGATTAGGTTATGGTTTATGGTTAGGGCTCGAATTAGCATTAGATTTAGTGATAGGTTTACAATAATTTTAGGTTTAGGGTTCAAATTAGGTGTATGCTAATGGATAGGGTTAGGGTTGGGCATAGGATTAGGGTTTGGCCTAGGGTAGCATAAGGGTTAGGGTTATCCTTAGGGTAATGAATAGGGTTAGAGCTAGGGTTAGGGCTAGGGTTATGCTTACTATTGGGTTTAAGTTTAGGTTTAGGCTAAGGGTTAGGGCTATGGTAAACATTAGGTTTAGCTTTAAAGTTAAATATAGGGTAGGGCTTGGATTAAGGCTAGATTTTGCAGTAGGTTAGGGCTATGGCTAACTTAAGAACTTTTAATGATTAGGGCTATTTTTAGGGTTAATTCTAGGACTATGTATAGTTTCAGGGTTAGGGTGATGTTTAGAGCTAGAGTTAATGTTAGTGTCAGGGTCAGTGTTCAAATTAGGATTATTGTTAGTATAAAAGCCAGAATTAGGACTAGGGTTAGGTCTAGGGAAAGAGTTAATGCTTGGCTTAGGCTAAGGATTATTATTTGGGATAGGTCTACGTTTTTCTTTAGGTCTAGGGAAAGAGTTGTGACTAGATTTAGAATTAGGTTTAGGTCTAAGTCTAGTGTTAGAGTTTGGTTTAAGTTTAGATTAAGGTTTAGACTTACGATTAGTGTTAGAGTCAGAATAAGGGTCAGGGTTAGGGTTAGGGTTTGTGTTATGGTTAGAACTAGAATGAGGGCGAGAGTTAGGACTAGTAATAAGATTAGGGTCTGGGTTAAGTTAAGTATTAGTGTTAGAATTAGGATTAGAATTTGTGTTATAGTTTGGCTTACAGCAAGGGATAGAGTTAGAGCTGGGGTTAGGGCTAGGATAAGTGTTAAAGGTAGGTTTAGAGTTCAGATTAGGGCTAGTTTTTGTGTTAGAATTAGGGTTATGTTTAGAGTAACAGCTAATGTAAGAACTAGGGTTACAAATAGGGTTAAATTTAGGGTTATGTTTTGGGGTTAGACCTGTAGTGTTAGGATTAGGTTTAAGGTTAGGGTGATATTTAGAGCAAGTGGTAGTGTTAGGTTAGTTGTCAGTGTCAGGGTTAGTTTTAAAGTTATGCTGAGGACTCAAATTACAGCTAGGATTACTGTGTTTGTTATAAGGTTAGGATGGTGTTTAGAGCAAGGGTGTTAGGATATGAGTCAGACTCAGGGTTAGTATTAAGGTTAAGGTTAGGATTCAAATTAGGTCTAGGGTAAGGTCTAGGTGTAGTATTAGGATTTGGTTTAAGTTAAGGTTTAGTATTAGGGCTATTCCTTGGTTTTGATTAACTGCTAGGGTTAGGGTTAGGGCTATGTTTACGAGTAGTGTTAGGGTTAGGCTAGTGATAATTTTAGGCTTAGGCTTAGGGTTAGTGTTAGATTTAGAGTTAGGGATAGATCTAGGGTTACAGCTAGGAATAAGGACAAGGCAAGGTTTATGGCTAGGATTAGAGCTAGGGTTATGTTATGAAAGGGATAGGGTTAGAACTAGGGATAAGGGTAGTGTGAAATTTAGAGTTAGTATTAAGGCTAGAGTTAGGGTTAGGGATAGGGTTAAATTGAGGGTAGAATTAGTACTAGTGTTATTGTTCATCTTAGGCATAGAATTAGGTTTATTGTTAGGTTTATGTTCAGGGTAAGGATTGGCATTATAGCTAGGTTTAGAGGTAGGGTAAGGGTTAGAATTAAAGTTAGGTCTATGGTTAGGGTTTGGGTTATGATTAAGGCTGGTTTTAGTGCAAGAATGAGGGATAGGGTTTGTTTTAGTTTAGAACTAATATTAGGGAAAGGACTAATATCAGGTCTAGGGTTATGGTTAAAGATAGTTTTATTGTAAGGTTTATGTATACAGGTAGTGTAAGGGTTATGTTTAATTTTAAGTCAAGTTTAGAGCTAGGGGTATTATTAGGGTCAGAGCCTTGTTTAGGGTTTTGGATAGGCTATGTTTTAAATTTAGGGCTTGAATTAGCATTAAGGTTAGTGTTAGGGTAATGATGTGTGAGGTTTAGGGTTTAAGTTTGGTTTAGGGTAATGGATAGGGTTAGGATTAGGGATAGGGTTAGGTTTAATCCTTGGGTTAGGATTAGGGTTAGGGTTAGGTTTAGGCCTAGGGTTAGAATTAGTGTTAGGGTTCTATTTATGGTGATAGATAGGGTGAGAGCTAGGGTTAGATCTAGGTTTAGGGCTAGGGTTTGGGTTAGCATTAGGGTTAAAGCTTGAGTTATGGCATGAATTAAGAGTAGGTTTTGTTCTAAGTTAGTGCTAGGATTAGAGTTATGGCTATTTTAAGTACCAGGGTTAATTTTAGAGCTAAATTTAGGTTTAGGGTTGGAGCTAAGTTTAGTGTTAGGTTTAGGTTTAGGGTTAGGGTGATCTTTAGAGGTAGTGTTAGTGTTATGGTCAGATTCAGGGTAAGGGTTAGTTTTGGGTTGAGCTTAAAACTCGAATTAGGGCTAAGTTTAAGATTAGACTTAGAGTTTGGTTTAGGTTAAGGGTTTGGTTTAGGGCTCTGCCTGGCTTTTGTTTTAGGGCTAGGGCTAAGATTAGTGCTAGTTTTAGTGTTAGCATTAGGGTTAGAGCTAGTGTAAGGTTTAGGTTTAAGTTTATGGTTAAAGTAATATTTAGAGTTAGAGTTAGATCTAGATTAGGCCTAGGGCTAATGATAGGGCTAGTTTTAGAGCTAGGATTATTGTTCCAATAAGGTATAGGGTTAGAAATCGGGATGGGGCAAGGGTGAGAATTAAGTTAGTCTCAGGGCTGTGTTATGGCTAAGGTTAGAGATAGGCATAAATTAGGGCTAAGTTTAGGGCTAGGGTTAGTGTTAGTGTTAGGCCTAAGGTTAGGGTTACAGTTAGGATTAAGGCTAGGTTTAGGGCTAAGTTAAGGGCTGGGGTTAGAGGTAGTGCTAATGTCAGGTCTACGGTTACAGTTGGGGATTGATTTAGAATGTTTTACCATCATGTCTAGTGTAAGGGTTACATTTAGGGTAAGGTTCAGGTTTAAAGCTAGGGGAATTATTCGGGTAAGGTTTAGGGTTAGATATTGTTTGAGGTTATGGTTTAGGGTTAGGGCTCTAAATAACTTTAGGGTCAGGGTTAGGGTAATGATAGGTTTTTGTTTAGGGTTCAGTTTAGGTTTAGGGTAATTGATAAGGTTAGGGTTAGCGATAGGGTTAGGGTTAGGTCTAGAATTAGCATTATGGTAAGGGTTATGGTTAGGATAATGAAAAACAATACAGCTAAGGTTAGGGCTAGGGTTATGGTTAGAAATAGGTCTTGAGTTATAGTTAGGGTTAGGGTTAGATCTAGGGTTACTGTTAGGGTTATGTTTAGTGTAAGGGTTGGGTTTTCTGTTAGGTCTAGGGCTATGGAAAGAATTAGGTTTAGGGTTAGGTCTAGGGATAAGATTACAGTATGGTTAGGGTTAGGATTTGAATTAGGGCTACGGTCATCATTAAGTGTAATATTAGGGTTAGGGTAATGGATACAATTAGATGTAGGTTTAGGTTTATCGTTAGAGTTAGATTGAGGTTTAGGCTTAGGGTTAGGGCTATGGTTATGGTTAGGTTTATAATAAGGGTTAGGGTTTGAGCTAGGATTAACTCTGTGGTGAGGGTGAGGTTCAGGGTCAGGTGTAGGATTAGTTTTCTGGTTAGGTTTAGGGTTAGGGTTAGGCCTAGGGTTATCAATAGAGTTAAAGTCATGTTTAGGGTAGTGGGTATCTTTAGATCTAGGTTTAGTTCTAGAGTTAAGGTTAGGATTAAGGCTAGTTTTATGGTGAGATTTAGGGATCGGTGTAGGTTTTTTTTTTTTTTTTTTTTTTTTTTTTTTTTAGGCTAAGGGTTAGGTTTTGAGCCAGGGTTAAGACTAAGGTGAGAATTAAGGTAGGGTTAGGGCTACGGATTGTGTTAGGTTTATGCGTAAGTCTAGGTTTAGACCTAGGAAAAGTTTTAGGTTTTGTGTTAGGCTTAGGCCTAGGGTTAAGGCTATGTGCAATATAAGAGCTAGGGTTATGATTAGGACTAGTTTTAGGGTTAGAATTATGATTAAGTCTAGTGTTAGATTTAGATGTTGGTTACACTCAGGTTTAGAGATAATGTTACTGTTAAAGGCAGAGACAATATTCAGGTTACAGTTAGGGGTAGGGTTGGTGTTTGTTTTAGGTTAAGGCTTATTTTTAGGGCTAGGAATAAGTATCTGTTTAGTTCCAGAGAAAAAGTTATTGCTAGATTTAGGATTTGGTTTAGGTTTAGGGCTAGTGTTAGGGTTAGGTATAGGTAAAAGGTTACTATAAGGCTTGTTTCAGGGTTTGGATTAGGATTAGATTTTGGTTTAGACCTAATTAGTGTTAGTGTCAAAATAAGGGTGAAGGTTAGGGTTAGGTTTTCAGTTAGAAATAGAGCTAGAATGAGTGCTAGGGTTAGGAAAAGTAATAGGATTAAGTTAAGGATTAGGATTAGGACTAGGGTAACATTATGGATAATTTTTGGTTTAGGGTAGGAGATATGGTTAGGGCCATAGTTAGGTTAAGTTTAGGACTAGGGTTAGTGTTAATGTTAGGGTTAAATCTAGTGTTAGGGCTCAAATTAGTGCTATTTTTATGTTAGGGTTAAGGCTAGAGTTATGGCTAAGACAAATGTAAGAACTAGGTTTATGATTAGGATTAGATTAAGGGATGGAATTTGGGCTGGTCTTGTGTTAGAATTAGCTTTAGGGTTAGGGTGATATTTAGAGCTATGGCTAGTTTTAGGCCTAGGACATGAATTAGAGCTAGGGTTATGACTAGTTGTGAAATTAAGGTTTGGTTTAGGTTAAGGTTTAGGGTTAGAGCAAAGTCTCAGTTTTGTTTTAAGGCTAGGGCTAGGGTTAGGGCTAGTTTTAGGGTTAGCAATGGTATTAGGGCTCGTTGTAGGGTAAGGTTTAGAGTTAGATTTAGAGTTATGGTTAGATCTAGGGTTAGTACTATGGCTACAATGAGGGCTAAGGTTAGGGCTATAGTAACTGACATGGTTAGAAATTAAAACAGGGCTAGAATGAGATTGAGTTAGTTTTAGGACTAGGGTTAGGCATAGGGTTAGGGTTAGGTCAAAATTAGGGCTAGGATTAGCCCTAGGATTAGTGTTTGTGTTAGGCATATGGTAAAGGCTAGTGTTAGGGTTTGTGTAATTGTTAGGTTTAGGGTTAGTTTTAGGGGATGTGATGGGGCTATAGTTAGTTTCAGTGCTAGGTCAAGAGTTAAAATTAGGGATAGAGTCAGGGTTAGGGATTGGATTAGGATTAAGGCTAGTTTGAGGGCTGGGATGAGGGCTAGGTTTTGTGTTAGTGTTAGAGCTAGAATTCGGCTAAGTCTAATGTCATGTCAATCATCATGGTTACAGTTAGGTGTACGGCTTGGTCTAGTGTAACAATTAGGTTTAGGGTAAGGGTAAGATTTGAAGCTAGGTGTATTATTAGGGTCAGAGTCCAGGTTAGGGTTTACTTTAGGTTAGGTTTTAGGGTTAGGGCTCAAATTAGCATTAGGATTAGTGTTAGAGTAATGAGTAGGATTAGGTTTAGGGTTCAGCTTAGGTATAGAGTATTGTATAGGGATAGTTTTAGGGATAGTGTTAGGTTTAGACCTAGGGCTAGCATTTGGTATTGACTTATGTGTAGGATAATGTATAGAGTTAGTGCTAGTATTAAAGGTTGAATTAAATTTAGAATTAGGACTAAGGTTAGGTTTAGGCCTAGGGTTAGTTTAGGGTTATGTTTAGCTTAAGTGTTTATGGTTAGTGCTAGGGCAAGATTTAGGGTTGGATTCAGGGCTATGGTAAGAATTAGGGTTAGAGTTAGGGCTCCGCTTATCATTAGTGTTAGGATTATATTTAAGGTAATGAACAGGATTTGAGGTAGAATTTGTGCTATGGTTACAGTTAGGATTTGGGCAAAGGTAAGGGTTCGGTTTAGGGTTACATTTAGGTTACGAGTTACAGTTTGAGCTTAGGTTAGAACTAGACAAGTGTGAGCATTAAGGCTAGGGCTAGGATTAGGGTTAGGCTTCCAGCTAGTTTAAGTGCTACATTTAGGGCTAGGTTTTGGGGGGAGGTTTGGGGCTTGAGTTAGGACTCTGGGTAATGTAAGAACTAGGATTATGGTTATGGCTAATTTTATGGTTAGGTTTATGGGTAGGTCTAGTGTTAGGGGTATGTTTTGGGTTAGAATAAGGTTTAGAGTTAGGGTTTGTGTTAGGGTAAGTGTCAGTGTTCAGGTTAGCATTGGATTTATGGTTAGGAGCACAATTTTACTAGGGTTAGTTCTAGGGATATTGTTACTCATTGTGTCAGACTAATGGTTATTGTTAGTGCTAGAGCTAGCGTTTTGTTTTGGAATAGGGCTAGAGTTATGGCTATATTTAGGATTAAGTTTAGGTCTAGTGTTAATATTTTGGTTAGTTTTAGGTATAGGTTTACCAATAGAGCTAGTGTTAGTGTTTGGTTTAGAGTTAGGGTCAGGCTTAGACCTAAGGTTAGTGTTACCGTCAGAATAACGGTCAGAGATAGGCTTAGGTTTGGGGTTAGGATTAGAGATAGAATGAGGCCTAGGGTTAGTACCAGTAATAGAGTTAGGGTTTGGGGTATGCTAAGGATTAGGGTTAGGACTAGGGTAGTATCAGGGTGAGGGTTGGCATAGGTTAAGGGATAGGGTTAGAGGTAGATTTAGGGTTAGTTTTAGGGGTAGCATTATGGTTAAACCTAGGGTTAGGATTCAGATTAAGGCTAGGTTTTGTGTTAGGGTTAGGGCTATTTGAATGTAAGACCTGGCATTACAATTAGGGCCAGTTTTAGGATTAGGGTTAGGGCTAGGTTTAGTGTTCGGGTTAGATGTAGGGTTAGGGTGATGTTTAGACTTAGGGTTAGTTTTATGATTAGAGTCAGGGTCATTATTAGTTGTACGGTTAGTTGTAAGACTCAAATTAGTGCTAGGGTAAAGCCTAGGTGTAGCGTTAGGGATTGGTTTTGGTTAAGGTTGAGGATTAGAGCTGTAGCTCAGTTTTGTTTGAATGCTATGGCTTGGTTAGGGATAGTTTTCAAATTAGCATTAGGATTAAACTAGTGTTAGAGTGAAGTTTATGTTTAAGATTAGGGTTAGATTTAGAGTTAGGGTTAGATCTAGGTTTAGGGCTAGGGCTAAGTTTGTGTCTAGGGTTAGGGCTAGGGTTACAATTAAGGTTAGCTTTAGTGTTAAGCCTATGACTCGGTTTTGTTTGAGTGCTAGAGCTAGGGTTAGGGCTAGTTTTCCAATTAGCATTAGGGTTAGGGCCAATGTTAGGGTGAGGTTTAGGCTTAGAATTAGGGTTTGATTTAGGGTTAGGGTTAGGGGTCTAGGTTTAGGGCTATGGCAAAAGTAAGAATGGGGTTGGGACTAGGATTAGGTCTAGGGTTTGTGTTATGGTAAGTGATATATTTAGAACATTTGCTAGTGCTTGGGTGAGAGTTAGGGTTAGGGTTACAGTTAGGGTTAGATTTAGGATTAATTTGTACCAGGATTAGTGGTAGGGTTAGTGTTAGGGCTATCTAGGGTTAGGGTTAGGATAAGTGTAATGTATCATGTTATAAGGTAAGGCTATGATTTTATAGCTAGGTTTAGGGTGAGGTGCAAAATAAGGTTTGGGCTATGGTTAGGGTTAAGGTTAGGATAAAACCTAGGTTTAGGGCTAGGATTAGGGATAGATTTTGTGTTAGGGTTAGGGTTAGAATTAGTGCTAGGGCTAATGTGAAGTCTAGGTTTATGGTTAGGGCTAGTTTTAGGTTTAGGTTTAAGGCCAGTTCTAGTGTAAGGTATAGGTTGAGAGTTAGGCTCTGGTTTGAAGACAGGGTTATTATTAGGATCACTCTCGTGATTAAGGTTTGAGTTAGGTAAGGTTTAGGATCAGGGCTTTCATTAGTGTTAGGGTTAGTGTTAAGATTAGGGTAATGTTTATGGTTAGGTTTAGGTTTCAGGTTTTGTTTAGAATAATGCATAAATTTAGGGTTAGAGATAGGGTTAGGAATATCCTAGGGTTAGCATTAAGGTTAGCGATATGGTTAGGGTAATGGATAGTTTTAGAGGTAGGGTTATGGCTAGATTATGGTTTGGATTATGTCTAGGGTTAGGTTTAGGGTTAGGGCAAGTTTTAGTGTTAGGGTTATGTTTAGGGTAATGGTTAGGGCTCTGGTTAGGGTTAAGTTTAAAATAAGTACACAGCTCAGAGTAGTACTAGATTTTGGTTTAGGTTTGGACTAGGATTAGTGCTATGACTAATGTAAGAACTAGGGTTACGATTATGGTTACTTTTAGGTTTAGGGTTAGAGGTAGGTGTAGTTTTATGGTTAGGTATAATTTTAGGGTGATCTGAAACCTAGAGTTAGTTTTAGGGTCAGAGTCAGGGTCAAGGTTAGTTTTAGGGTTAGGGTAGGGCTTTAATTAGGGTTAGGGTTATGGAGGTGTGTGTTAGGTTTTGGTTTAGGTTAAGGGTTTGAGATAGGGCTATGGCTCGTTTTTATTAGGGGGGTCTAGGGCTAGTTTAGGCTAGTTTTAGGATTAGTGTTAGTGTTATTGCTAGAGTTTGTGTGAGGTTTAGGCTTAGGGTTGGGGTTAGATTTAGAGTAATGGTTAGATCTTGGGTTAGTGGTAGGGCTAGGTTTTGGGCTAAGGGTAGAGCAAGTGTTAGGGTTATGATAATGGATAGGGTAAGACCTAGGAATAGGGCAAGGGCGATAGTTAGAGTTAGTATTAGTGCTAGTGTTAGTATCAGTGTTAGGGCTATATTAGGGCTAAGATCAGGTCTAGGATTAGTGTAAGTGTTAAATATAGCGTTAGAATTAGGGTTAGAGTTAGGTGAAAAGTTGGGGTTATATCTAGCTTCAGATATAGGGCAAGGGATAAAATTAGGGATAGGGCTAGTGTTAGGGTTTGGGTTAAGATCAAGACTAGGTTTAGGCCTGAATGAGGGCTTGCATTTGTGTTTGGGTTATGGCAAAAATTAGGGCTAGGTCTAATATCAGGTCTAGAGTTATTGTTAGGGATAGTCTTAGGGTAAGGTTTATGGCTCGATCTGTATTCAGAGTTAGGTTTTGGGCAAGGTTCAGGTTTAGACGTAGGGGTATTATAATGGTCAGGTCAGGTTTTGGGTGTGGATTAGGTTGAGGTTTAGGGTTAGCACTCAAATTAGCATTAGGGTTAGAGTTAGGGTTAGTGTAAGGGATGGGGTTAGATGTAGGTTTCAGGTTAGGTTTAGGGTTCATGTTAGGTTTAGGTTAATGGATAGGGTTAGGTTTAGGCCTAGGGATAGCATTAGGTTTATGGTAATTCTAAAGGTAATGGATCGATTTAGAGCTATGGTTAGGGCTAGGATTATGTTTAGGATTAGGGCTAGAGTTAGGGTTAGGGTTATGGTTAACGCTAGGGTTGGGGTTAGGGTTAAGATTAGAATACCGGTTAGGGCTTAAGCTAGGGTTAGTGCTAAGGCTAGGGTTAGGTTTAGGGTTAGTCAAGGGTTAGGTTTAGTATTAGGGTTAGGGCTAGGTTTAGATTTAGTGCTACGATTAGGTTTTCTGACCATCAGGTTAATGGTAAGGCTCATGGATTTAGTAAGTTTTAGGGCTAGGTTGAGGGTTCAGGTCAGAATCAGAGCTAAGGATAAAGGTATATTTAGGGTTATTAGAGCTACAGTTAGCATTAGGTTTAGGGTTACGATTAGGGTAATGGATAGAGTTAGAGCTAGTGTTTTGGCTGGTTATGGTTAGAATTAGGGCTAGGATTAGGGTAGGGTTTGGGTTTAGGGTTGTTAACAGTAAGGATTAGGGTTTGAGCTAGAGTTAGAGCAAGGGCTAAGTTTTAGGTTAGGTTCAGCATTAGGTCTAGGGAAAGGATTACATTAGGTTTAGGATTAGGGTTAGGGTTAGGGCTACATTTATCATTAGGATTAGGATAAGGGTTAGGGTAATGAATATGGTTAGATGTAAGTTTAGGTTTAGGTTTAGGATTTTATTTAGTTTTAGGGTTAAATGTTAAGGCATGGTTAGGTTTAGCTTTCTGATAAAGGTTAGGGTTTGAGCTAGAGTTAGCACTATGGCAAGTGTCAGATTTAGTGTTAGGTCTAGGGTTAGTTTTCTGGTTAAGGTTAGGGTTAGGGTTATGACTAGGGTTATCAATATGATTAGGGTTAGAGTTAGGGTAATGTGTATGTTCAGAGTTAGGTTTAAAGATAGGGTTAAGTTTAGGGTTAGGGATAGGTTTAGGGTTAGACTTAGGGATAAGTCTAAGTTTATATTTAGGGCAAGAGTTTAGCATTGAGTAAATTTAGGACTAAGGATACAGTTAGGGTTAGAATTAGAGCTAGGGTTAGGGTTACACCTAGGGCTAGGTTTGGGCCTAGGATTCACTCTAGGTTTTTTGCTAGATTAAGGTGTAGGGTTAGGTGTGTGGGTAATTTGAGACCTAGGATTATGATTAGGGCTTGTTGTAGGGTTAGGGTTAAGGCTAGGTCTAGTGTTAGCTTTAGATTTTCACTTTGGGTCGGGTTTAGAGATAGCTTAGTGTTAAATGCAGGGTCCGTGTTCAGGTTATTGTTAGGGTTAAGGTTACAGCAAGAATTAGGACTAGGTTTATGTCTAGTGGTAGGGTTAGGCTTTGCATTAGATTAAGGGTTATTGTTAGGGCTAGGGCTAGGTTTTTGTTTAGGTCTAGGGCTAGATTTAAGGCTACATTTAAGATTAGGTTTAGATCTTGGCCTAGTGGTAGAGTCAGTTTTAGTATAAGGTTACTGGTAGTGCTAAGTTAGGATTTGGTCTAGGGTTAGGGTCAGGTTTAGATCTAGGGTTAGTGTTATTGTCAGAATAAAGGTCAGGGTTAGGGTTAGGGTTTGGGATAGATTAGAGCTAGAATTAGGGTTAAGTTTAGCACTATTAATAGGGATAGGGTTTTAATTATCCTAAGGATTAGGGATAGGTCTAGGGTTACCATTAGCGTTAGGGTTTTGCTTACATTTAGAAATAGAGTTAGAGCTAGTGTTAGGGGTAGGGTTATGGTGAGGGTTAGTGTTAAAACTAGGTTTAGGGCTCATACAGTCTAGATTTTGTGTTAGTGCTTGGGCTAGGAAAAGGGCAACAGTTAATGTAAGAATCAGGGTTACAATTAAGGTTAGCTTTAGGGTTAGTGTTAGGGGTAGTTTGAGTGTTAGGTTTAGGTATAAGGTTAGGATGAAATTAGAGTTAGGGTTATTGTTAAAATAGGATTCAGGGACAGGGCTATTTTAGAGTTAGGTTTAGGACTCAAATTAGGGCTAGGTTTACTGTTAGGGTTTGGATTAAGGTTAGAGAGGTGTTTTAGAGCTAAGATGAGTGTTAGGGTGTAAGTCAGGGTCAGGGTTAGTTTTAAGGTTAGCGTTAGGACTCAAATTAGGGCTAGGATTAGTTCTTGGTGTAATTGTGGGTTTGGTTTAAATTAAGGTTTAGGGTTAGTCTACTGTTCGGTTTTGTTTTATTAGAGGGTTAGTGTTAGCAGTAGTTTTATGATTAGCATTAGGGTTAGGACTATTGTTAGTGTTATGCATAGGCTTATGATTAGGATTACATTTAGAGTTAGGCTTAAATCTAGGTTTAGGCTTGGAATAAAGATTGGGCAAGGGTTAGGGCTAGGGTTAGGTTATAGTCTAATATTGGGTTAGAACTAAGAATAGGACTAGTGTGAGAGTAAGAGTTTGCCTTAGGGCTAGGGTTAGGGTTATGGTTTTCTCTAGGGTTTGTTTAGTGTAAGAGTTAGGGTTTGAGCTGGAGTTAGGGATAGGGTTAAGTTTAGGTTAGGTTCAGCATTAGGTCTAGGGATAGGATTATGGTAAGTTTAACATTTAGGTTACGGTTAGGGCTAGGTATATTATTAGGGTTAGGATAAGGGTTAGGATAATGGATATGGTTAGATTTATGTTTAGGTTTAGGCTTAAGGATAGATTTCGTTTTAGGGTTAAGGTTAAGTTATGGTTAGGTTTAGATTTCTGGTACATGTTAGGGTTTGAGGTAGGGTTAGGGCTATGGCATATTTTAGGTTTAGGGATAGGTCTAGGGTTAGTTTTCCAATTAGGGTTAGGGTAAGGTTAATGGGTATGTTCATGGCTAGGTTTAGGGATAGGGTTAAGCTTATGGTTAGGGACAGGATTAGAGTTAGAGTTAGGGATAAGTCTAAGTTTATATTTAGAGTAAGGGTTAGGCATTGAGTAAGGTTTAGAACTAAGGCTTGATTTAATGTTAAAATTAGGCCTAAGTTTAGGGTTAGGGTTATGCTTAGGGCTAGGTTTAGGCTTAGCATTTCCTCCAAGTTTTGTGTTAGGTTTTGGTGTAGGTTTAGGGCTATGGGTAATGTAAGAGCTAGGATAATGATTTTGGCTAGTTGTAGGTTTAGGTTATGGCTATGTCCAGTGTTATGTTTAGGGTTTTGGTTAGGGTCAGGTTTAGAGTTAGCTTAGTTTTAAATAAAGAGTCCGTTTTCAGGTTAGTGTTAGGGTTGAGGTAAAAGCCAAAATTAGGACTAGGTTTATGTCTAGGGGTAGGATTACACCTTGCATTAGGTTAAGGGATATTGATAGGGCTGGGGCTAGGTTTTTGTTTAGGTCTATGGCTAGAGTTAAGGCTGGATATAGAATTAGGTTTAGATCTAGCACTAGTGGTAGAGTCAGGTTTAGTATAAGTTTACTGTTAGGAACAGTGTTAAGGTTTGGTCTAGGGTTAGAATTAGGTTTACACCTAGGTTTAGTGTTATGGTCAGAATATTGGTCAAGGTTAGGGTTAGGGTCTGTGATAGTTTAGAGCTAGAATGAGGGCTAGGTTTAGGACTATTGTTAGGGTTAGTGTTTTGATTAGCCTAAAACTTAGGGATGGGTCTAGGGTTACCTTTAGGGTTAGGGTTTTGCTTAGGTTTAGGAATAGAGTTAGAGCTAGTGTTAGTGGTAGGATTAAGGTTAGGGTTAGTGTTAAAGCTAGGTTTATGGCTCAGATTATGGCTAGTTTCTGTGTTAACATTAGCGCTAGAAGAATCAGAATTACAATTAGAGTTAGAATTAGGGTTTGTGTTTATGATTAGTGTTTATGGTTAGGTTAAAGTTTAGGATGAATTTAGTGCTAGGGTTATTGTTAGGATAAGAGTCAGGGACAGGGTTAGTTTTAAGATTAGGATTCAAATTAGGGCTACGTTTACTGTTAGGGTTTGGTTTAGGGTTAGAGTTTTGTTTTAGAGCTAGGGTGAGTGTTAGGGTATAAGTCAGGGTCAGGGTTAGTTTCAAGGTTAGGTTTAGGACTAGAATTAGGACTAGGATTAGATCTACTTGTAATTTAGCGTTTGTTTTAAGTTAATATTTAGGGTTAGGTCTATTGCTCAGTTTTGTTTTAATCTCAGTGTTAGGGTTAGCACTAGTTTTACGATGAGTATTAGGGTTAGGTCTAGTGTTAGTGTTAGGCTTAGGCTTATGGTTAGGGTTATATTTAGAGTTAGGCTTAGATCTAGGTTTAGTCTAGGACTAAACATAGGGCAAGAGTTAGGGCTAGGTTTAGGGCTAGGTTTAGAGTTGTTGTAAGAGATAGGGTTACAACTAGGAATAGAGCTAGTGTGAGAGTTAGTTTGTCTTAGGGCTAGGATTAGGGTTAGGGTTTGGATAAAATTTAAGTTAAGGCCAGGATTAGGGGTAGAGTTAGTGTTCAGTTTAGGCCTAGTGATAGGGTTATAGTTAGGTTTATGTTTAGGATATGGATGGCATTATAACTAGGTTAAGAGGTAGGGTTAGGGTTAGAGTAGAGATAGGGCTAGGCGTAGAGTTAGGGTTATGATTAAGGCTATGTTTAGGGCTAGGATGAGGGGTATATTTTTTTAGGTTAAGAGCTAGGATTAGTGCTAGGGATAATATCAGGTCTAGGGTTATGATTAAAGATAATTTTAGGGTTTGGTTTAGGTCTACATCTATTATAAGGGTTAGGCTTAGGGTAAGGGTCAGGTCTAGAGCTAAGGGAATTTTTAAAGTTAGGGTCAAGTTTAAGGTTTTTGTTTAAGTTACGATTTAGGTTTAGGGATCAAATTAGCATTAGGGTTAGAGTTAGGGTATAGATAGTGTTTGGTTTAGGGTTCAGATTCAGTTTAGGGTAATTGATAAGGTTAGCATTACCAATAGGGTTAAGGTTAGGCTTAGGGTTAGCATTAGGGTAAGGGTTATATTTAAGGTAGTGTATCAGATTAGAGCTTAGGTTAGAACTAGGTTTAAGGTTAGGAATAAGTCTTGAGTTAGGGTTAGGGTTAGGGTTAGAACTAGGATTAGCTTTAGGGTTATGATTACTGTAAGTGTTCTGTTTTGAGCTAGGGTTATGCCTAGGGAGAGGGTTAGTTTTAGGTTAGCTCTAGGGATAGGATTATGGTAGTGTTAGTGTTAGTGTTAGGGTTAGGGTTATCATTAAGGTTAGGTTTAGGTTTAATGGATAGGGTTAGATATAGGGTTAGAGTTAGGTTTAGATTTTGGTTTAGGGTTAGGATTAGAGCTATGGTTATGTTTAGGTTTATGGTTAGGTTTAGGGTTTGAATTGGGGTTAGGGTTATATCGAGTGATAAATTTAGGATTATGTCTAGGGTCAGTTTTCCAGTTAGGGTTTGGTTTAGAGTTAGGGTTTGGGTTAAAATCATCAATAAGTTTAGTGTTATTGTAATGGGTAGGTTTCGAGCTAGGTTTAGAGCTAGGGTTGAGTTTAGTATTAAAGCTAGGGTTAGGGTTAAAGTTTGTGATAAGTCTAGGTTTATGTTTAAGGTAAGGTTTAAGCTTTGAGCTAGGGTTAGGACTAAGGTGAGGACTAGGTTCATGTTAGGGCTAGGGTTAGATCAGGGCTAGGGTTAGGGTTAGTGTTACTCTTGGGGCTAGGTTTAGGCCTCGGATTTGCTGTATGTTTAGTGTTAGGTTTAGGCCTAGGTTTAGGGCTATGGGTAATGTAAGAGCCAGAGTTATGATTAGGGATTGTTTTAGTGTTAGAGTTATGAATGTTTAAAGAATTAGGTTTATGTTTTGATTAGGGTCAGTTTTGGAGGTACGTTTAGTGTTAAAGTCAGGATCAGTGTTCGGGTTACAGTTAAAGTTCAGGTTAAACCCAGGTTTAGGACTAGGTTTTGGTCTAGGGTTGGGGTTAGTGTTTGGGTTAGATGAAGGGTTATTGTTAGGGCTATGTATAGGGTTTATTTTAGGTCTAGATCTAGCGTTAAAGCTAGATTTAAAATTAGGTTTAAGTCTAGGGTGATGGTTTGTTTTGGTTTAGGTATAAGTTTACCAGTACGGCTAGTGTTAGGATTTGGTTTAGGGTTAGGGTCAGGGTCAGGTTTATATCTCAGGTTTGTGTTATAGTCAGAATGAGGGTCAGGCATAGGATCAGGGTTTGGGATAGGGTTACAGCTAGAATGAGATCTATGGTTTGGACTATTAGTAAGGTTATTATTTGGTTAGCCTAAAGATTAGGAATAGGTCTAGGGTTACCATTAGGGTTATGGTTTTGCTTAGGGTAAGGGATACTCTTAGAGATAGGTTTAGGGCTAGGGTTAAGGTTATGTTTAGGGTTAAAGCTAGGTTTAGGCCTCAGATTATGGCTAGCTTCTTTTTTGTGAGTTTTAAGGCTAGGTTAGGACAATGATTAATGTTAGAACTAGGGATACAATTAGGGTTAGTTTTAGGGTTAGGGTTAGGGGTAGGTTAAGTGTTAGGTTAAGTTAAATGTTAGATTGATTTTTTTAGCTAGAGTTAGTGTTAGAATATGAGTCAGGTTAGGGTTAATTTTAGGGTTAGGGTTAGGACTCGAATTAGGTCTAGGATTACTTTTAGGTTTTGGTTTAAGTTTAGAGTGCTATTTAGAGCTAGGGTGAGTGTTAATATATGAGTCAGAGTCAGGGTTATTTTTAAGGTTAGGATTAAGTCTTGAATTAGGGCAAGGGTTAGTGCTAGGTGTAGGGCTAGTGTTTGGTTTAAGTTAAGGTTTGGTGTTAGGGCTGTTGCTCGGTTATGTTTTAGTGCTATGGTTAGGATTAGGGCTAATTTTACTAATAGCTTTAGGGTTAGGGCTAGGGTTAAGATTTTGGTTAGGATTAATTCTAGGTTTAACACTAGAATTAGGGATGGGTTTTGTGTAAGGGTTAGGGCAAAAATTAGGGCTAGGGCTAATGTCAGGTCTAGGTTTACAATTAGGGATAGTCTTAGGGTTAAATTTATGGCTAGGTCAAATTTAAGTGTTACGTTTAGGGAAAGGGTCAGGTTTAGAACTAGGGTTATTATTTGGGTCAGAGTCAGTATTTGGTTTTGTGTCAGGTTAAGGTTTAGGTTTAGGGTCAAATTAACATTAAGGTTACAATTAGGGTAAAGGTAATGGTTAGGGTTCGGTTTAGGTTTCAGGTTAGGTTTAGGGTAATAGATATGGCTTTGGTTTGTGATAGGTTTAGGGTTAGGCCTAGGGGTAGCATTAGTGTTATGGTTATTTTTAGGGTAATTTATAAGGTAGACCTTGGGTTAAGGCTAGGGTTAGGTTAGGATTAAGGCTAATGTTAGGGTTAGGGTGAGGTTTAGGGTGAGGGTTAGAGTTAGTATTAGGTTTCGGTTATGGTTTAGGGTTGAGTTAGGGTTAGTGCTAGGGCTAAGGTTAATTTAGGGTTTGGTCTAGTGTTATTGTCATGGTTAGAGCTAAGGTAAGTATTAGGGTTAGAGCTAGGGTTATCATTATCTAGGGTAATAAGATTATTTTCCAGGTTAGAGTTAGAGTTAGGTTTAGGTTAGCATTAGGGATAAGTTGAGGGTTAGGTTTAGGGGTTGAGGCAGCTTAGATTTAGGGTGAGGTTTAGATTCACTGTTAGTTCTAGAGTTAGGTTTATGTTTAGGGTTTTGGTACATTCATCTTTAGGTGTAGTGTCTTCATTAGGGTTAAGTTTAGGGTTAGGTAATGGGTAGGTTTCAAGCTAGAGTTAGGGCTAGGGTTAAGGTTAGGATTAAGGTTAGTGTTACGGTTAGGGTTGAGCTTCTGGTTATTTTGGGGGTTAGGTTATGTTTAAGGGTTAGGGATTGAGCTAGTATTAAGGCTAGGGCAAGAGGTAGGGTTACAGTAAGGGCTAGGGTAGGAATAGTGTTAGAAATAGAGCTAGGGTTAGCATTATTTAGGGTTATGGTTAAGGTAATTGATAGAGTTAGAGCTAGGGTTTGGTCTATGGTTAATGTTAGGATTAGGGCTGAAGTAAACTTGACGTTTTGGGTTTGGTTTAGGGTTATGTTTAGAGTAAGATTAAGGGTTTGAGATAGGGATAGAGCTAGGACGAGGGTTAGGGTTATGGTTAGGGCTAGATATCGGATTAAAGTTATGTATAGGGTTAGGTTTAGGGTTAGGATTAGGGCTCGGTTATGTGTAAGGTTTAGAGCTAGTGTTAGGTGTATGGGTAATGTAAGAGCTAGGGTTATGTTAATGGCTAGATTTAAGTTCGTCTAGTATTAGGGTTAGTTTTTGGGTTAGGATAAGGTTTAGATCCAGCCATATCTCTAACACTATAACAAGCCCTAATAATAAACCTAGCTCTTAAATAACCCATTCCCTAACCCTAGGCCTAAACCTAACACTAAACATAGAGCTAATCTGAAGCCTAAACCTAGCCCGAAACATAACATTAACCCTAACCCTAGCCCTAACCTAACCCTAGCTCAAGGCTTAACACTTATCCTAAACATAAACATAGATGTCTGTCAAACTCTAACCCTAAAACTAGCCCTAATCCTAAACTTATCCCTAGACCTAAACCTAGCTGAAAACCAATCCATTACCTTAACCCTAAACCTAATGTTATTTATAATCCTAGCTGAAACTCTAACTTTAATCCTAACCCTAAGTGGAAAACTGACCCTAGACATAACACAAAATCTAACACTCGGCATAGCCCTAAACCTAGCTGAAATCTTAAACCTATCCATTAACCTAAACATAACCATAGCCGCAAATGCAACCCTAAACCAAAATCTAACCATAACCTTAACCCTCTATCTAACCCTATCCATTACCCTAACCCTAAACCCCTTAATGATAACCGTAGTTCTAACCCTAAACATAACACTATCACTACCATAATCCTATTGTAGACATAACCCTAAATCTAACCCTCACCCTAGCCCTAAACTAGCTCAAAATCCAACCCTTACTCTAAAGATAAGCTTAAACCTAAACCTAGTTCTAAACATAAACCTAACCATAACTCAAGAACTATTCCTAACCATAACACTAGTTCTAACCTAACCTCTAATCCTATACATGATCCTAATGATAACCTATAACCTAATGCTAACCATAAGCCTAAACCTAACCTTATTGATAATGCTAACTCTATCAATTACCTTAAACCTAATCTGAATCCTAAACCAAACCCTATCATTACCCTAACCCTAAACCTAATACTAATTTGAGGCCTAAAACTAAATCCTAACCTAAACCAAATTCTAACCTTGGCACTAACCCTATAATTTGCTAGTTAAAAACCTGAACCTTACCCTAACCCAACCCTTACACTAGATATAGCCTTTAACTTAACCCTAAAACTACCTTTAACCAATTCTAGACCTGATATTAGGCCTAGTAATAATCCTAGAACTAAACTTAAAACAGACACTAGCCCTTATTCTACCCCTAAATCCAGCCTTAATCATAAATCTAAACCTAACCCTAGCCCTAACCCTACTTTAACCATGACCCTACATCTAAACCTAGCTATAACACCATCCCTTATCCTAAACATAACCCTAACCATAACCCTATCACTAGGCCTGAGATGAACACTAACCCTAGCCATAATAATAGACATAATTTAATGATGTCCCAAACCATAACCCTAATCCTAGCCCTCAGGAAAATTCTAACTCTCACACTAAAACTATCATAGTTCTAAAGCTATCCCTTACTATGACATTAACCCTAGCCCTAACCCTTGCCCTATCCTTAGCCAACTCTAACCATAGATCTAGACCTAACTCTAAATGTAACTGTAAACATAATCCTAAGCCTAATACTAACACTAGCCCTAAACCTCATACTTATAATAAAAATGGTGCTAACACTAACTCTAGTATTAAAACAAAACCGAGCAATAGACCTAACGCAAAACCTTAACATAAACCAAACCCTAAACTACACCTAGAACTAATCCTAGCCCTAATTAGTCCTAACCCTAACCTTAAAATTAACCCTGACCCTGACTCATATCCTAACACTCACCCTCGCTCTAAACACAACTCTAACCTTAAACCACACCCTAACAATAAACCTAGCCCTAATTTGAGGCCTAACTCTAACCCTAAAACTAACCCTGTCCCTGACTCTTATCCTAACAATAACCCTAGCTCTAAATTCATCCTAACCTTAAACCTAACCCTAACACTAGAACTACCTTTAACCCTAACCCTAAAGCTAACACTAATTGTAACCCTGGTACTTACATTACCTGTTGCCCTAACCCTAGCGATTATGCTAACACAAAAACTAGCCCTAATCCTAGCCATAAACCTAGCTTTAACCCTAAGCCTACCCCTAACACTAGCTCTAACTCCATCCCAAAACCTATGCAAAACCCTAAACCTAAAGGTAACCCTAGACCTATCCCGAATCCTTAGGCTAATCAAAACACTTACCCTATTTAAATCATTTCCCTACCCCTCATTCTAGCTCTAAATCTTACCCAAACCCTACCCCTAACTCTGACCCTTATTCTGACCATAACACTAACCCTAAGTTTAAACCTGAGCCTAACTCTAGACCAAAAGCTAACACTATCCCTACCAGTATCCTTATATCTAAACCTGACGCTACCAATAGCCCTAGACCTAAAGCTAATCCTAAAACTAGCCTTAATTATAGGCCTAGACCTAACCAAAACCTAGGCCTAGCGCTAACAATAATAACACTTAACCTAATGCAAAGACTAAACCTACCCCTAGACATAAACCTGGTTCTAATTCTGGCTTTAAACTTAACTCCAACTCTAACCTGAACACTGACACTGCATTTAACACTAAGCTATCTCTAAACTTGACTCTATCCAAAAAACTAAACCTAACACTAGACCTACCATAATCCTAACTCTACAACGAGTTTTAATCATAAACCTAGCTCTTACATTACCTATAGCCCTAACCCTATGTCTTAAACTAACACAAAACTAGAGTGAATCCTTTGCCTAAACCTATCTCTAAGCATAACATTAACCCTAAGCCTTGCCCTAACACTAAATTTAACCCTATCCCTAAACCTAGCTCTAAACCTACCAATTGCTCTGACAATAACCTTAACCCTATTGATAACCCTAGCCATAACCCTAACCCTAACCATAACCAGAAAACTAACCTTAGACTTAACCCTAAACCTAAAACTAGCCATAGTCCTAACCCTAGCTCAATCCTGAACCGATAACAGAAATCTAAACCTAACCACACCTTAACCTAACCCTTAAATCAAATACTAACCCTAAACCTAAACCTACATTTAATGTTATCCAATATCCTAACTCTTAACCTAACCCTAATGATAATTCTAAAGCTAACCCTAACCCTAACACTTGACCTACCGTAATCCTATGCGTATACATAAAACTGAACATAACCCTCCACCTACCGCTAACCCTAACTTTAGCTCAAACCTTATCCATTACCCCAAGAAACCCTAGCCCAAACCCTACCCCTAATCCTAGCCCTAATCCTAACCATAACCATAGCCCAAACACTAGCTCTATCTCTATCCATTACCCTAACCATAACCCTAAACGTAATGCTGACCCTAGAGCTAACAATAACACTAACTCTATCCCTAGCCATTATTCTAACCTGAACCCTCAACATTTCCCTACCAGTTACTCAATCCCTGACCCTTAACCTTAACCTAACCATAAGAAAATACTAAGCCTAACACTAACACTAAACCTAGCCCTAATTCTAAATGTAACCCTAGCCTTAATTCTAGCATTAACTCCACCCATTGCCCTAACCCTAACCATAAACCTCATGATAACCATAGCCTTAACCCTAAACCTACTTCAACCCTAACCATAAACCTAACACTAGACCTATCTGTAAACCTAACCCTTGCTGTAGTCCTAACCTAGCTCAAACCCTTACATTTACACTAAACCTAACACTAACCTAAGTCCTAAACATAAATATAATCCTAACCCTAACCTGACATGTAACCCTGTCCATTACCCTAACCAAAATGATAACACTATCCCTAACCCTAATACTAACCCTAACCCTAGATCTAACCCTAAACATAATCCTAGCCTTAGCACTAACCCTAGCTCAAACCCTAACCCATACCCTAAACCTAACTCTAGCCTTAACCCTAAACCTTACCTTAACTCTAGCCCTAATCCTAAACATAACCCTAGCCCTAACCTAAACTGTAACCCCAACATTAACCTAATGATAACCATAAACCTAATGCTAACCCTGGGCCTAACCCTAACCATGTCCATTACTGAAAACATAACCTGATGCCTAAACCTAACCTTTTCCATTACCCTAATTCTAACTCTAACTCTAATTCTATTTTTAGAACTCATCCTAACACTTAACCTAAGACAAAACCAATACCTGACACTTACTATTATATTACCCCTGGCTCTAAATCTGAACCTTACCCTAAACCGAACTCTGACACTATACCTAGCCATTAAACTTACATAAAATTACTTTTAACAATAATCCTAGAACTCATATTATCCCTAGCCCTAATTTTTTGCCATAACCCTAACACTTACTCTAGCCCTCATCCTAACCCTAAAACTAGCCTTGATCTTAACCCAAACTTTAACTCTAGCCCTATCCATTATTTTATCCCTTGCCCTAGTTCTGAACCTAGCTATTACCCCATCATTCCCCTAAATATAATCCTAACCCTAGCTACAGACTTAAATCTTACAATAACCATAGAACTGATGCTAGCCCTAATTTAGCCCCAACCTTTAACCTTAACCTAAACAAACCCTAACCTTGACCATGACCTTAATAATACCTTACATCTAAAACTGACCTTATGACTCAACCTAACCCTTACGCTATACCTAGCCATTAACCTAACCCTGAACTATCCCTATCCATAATAACCATAGCCCTTATATTAGCCCTAGCCCTAATGCTAGCTCCAAATCTACCCAAAACCATAGCCTTAATATTGTCCTTAAACCAAGCCTTAATCCTAACTCTAACCCTATCACTAGCCATAACCCTAAATTTAACTGGTGCCCTAGCCCTAATCCTAAATATAACATCATATCATACCCTCGTCCTAATCCTGATTCTATCCCCAAACTAAGGCCTAGCCCTAATACTAACCCTAGCTCTAATCCTAGCACTAATTTAGCCCTAAATCTAAACCTAACTATATCCGCAGCCCTAATACTAACTCTAATTCTCGCCCTAGCCCTATCCTTAGTTCTAACACTATTCCTTACCACAACCCAAAGCCTAGCCCTAACCCTAGTCCAAACATAGCCCTAAACTTAGCCCTAGCCCTGAACGTAGATCTAACCCTAACTCTAAATATAACCCTAACCCTAAACCTAAACCTCACCCTAACTCTAGCCGTTACCCTAATGGTAATTTGAAAACTAGCTAACATTAGCCATAGCCCTCAAACTAAACTGTGATGTAGCCTTAATCCTAACCCATAACCTAAACCAAATTCTAACAATAAACCTATACAAAACCCTAGCCCTATTTCGAGTCCTAACCCTAACTCTAAAATTAATAGTAAACATGACTCTGACCATAAAACTAACCCTAGTTCTAAACATCACCCTATCCCTAAGCCTAACCCAAACACTAGACCTAGCCCTAAACCTAACCCTAAAACTAGCCCTAATTGTAATGCAAGTTCTTATATTAGCCATAGCTCTAATCCTAAAAAAAACCTAGTCCTATTATGAGCCCTAACCTAGCTTTAACCCTAACCCTAACCCTAACTCTAGCCCTAAATATAACCCTAATCCTAGCTCTAAACCTATCACTTACCCTAAGCCAAACCCTCACCCTAATGCTACCCTATTCATAACCCTAATCCTTAGCCTACCCTAAACCCTAACCCGATTATTAGTTTTAACTCTAGGCTTTCAATCTTTCTCTAACCTTAACCCAAACCCTTAGCCTATCCCTGACACTTATTCTTACCCTAAAACTAACCCTAGGTCTAAGCCTGACTCTAACCCTAAACCTAACACTAGCCCTACCATTAAACTTATACCTAAACCTAAATGTAACACTAGCACTAGACCTAAGTTTAATCCTAAATATGGCAATTAATCTAGCCCTAGACCTAAACAAAAGCCTATCCCTATCCCAAACAATACCCATTAATCTAACACAAAGACTAACCCTACCCCTAGACTTAAATCTAGTTCTTATTCTTGCCCCAAACCTAAACCAAATGCTAACCCAAACACTAACCCTTACCCTAACACAAACCCTAGCTCTAATCCTTATCCTAACCCTAAACCTAACCATAACACTAGACTTATCCATAACCCTAACCCTAAAATTAATCATAAAAATAAACCTAGCTCTTAAATTACCCATTGTCCTAATGCTAGGCATAAACCTCAAACAAAACCTAGACCTAAACCTAGCCATAAGCATAACCCAACACTAGGCCTAGCACTAACCTGAACCCTAGTGCTTGCCCTAGCCATAAACCAAGCTCAAAAGCTAAACTTTACTCTAAACAAAACCCTAGCCCTTAACCTAACCCTAAAACTAAACCTAGACCTAATCCTAACTGTAACCATAGTCCAAATCCCAGCTCAAACTCTACCCATTACCTTAAACATAACCCTAATCCTAATGCTAACCCGAGCCCTAACTCAAACCTTAAACCTAACTGTTGCCCTGATACTAAGCATAAACCTCACCTGAGCCCTAACACTAGCTGAAACTCTAACACTTACCCTAAAACTAACCCTAGGTCTATCCCCAACCCTAGCCAAAATCCTAACCTTAATGCAAGCCCTAACACTAGCACTAACCCTATTCATTACCCTAAACATAAGCCTAACCCAAATGCTAACCCTAGGCCTAACACTAATCCTATCACTAAAACTAGCTCTATACATTACTCTAAACCTAAACTGAGCCCTAATCCTAACCCTATCCATTACTCTAATCCTAACCCTAACCATAACACTAATTTGGGCCCTAACCCGAAATCTTAACCTAATCAAACCCTAAACCAGACTCTGACCCTCATAATACACCTCGCTCTAAACCTGAACCTTAACCTAAACCTAATTCTTAAAGTAGACCTAGACATAAACCTAACCCCTAACCTTATCTCTAACCATAACCCTAAAACTGATATTAGTCATAGCCCTAATTCTAGAGTTAACCCTAAATTAAATCCTAGCCCTCATCCTAGTCCTAAACTGAGCCTTAATCCTAATCTTAAACTTCACCCTAGCCCTATCCCTAATTTTAACCCTCCATCTAGCCATTAACCTAGCTATAACCCCATCCTTTCCCCTAAAACTAACAATAACACCAACACTAACACTAACCCTAACCCTAGCCCTTACCATACGCCTAACCCTAATACTAATGCTAATGCTAATCCCAGCCCTAATTTAGTGCTAACCCTAACCTAACCCCTAAGCCTAGCCCTAAGATTAAATCTAACTCTCACCCTATCTGTATTTCTATTTCTAACCCTATTGATTACCATAACCTTAACATTGACCCTAAACCTAGCCATAGCCTTAACCCTAGATCTAACCATAACTCTAAATTTAACCCTCACCTTAAGCCTAAACCTCACCCTACCACTAGCTGAACACTATCGCTAATCATATAACTAACCTTTACAGTAGCACTAGCCCTAAAACAAAACTGAGCCATTGCCCTAAACCTACACCTTAACCTAAACCAATCCCTCACCGTACAACTAGCCATAACACTAGCTCTATTTTGAGTCCTTGGCCTAAAACTAATCCTGACCCAGACTCTTATCCAAACACTAACCCTAGCTCTAAATATCACCCTAAACCTAAAGGTAATGCTAACACTAGACCTAGCCCAAACCCTAACCCTAAAACTAACTCTAATCATAACCCTAGTTCTTCCATTAGCCATATCCTTAACCATCCTAACACAAAAATAGCCCTAATCTGAGTTCTAACACTAGATTAATTCTAACAATAACCTAGCCCTAACCCTAACCCTAATCATACCCCTAATCCTACTTCTAACCCTATCCCTTAACCTAAGACAAACCCTATCCATAATGCTAAACCATGTCCTAATACTAATCCATAGCCTAAACCAAACCATAAACCTAGTACTAGTTCTAACCAAACCCTCATTGTAGCTCTAACCCTTACCAAAAACCTAACCATAACTTTCACTCTTATTCTGATTTTAACATTAATTATTGGTCTAAACCTGACCCTTACCATAAACTGAACCCTGAAACTAGCCCTACCAGTAACTTTTTACCTAAACCTAAGCCTAACACTATCCCTAGACTTAAACCTAATCCAAAATCTAGTGATAATTCTAGCTATAGACCTAAACAAAAACTTAGTCTTAGCTCTAACAATAACCCTTAACTTAAAGCAAACACTAAAACTATCTCTAAACCTAAACTTAGTCCTAATTCTGGCTTTCACCCAAATCCTAACTCTAACCTGAACACTGACACTAACATTAACAGTAAACCTAGCTCCAAACCTGACTCTAAATGAAAAACTAAACCTAACACTAGACCTAGTCATAACCCTAACCCTAAAACTACCCTAATTAGAACCCTAGATCTTACATTACCAATAGCACTATCCCTAGGGCTAAACCTAACATAAAATCTAGCCCTAATCCTAAGCGTAAACCTACCATAAGCAAAACCTTAACCCTAACCCTGGTTTTAACCATCACCCTAACCCTCACCTTAGTCAAAACACTAGCTCGAAACCTAACCCCTACTCTAAACCCAGTAGTAAACCTAGCCCTAAAATTAAAATTAACCCTAAAACTACCCTTATATCTAACCCAATCTATTACCTTAAATTTAACCCTAAACCTAATGAAAAACCTAACCCTAACCCTAAACCTTAACCTGACATTATCAAAACCATAACCCTAACCCTAGAAAAACACTAAACCTAACCCTCACCCTAAGACTAACCGTACCACAAAACCTAACCTTTACTCAAAACCTAACCCTAAACCTACCCTAAGCTAGGATTTCTAGACTAATACAAACCCTAACCATAACTATAGCCCTAATACAAACACTAACCCTACCCCTAGACCTAAACCTAATCTTAATTCTGGCTGTAAACTTAACTCTAACTCTAACCCAAACAGTGATCCTGCCTTTAATAGTAAACCTATCTCTAAACCTTAGCCTAACCAAATATCTAAACCTAACGCTAGACCTAGCCATAACCCTAACCCTAAAAGTAGTCATATTCACTACCCTGGCTCTTTCGTTACCCACAGCCCTAACCTTAGGCCTAAACCTAACACAAAATCTCAAGCTAATTTTAGGCCTAAACCTAGCCCTCAGCATAATTCTAACCCTAACCCTAGACTTAATCCTAACCTAACCGCCAATTAATCTTAACCCTAGCTAAAAGCCTAACCCTTACTGTAAACATAAACCTACGCCTAACCCTAGTCCTAAACCTAACCTTAACTCTATCCCTAAACCAAGCTCTAAAACTACCCATTACCCTAAACCTAACCCTAACTCTATTGATAAACCTAGGCCTAAACCTAACCCTAAACCTAACAAGAAAACTAACCCTAGACCCAACCCTACACCTCACACTCACCATAGACCTAACCCTAGCTCAAACCCTAACCCTTACCATAAACCTAAACATAACCATAGTCCTAAACCTAAGCCTAAACCTCAATCTAACACTAACTGTAACCCTATACCTACATCTAACCATATCCATTAATCTATAACTAACACTACCCCTAATGATGACGCTAGCTCTAATCCTAACTCTAACCATGACCATACTGTAATCTTAACCCTAGACCTTATTCTAAACCTAACCCTCACACTAGCCCTAAACCTAGGTTAAAACCTAACCCTTATGCTAAACATAACCATAAACATAATCCTAGTTCTAACCCTTACAAAAAACCTATCTCAAGACCTATTCCTAAACGTAACCCCAGCCCTAACCTTAGCTCTAACACTATCCATTATCCTAACCATTACCCTTACCCTAATGCTAACCCTAGGCCTAACACTAACCCTATTGCTAACTCTAACCCAAACCATATCAATTACCCCAAAACTTACCCTAAATCTAACCCTAACTCAAGATCTATTCCTAATCATAACCCTGGCCCTAACCTTAGTTCTAACCCTATCAATTTTCCTAACAATTACCCTTACCCTAATGCTAACCCTAGGCCTAATAATAAACCTATCAGAAACCCAAACCGTATCCATTAGTCTAAACCCAACTGAACCCTAATCCTAAACCTATCCATTACCCTAACCCTAACACTAACCTTAATTCTAATTCGATCCCTAAACCTAAACCTTATCCTAACCCATACCCAAAGCTTGATCATGACCCTAATAATATGCCTAGCTCTAATCCTGACCTTTTCCCTAAACGTAACACTTAAATTTGACCTAGCCATAAACCTAACCCTAAGACTCTCCCTAACTGTAAACCCAAACCTGACATTAGCCATAACACTAATTCTTGCTGTAAACCTAACACAAAACCTTGCCCTGATCATTGTGTTAAACCCAGCCTTAATCCTAAACCAAACCATAATCCTAGCCCTAATCCTAAAGCTAATCATAAAACTAGCTCTACCCCTAACCATAGCACTAAAACAAAACCGAGAAACAGGCCTAACACCAAACCTTTACTTAAACCAAACACTAGCACTACACCTAGAACTAACCCTAGCCCTAATTCAAGACCTAATCCTAACCTTAAAAATAACCCTGACCCTGACTCATATTCTAACAGTCACCCTAGCTCTAAACAGCACCCTAAAATTAAACCAATCCCTAACAGTAACCCTAGCCCTAATTCGAGTCCTAACCCTAAGCGTAAAAATAACCCTGACCTGACTCATATCCTAACACTATATCTAGCTATAAATATCAATCTAACTTTAAACCTAACCCTAACACTTACCTACCCCTAACCTAACCCTAAAACACACAATAATTCTAATTTTAGTTCTTATATTTGTCATTTCCCTAACCCTAGCCTTAAACCTCACACACAAAAACTAGCCCTAATCTGAGCCCTAAACCTAGCTTTAACCCTATCTATAACCCTAAGCCTAGCCCTAAACCTATGTCTAACCCTATTTCTTACCCTAAGGAAAACCCTAAACCTAATGGTAACCCCAGACCTTTTCTTAATTCTTAGGCTAAACAAGTATTAACCCTATTAATAATCCTTACCCTAGATCTCATTCTAGCTCTAACCCTATCAAACCTAAACCTAACCTGATCCTTATTCTGACCATAACACCAACCCAAGATCTAATCCTGACCCTAACCCTAAACCAAACCTTAACACTAGCCCTACTGGTAACCTTCTACCTCAATCTAACCCTACCATTATCACTAGATCTAAACCTAATTCAATATCTAGCCATAACTTTACCTCTAGCCCTAAAAAGAAACCTAGCCATAGCCCTATCAATAGCCCTTGAGCTAACGCAAACACTACCCCCTCCCCTAGATCAAAACCTAGTGTTAAATCTGACCTTAACCCTAACTTCAACTGTAACCTGATAAATGATCCTGCCTTTAAGACTAAACGTACCTCTAAACCTGACCCTAACCAAATTCTAAACCTAATTCTAGACCCAGCCATAACTCAAACACTAAAAGAAGCCTAATCATAACCCTGGCTCTTACATTACCCATAGTCTTTACCCTAGGCCTAAAACTAACACTAAACATAGAGCTAATACAAGGCCTAAACCTAGCCCTAAGTGTAATACTAACTCCGACCCTAGCCCTAACATAATCCTAGCTCTCACATTAGCCCTACCCTAGCTCAAAGCCTACCCATTATCCTAACCCTAAATTTATTGATAATCCTAACGAAAACCCTAAATCTAAACCTAACCCTAACGGGAAAACTGATCCTAGACATAACTCTAAATTTAACACTCGGTATAGCCCTAACTCTAGCTCAAACCTAAACCTAATCATAAACCCAAGCATAACCAAAGTCCTAATACTAACCTTAAACCAAAATCTAACCCTAACCCTAACCCTATATCTAACCCTATCCATTACCCTAAACTTAAACCTAACCTTAATGATAACCCTAGACTTTACCCTAACCTTAACAGTAACTCTATCATAATCCAAACCCTAGACCTTATCCTAAAACTAACCCTCTCCCTAGCACTAACCCTAGCTCAAAACCTAACTCTTACACTAATTATAGCCCTCAAACTAACCCTAGTTTTAAAACTAACCCTAACCATAACTCAAGACCTATTCCTAACCATAACCCTATTCCTAACATAAACTCTAATCCAATCCATTAATATAATCATAACCCTTAACCTAATGCTTACCCTAAGCCTAACCCTAACCCTATTGCTAACACTAACTCTAAACCTAACCTGAACCCTAAACCAAAATCTATCATTACTCTAACTCTAAACCTAATGCTAATTTGAGCCCTAAACCTAAATCCTAACCTAAACCAAACCCTAACTTAAACCTTAATCCTCAAAATTCCCCTAGCTCTAAACCTGATCCTTACTATAACCCTAAACCTTACACTAGATGTAGGCATAAACCTAACCCTAAAACAATATTTAACCATAACCCTAGATATTAGCCCTAGTTCTAATCCTAGCCTTAAAACTAAAACAAACACAGGCCTCATGCTAGCTTTAAACCCAGCCTTAATCATAACCCTAACCCCAAGCCTAGCCCTACCCCTACTCTAACCATCACCATACCTCTAAACCTAGCCATAATGCCATCCCTTATCTTAAACATAAACCTAACCCTAACCCTATCACTTGGCGTAAACTGAACACTAACCATAGCCCTAATCCTAGCCTTCTTTTAACCCTATCCCAAACTCTAACCCTAATCCTAGCCTAAAACAGACTCTAACCATCACACTAGCTCTATTTTTGTTCTAACCCTATGCCTTACAATAACTCTAACCCTAGCACTAACCCTTGCCCTATTCTTACTCCTAGCCTAACTCTAGATCTAAGTGTAACTCTAAATGTAACCCTAACCTAGCAAAACACTCACCCTAACGTTAATCCTAGCACAAATGTAGTCCTAAACCAAATCCTAACTGTAATTATAATCCTAACTCTCAAACTAACACTAACTCTAGTTCTAAATCTATCCCTTACCATAACACAAAAACAGGCCTAAACTTACCCCAAACCCATTCCTACTTTTACCCTAGCCCTAAACATAGACCTAACCCTTACCATAAATCAAACCATAATCGTAAGCCTAAACCTCACTCTCACTCTAATCCAAACACTGTCCCTTTCTGTAACACGAATCATAGCCCTAAACTTTAAGCTAACTCCAAATCTAGCCATAAACCTAACTCTAGACCTAGCCATAACCATAACTCTAGGTCTCACATTACATATAGGCATAATATTAGCCCTATACCTCACACATAACCAAGCTCTAAGTGTAACTCTAACCCTAACCCTAGACCTAACCCTAACCATAACCCTTGCCTTAACCATAACCCTAGCTCAAACACTAACCCTTACCCAAATATAACTCTAGACCTGACACTAACACTAACCCTAGTTTTATTCCTAAACATAACCAAGTCCAAAACTTAGTTCTAACTCTATCCATTACCGTAAACATAACCCTAACCTTAATGCTAAACCTAGCTTTAAACTTAACCATAAAACTAAACCTAGCTTTCAACTTAATTCTAAACCTAAACCTACATGTCACACTAAGCCTAACCGTTGCCCTAGCACTAACCATAGCTCAAACCCTAACACTTATCCAGAACTTAAACCTAACACTAACCCTAGGCTTAACCCTAACCCTAACCTTAACCCTAGCCCAAATCCTAACCATAACCCTAGCCCTAAACCTATCCATTACCGTAAACATAAGACTAATCCAAATGCTAACCCTAGGCCTAACTCTAAACCTATATCTAACAATAATCCTTTCCATTTCCTAAAACTAACCTGAACACTAAACCTAACTTTATTAATTACTCTAACCCAATCCTTAACCCTATTGTTAATAAAGCCCTAAACCTAAAAAAATAATCTAAACCAAACCCTGAACAAGACACCCTAACAATACATATAGCTTAAAACCGGACCCTTTCCCGAAACCTAATCAATACAATAGACCTAGCCATAAACTTAACCTCAACACTATTCCTGAGCGTAACCCTAACTGATATTAGCCATAGAACTAATTCTCACCCTAAACCTAACACAAACCAAAGCCCTCATCCTAGCCCTAAACCTAGCCTTAATCCTTACCTGAACCCTAACCCTAGCCCACACACTAATTTCAACCCTTGCTCTAGTTCTGAACCTATGTATAACCACATCCCTTCCCCTAACTTTAATTCTAAACCCAATCCTAACACTAACACTAATGCTAACCCTAACCCTAACCCTAACCCTAACACTAACCTTAGCTCTAATCTTAACCATAATTTAGTGCTAATCTTAACCCTAACTCTAACCCTACCCCAAATACTAACTCTAACTCTTGCCCTAGTACTAACTCTTTCTGTTACCATAACCCTAACACTAGCCTTATCCTAAGCCCTAAAACTAGCCCAAGTCCTTAACTTAGATCTATCCATAACTGTAAATATAACCCTATACCTGTGCCTGATCCTCACCCTACCACTATCCCTAACACTATTACTACTCCTAAAACTAGTTCTAAACCTAGCTGTGGCTCTAAAACAAAACTGAGCCCTAGCCCTAACACTAACACTAAGCTAACTGTAACCTCAGACCTGACATTAGACCTAGCCGTAATACTTGCCCTAACTCTAGCACAAAACCTAACCCTACTCCTACCCATAACTCTAGCCATATCACGAGTGTTATCCCTAACCCTAAAATTAACTCTAACCTAATTATAACCTAAAACTAACTCTAACTCTAATTATAACCTAAAACTAAGACTATACCTAGCCCTAACCTAATGCTAAAACTACCCCTAATCATAACTCTAGTTCTTATATTAGCCATAGCCCTACACTAACCCTAACCTAATCTAAAACCTAGCCCTAACTCTAACCCTAATACTAGCTTTAACCCTAACCCTAATGATAAACCTAACCCTAACCCTAGCTTTAATCCTAAATATTACCTGAGCCCTAAATCTAGCTCTAATCCAATCAATTAGCTTAACCCTAACCCTAAGCCTAATAGTAATTCTAGTAAATCCCTAACTCTATCCATAACTCTAATTCTATTCATTACCCTAAACCTAACCTGAACCCTAGACCTAACCATATCAATTATCCTAACCCTAAACATAATCCTAATCTTATTTGAGCCCTAACCCTAAGCCTTAACCTAAACAAACCTTCAGCATGACACTGACTCTAGTAATACCCCTGTCTCTAAAACTGAACCTTACATTAAACCTAACCCTTACACTATACATAGCCATAAACCTAATCCTTAAACTATCCCTAACCATAACCCTAGACCTGACATTAGCCTTAGCCCTAATATTAGCCCTTATGCTTAAAAAAGCCCTAATCTTGGCCCTAAATCTACCCTTAATCCCAACCCTAACCCTATCACTAGGGCTAACCCTAAAGTGAATCATCACCCTAGCATTTAACCTAGCTATAATATCATACCATACCCTAACCTTTATTCTAACCCTAGCCCTAATCCAAGGCCTACCCTAATACTAACCACAGATCTAATCCTAGACGTAATTTAGCCCTAACTCTAAACCTAATCATATGCCTAGACCTAAGACTAACTCTAACTCTTCCCCTAGCCTTATCCCTAGTTCTAACATTATCCCTTACCATGAAGCAAAGCCTAGCCCTAACCCTAGACCCAAACTTAGCTCTAGCCCTAAGCCTAAATCTAACCCTGTCTCTAAATCTAACCCTAACCTTAAACCTAACCTCACCCTAACACTAGCCCTAATCATAATGCTAATTTGAAACTATCCCTAACCATAGCCATAGCATTCAAGCAAAACTGAGCTACAGCTATAATCCTAAACCTTAACCTAAACCAAACCCTAATGCTATGCCTAGCCCTTACCCTAGCCCTAATTCGAGTCCTAAATCTAACATTACAAATAATAATGACCCTAACTCTGAACCAAAAACTAACCCTAGCTCTAAACATTACCCTAACCCTAAACCTAACCCGAACACTAAACCTAGCCCTAACCCTAATTCTAAAACTAACCCTAATTGTAATGTCAGGTCTTAACATTAGCAATAGCCCTAACCCTAACACAAAACCTAGCCTTAATCTGAACCCTAACCCTAGCTTTAACTCTAACGCTAACCATAAACCTAACTCTAACCCTAACTTTAACCCTCTCTCTTACCCTATGCCAACTCTCACCCTAATGCTACCCTAGTCCTAACCCTAATCCTTAGCATACCCCAAACCCTAACTCTATTACTAGTCTTCACCCTAGTCCTCATTCTATCTCTAACCCTAACCCAAACCCTAAGCCTATCCCTGACCCTTATTCTGACCGTAACACTAACCCTAGGTCTAAGCCTGACCCTAACACTAAACCAAACACTAACACTAGGCCTATTGGTAAACCTATACCTACACCTAACCAAAACATTAACACTAGACCTAAACTTAATCCTCAATATAGCCCTAGCCCTAAACAAAAAGCTAGCTCTAGCTCTAACAATAACCATTAGTCTGACAAAATGACTAACAATACCCCTAGGATTAACCCTAGTAAAATTGTGCTCCTAACTATAAATCCAATGCTAACCTGAACACTGACCCTTACCCTAACAAAAACCCTAGCTCTAAACCTTATCCTAACCCAAAAAAACCCTAACATTAGACCTAGCCATAAACCTAACCTTAAAACTAGCCATAACCATAATCCTAGTTCTTTCTACCCATAGTACTAACACTAGCCACAAACCTCCCCCCAAACCTAGCACTAAATGAAGCACTGAAACTAGCTGTAAGCCTAACCCTAATCCTAGCCCTAGCCCTAACACTCACACTTGCCTAGCCCTAACCTGAGCTCATACTCTAACTCTTACTATAAATGTAACCCTAACCCTAACTCTAACACTAACACTTGCCATAATCATAATTGTAACCATAGCACAAATCCTACCTCAAATTCTTTCCATTACATTAAATATAACCCAAACACTAATGCTAACCCTAGCCCTAGCTCTAACCCTAATTTTAACCATAGTCCTGACTCTAACCCTAAACCTTGCCATAGCACTAACCATAAACACTTAAGCTAAACCTAACCCTAACACTAACCCCAGGCCTAACCCTAACCCTAGTCCTAATCCTAATTTTAACTCAATCCCTAACACTCGCACTAACTCTATCCATTACCCTACACCTTAGCATATCCCAAATGCTAACCCTAGGCCTAAACTTAACACTATCCCTAAAACTAACCCTATACATGAATCTATACATAACCTGAACCCTACACCTAATCCTATTCATTACTCTAACCATAACCCTAATGCTAATTTGAGTCTTAACCCTAAGCCTTAACCTAAAGTAAACCCTAACCTGGACTTTGACACTAACAATTGTCCCAGCTCCAAACCTGACCCTTACCCTAAACCTAATCCTTACACTAGACTTAGCCATACACATTACCCTAACCATTACCCTAGACCTGACATGAGTCCTAGCCCATTTCTAGCCCTTACAATAACACAAAACCTAGTCATAATCCCAGCCCTAAACTTAGCCTTAATCCTAATCCAATCCTTCTCCCTGACTCTATCCCTAATTTTAACCCTTGACCTATCCCTGTAATTAAGTATAACCCCATCACAACCCCTAAAACTAACCCTAAGCCTAACAATTACACTAACCCTAACCCTAGCCTGAACCATAGGCCTAACACTAACACTAACCCTAGCGCTAATTCTAGCCCTAATTTAGCCCTAACACCACCCCTAACCCTAGTCCTAAGACTAACTCACTCTCTCTCTAGCCCTATTTCAAATTCTAACCATGTCAGTTAACTTAGCCCTAACCTTAGCGCTCATTGTAGCCATAGCCCTAACCCTAGATCTAACCATAACTCTAAATCTAATCCTAAACATAGGCCTAAACCTTACATTACCACCAGCCCTAATACGATTGCTAAACCTAAAACTAGCCCTAACCCTAGCCCTAGCCCTAAATCAAAACAGAGCCTTTGTTCTAACCCTAAAGCTCAACCTAAACCAATCCCTAATCCTACAGCTAGCCATAACCCTAGCTCTAATTCATGTCCTAGGCCTAAAACTAACCATAGCTCTAAATATCATCCTGAACCTAAAGCTAATGCTAACACTAGTCCAGACCAAATTCCATCCCTAAAACTAATCCTAATCGTAACCCTAGTTCTTACATTGGCCGTAGTCCTAACACTAGCCTTAACACTGACCAGTAAAAAATACCCCTAATCCGAGGCCTAACACTAGATTTAACCCTAACCCTAACACTAACCCTAGTACTAAACCTAACCCTTACTCTATCCCTAACCATATCCCTTACCCTAAGCCAAACAGTATCCAAAATGTAACCCTAGTCCTAATTCTAATCCTTAGCCTAATCCTATTACTTTTCCTAACCCTAGCACTCATTCTAGCTTTAATTCTAACCCAAAACCTATCCCTATCTTTTACCCTTATTCTGACACTAACACTAATTAGGTCTAAACCAGAACCTAACCCTAAACCAAACCCTGAAACAAGCCTTATAGTAACCTTATATTTAAACCTAACCCTAAGACTAGCCCAAACCTAAACCAAATCCTAAATCTAGCAATAATTTTAGCCCTAGACCTAAACAAAAACTTAGTAATAGCCCTAACAATAACCCTTAGCCTAAAACAAAACCTACTCCTATCCCTAAGCCTAACCTTGTTTTAATTCTGGCTTTCACCCTAACCTTAACTCTAACCTGAACATTGCCTCTTCCTTTTAAAGTAAATCTAACTATAAACCTGAGCATAACCAACATCTAAACCTAACACTAGACATAGGCATAACTCTACCTAAATCTAGCCCTAATAATAACCCTGGCTCTTATATTACTCATAGCCCTAATCCTAGGTCTAAACCTAACACAAAACCTAGACGTTATCTTAGGCCTAAACCAAGCCTTAGGAATAAACCTAACAAAAACCATAGCCCTAACCCTATCCTACCTTCGCCTTAGTCCTAACCCCGACTCGAAACCTAACCCTTACCCTAAATATAAACCTGCACCTATCTCTAAATCTAACCCTAAAACTAGCCCTATTCGTACCTAACTCTAGCACTAAACCTAGTTCTAAAGATACGCATTACCCTAAACATAACCCTAAATCTATTGATAAACCTAGGCCTAACACTAACCCTAAACGTAACCAGAAAACTAATCTTAGACCTAACCCTAAACCTCTCACTCAACATAAACATAACCCTAGCTAAAACCCTAATCTTTATCACAAACCTAACCATAACCACAGCCCTAACTCTAAGGCTAAACCTCAATCTAACTCTAACCATAAAGCTAAACCTACATCTGATCATATACTTTACCCTAACCCTAACATTACCCTTAATGATGACCGTAGCCCTAATCTATATCCTAACCCTAACCATACTATAATCATATCCCTAGACCTAACCCTAAACCTCACCCTTGCCCTAGCCCTAAATCTAGCTCAAAACCCAACTCTTAAACTATTCATAACCCTAGACCTAACCCTAGATCTAACCCTAACCCTAACCCTATCTCAAGACCTATTTCTAACCATAACCCTGGCCTTCCCCTTAGCTCTAACCCTATCCATTATCCTAACCATAACCCTTACCCTAATGCTATCTCTAGACCTAACCCTAACCCTATCACTAACCCTAACCTTATCAATTACCCTAAACCTAAACTGAACCCTAAACAAAAATCTATCATTACCCTAATCCTGACCCTAAAGCTAATTAGAGCCCTAACCCTAAAACTCTTGAATTAGGGCTAGGATTAGATCTAGATATAGTGATAGAGTTTGGTTTAAGTTAAATTTAGTTTTATGCCTATTGCTTTTGTTTTAGTGCTATGGTTAGGGTTAAAGCTAGTTATATGATTAGCTTTAGGGTTAGGTCTAGAGTTATGATTAGGTTTAGGATTAAGTCTAGATTTAAGGCTAGGATTAGGGCTAAGTTTTGTGTTAGGTTTAGGGGAAGAATTAGGGTTAAGACTAATGTCAGGTATAGGTTTATAGTTAGTGATATTTTTAAGGTTATGTTTATAGCAAGGTCAAATTAAAGTGTTACGTTTAGGGAAAAGCTCAGATTAAGAGCTGGGGTATTATTAGGGTGAGGGTCAGACTTCGGGTTTGGGTTAGGTTAAGGTTTAGGGTTAAGGATCAAATTAGAATTAAGGTTAGAATTAGGTTTAGGGTAATGGATAGTGTTAGGTTTAGGGTTAGGTTAGGTTTAAGGTAATGGGTGAGATTAGGGTTTGTGATAGGTTTAGGGTTAGGCCTAGGGTTAGCATTAGGGTTATGGTTAACATTAAGGTAATTTATAGGGTTAGATTTAGGATTAGGGCTAGGATAATGGTTAGGATTAGATCTAGAGTTAGGGTTTATCAGGGTTAGGGTGAAGGTTACACTTGGGATTAGGTTTAGGGTACAGTTTAGAATTTGAGCTATGATTTTTGCTATGGCTAAGTTTAATTTAGGATTTTGTCTAGGTTGATGGTCATGTTTAGTGTAACGGTTAGGGCAAGGGTTACCATTAGGGATGGGGTGATAGGTTTAGATATCAAGTTTAAAATAGGTTTAGTTTTAGTTTAGAGTTGGGTTTATGTTTAGGATTAGGGTTAGCGTTTGAGCTAGTTTAGGTTTAGGATTAGGTTTAGGTTAAATGTTAGTTCTAGGGTTAGGTTTATGTTTATGTTTAGGGTAGGTTTAGCTTTATGTCTAGTGTTATCATTAGGGTTAAGTTTAGGGTTAGAGTAATGGGTAAGGTTCAAGCTAGGGTTAGGGCTAGGGTTAAGGTTAGAATTAGGTCTGGGGTTTGGTTTACAGTTAGGCCATTAGCTAGTGTTAGCATTAGATTAAGTGTAAGGGTTGTGGATTGAGTTAGATTTAGGGCTAAGAGAGGGTTAGGTTTACAGTCTAGGCTAGGGTTGGGTTAGGGTAAGGTTTAGGGCTAGGGTTAGCATTAGTTTTAGGGTTATTGTTAGTGTAATGTATAGAATTAGAGCAAGGGTTTGGGCTATGGTTGCATTTAGGATTAGGGCTAGAATTAGGTTAAGGTTTAGAGGTTGGGCTAGGGTTATTTTAGGGTAAGGTTTAGGGTTTGAGCTAGGTTTAGGGCTAGAACGAGGATTATGATTAGTGTTAGGGCAAGAGTTATGCTTAGGGTTAGGTTTAGGGCTATAGTTAGGGCTAGTTTTGTGTGAGGTTCAGGGATAGTGTTAGGTATATGGGTAATGTTAGAGCTAGAGTTATGGTTATGGCTAGATTTAGAGTTAATCTATTGTTAGGGTTAGTTTTTGGTTTAGGATTAGGTTTAGAGCTAGGGTTTTTGTTAGTGTAAGTGTCAGGGTTCAGGTTAGAATTAGGTTTAGGATTAGGTCCAGAATGAGGACTAGGGTTAGGTCTAGGGGTAGAGTTAGTGTTTGGTTTATGTTAAGAGTTATTTTTAGGGCTATGGTATTGTTATGGCTATATTTAGGATTAGGTTTAGGTCTAGGGCTAGTGTTATTTTTAAGATAATGTTTAAGGTTAATGTTAAGGCTAGTGGTTTTGGATAAGGGTTAGTTTCAGATTTAAACCTAGGTGTAGTGTTAGGGTCAGAATAAATGTCATGATTAGAGTTAGGGTTTGGGTTTAGTTTAGAGCTCAAAAGAGGATTAGGGTTAGAAATACTAATAGAGTTAGGGTTTGGGGTAGGCATAGAATTAGGGTTAAGACTAGGGTAGAAATAGGGTGAGGGTTTGACTAAGTATAAGAAATAGGGTTAGAGCTAGGATTAGAACTAGGTATAAGATTAGGGTTAGGGCCAGGGTTAGGGTTAGAGTTAAAGCTAGGGATAGGCCTTGGATTAAGGCTAGATTTTTTGTTAGGTTTAGGGCAATGGCAAATTTAAGAACTGGCATTATGATTAGGGCTAGTTTTAGAGTTAGTTTTAGGTTGAGGTCTAGTGTTAGGATAAGGTTTATTGATAAGGTGATGTGTAGATCTAGGGTTTGTGTTAAGGTAGAGTCAGCATTACTATTAGTTCTAGGGTTAGTGTTAAGACTCGAATTAGGGCTAGGGCTAGGGCAAGGTGTAGGGTTAGGGTTTGGTTTTGGTTAAGGGTTAGGGTCAGTGAAATGGCTCAGTTTTGCTTTAGAGCTAGGGCTTAAATTAGGGCTAGTTTTCAAATGAGTGTTAAGGTTAGAGCTCTTGTTAGGGTGTGTTTTAGGCTTAGAGTTAGAATTATATCTAGGTTTAGGGCTACAGCGAATGTTAGGGCTAGGGTTAGAGTTATCATAAGGAATAGTTTTAAAACTAGGGATAGAACTAGGGCAGAGTTAGAGTTAGTCTTAGTGTTAGGGTTAGATTTAGGGTTAGAATTAAGGCTTAATTAGAGCGATAATTAGAGCTAGCATTAGTATTAAGGCTGAGACTAAGTTTATGGATAGGATTTTGGTTATGGTTATGATTAGGTATGATGCTATAGCTAGCTTTAGAACTAGGTCAAGCGTAAAAATTAGTGTTGGGTCTATAGTTAGGGTTAGATTTAGGATTAAGGCTAAGAATAGGGCTAGAATTAAGGCTAGCGTTTGTTTTAGGGTTAGGACTTCAGTCGGGCTAGGGCTAATGTCAGGTCTAGGGTTATGGTTAGAGATAGATTTAGTGTTAATATTATTAGTGTTAGGATTAGTTTAATGGATATGGTTAGTTTTAGGGTTATGGTTAAGTTTAGGGTAATGTATAAATTTAGGGTTAGGAATAGGATAAGGGTCGGATAAGGGCTAGGTTTATGGTTAGGATTAAACCTAGGGTTAGAGTTAGGTTTGGGGTTATGTCAGGGGTTAGGGTTAGGGTTAATTTAGGGTAAAATATAGATCTAGAATTAGGGTTATGTTTATGGTTAAAGGTAGCGTTACAGGTCCGATTAAGAGTTGGTTTTGTGTTAGGTTAGGGCTAGGTTTAGGGACACAGTCAATGTAAGAACTAGGGTTATCATTAGAACTAGTTTTAAGGTTAGGGATAGAGCTAGGTCGAGGGTTAGGTTTAGGTTTAGGTTTTTAGTTATGTTTAGAGCTATGGTTAGTGTTAGGGTCAGAGTCAGGATCAGGGTTTGTTTTAGGGATAGAACTAAAATTAGAGCTAGGTTTAGGGCTAGGTGCAGGCTTAGAGTTTGGATTATGTTAAAGGTTAGGGTTAAGGCTATGGCTCAGTTGTTTTGTAGGGCTAGGGCTATGTTTATTGCTATTTTGAAAATTAGCATTAGTGTTAAAGCTTGTGTTAGTGAGAGGTTTAGCTTAGTGTTAAGGTTAGGTTTATATTTAGGGTTAGATATAGGATTAGGGCTAGAGCTAGGCCTTGGGCTTATGTTAAGGCAAGTGATAGGATTATGGTAAGGGATAGGATTAGAACTAGAAATAGGACTAGTGTGGGAGATTTAGTCTTAGGGAAAGGGTTAGGTTAGGTTTAGGGCTAAATTGGGGCTAGGATTTGGTCTAGTGTTTGTATTAGGTTTAGGGCTAATTTAGGCTTAGGTTTAGGGATAGGGATAGGGTTATGTTTAGGGGAAGGGTTGAAGTTAAAACTAGTTTTAGGGCTAGGTCAAAGGTTATAACTTCAGTTAGGGCTTGGGTTATGGTTTGATTTAATAATAAGGCTAGGATTAGGGCTAGGATGAGGACTAGGGTTTGTTTTAGTGTTTTGGTAAGAATTAAGGTGAGGAATAATGTCAGGTCTAGGCTTACATTAGGGATAGATTGACGGTTAGATTTATGGCTACGTCCAGTGTAAGGGTTCAGTTTAGCATAAGGGTAAGGTTTAGCACTAGCAGTATTATTAGGGCTAGAATTAGGTTTCAGGTATCGTTTAGGCCAGTGTTTAGGTTTAGAGCTTGAATTAGCATTAGGGTTTGGTTAGGGTAATGATAGGTTTAGGTTTAGGGTTCATGTTAGGTGTAGGATAATTGATAGGGTTAGAGTTATCAAAAGGGTTAGGGTGAGGCCTAGGCTTAGCCTTAGGTTATGGTTGTGCTTAGGGTAAGGGATCGGGTTAGGGCTAGGATTATGGTTATTATTAAAGCTAGAGTTAGGGTTAGGCCTAGGATTAGGTTTAGGTTTAGGTTTAGGGTATTGTTTAGACTTTGAGCTATGCTTAGCACTAGGACAAGGGATAGGTTTAGGGTTAGGTCTAGGTTATACTTATGATTAGGGTCAAGGTTAGTGTTAAGTTTAGGGAAAGCTTTATCATTAGATTTAGGGTATTGGATAGGGTTTGATGTCATGATAGGGTTAGGGTTAGGGTTATATTTAGGCTTAAGGTTAGGGTTAGGGGTAGGTTTAGGGTTAGGTTTAGGGTAATGGTTAGGGTTTGAGCAAGGGTTAGCTCTATGGCAATGGCTAGGTTTATGGATAGGGTTAGGGTAGATTTAGGGTAAAGGCTAGGATTATCATCAGGGTTAGAGTTAAGATTAGGATAATAGGTAGGTTTAGGGCTAGGGTTATCATTAATTTTAGGGTTAGAATTAGGGTAGTATGTAGGCATAGAGCTAGGGTTAGGGATAGAGTCAAGGGCTAGGGTTAATGTTAGGTTTAGGTTTAGGCCATGGGTTAGTGTTAGGCTTAGGTTAAATTTAAGGGTTAGGGATTGAGCTAGTGTTTGGACTAGGATGAGGATTAGAGTTAGAGTCAGTGTGAGGGTTCGTCCTATGGTTAGCATTAGGATTAGGGTTAGAGTAATGGATTGAGTTAGAGGTAGGTTTTTGTCTATGGTGATGGCTATTTTCAGGGTTAGTGATATGCCTAGGTCTACTTTTAGGGTTTTGTTTTGTGTTAGGATAAGGTGCAGAGCTCAGGTTTGTATTAGAAATTTTCGGTTTAGGGTTTTTTAGGGCCAGCATTACAACTAGGGTTTGGTGTATGGGTAGAAATAGTGTTTGGGTTAGGTTAAGATTTATTATTAGGGCTAGGATTAAGTTTCTCTTTAGGGCTAGCTCTACAGTTATCACTGGATAAAGGTTTAAGTGTAGGTCTGGGTCTAGTGTTGGGGTAAGGTTTAGTTATAGGGTTTTAAGTAGTGCCAATGTTTGGGGTCGGTTTAGGTTTAGGGTCAGGTTTAGACCTATGGTTTGTTTTAAAGTCAGAATAAGGGTCAGGTTTAGGGTTACGGTTTGGGATAGTGAAAGAGCTAGATTCAGGGTAAGGGTTAGGACTAGTAATAGAGTTACATTTTGGGTTAGGCTAGAAATTAGTTATAGGACTAGGGTAGCTTTAGGTTTAGAGTTTGGCTTATGGTGAGGAATAGGGTTAGCACTAGTGTTAGGGCTAGGGTTAGGGTTAGGGTTAGGGCTAGGTTTAGGTTTAGCATTAGGGTTAAAGCTAAGGTTAGAGCTTAGATTAGGGCTAGGCTAGATTTTGTGTTAGCTTTAGGGCTACGGCTAATGTAAGAAGTAGGGTAATAATTACAGCTTGTTTTAGGGTTAGTGTTATGTGTAGGTTTAGTGTTTGGTTTGGTTTAGGGTTAGGGTTGTGGTTAGGGTAATGGATAGGTTAGGGTTAGTGAATGTGTTAGGGTTCGGCCAAGGGTTATCATTATGTTTAGGATTGGGGTTAGGGTTAGGATAATGGATAGGGTTAGAGTTAGGGTTAGGGCTAGGGTTATGGTTAGTGTTAGTGTTAGAGTTAGTGTTAGGTTTAGGGTTAGTGCCAGGATTAAAGTTAGGGTTAGGTTTAGGGTAAGGGTTAGGACTTGGTTTTGTTTTAGAGTTAGGTTTAAAGCTAGGGTTGGGGCTCACATTAGGGCTAAATTTTGGGTTACATTAGGGCTAGTGTTAGGGATACAGCTAATCTAAGAACTAGGGTTATGATTAGGGCTAATTTTAGGGTTATGTTTAGAACTAAGTCTAGTTTTATGGTTAGGTTTAAGTTCAGGGTGATGTTTGAGGTAGAGTAATTGTTAGGTTAAAGCTTTAAGAGTCAAAGTCAGGGTTAGTTTAAGGGTTGGGAATAGGACTGGAATTTGGGGTAGGCTTAGGGCTAGATGTGGGGTTAGAATTGGTTTAGGTTAAGTGTTAGGGTTAGTGCTATGGCTCATTATATTTTAGGGCTAAGGCTAAAGGTAAGGGTAATTTTACATTTAATGTTAGTGTTATTGCTAGTGATAAGGTGAGTTTAAGCTTAGCGGTACATTTAGAGTTATGGTTAATTCCAGGGTCAGGGAAATGGCTAGGGTTAGGGCTAAGGTTAGTTCTAGTGTTTGGGTTACAGTAAGGGATATGGTTAGATCTAGGAATAGAGCTAGGGCGATAGTTAGTGTTAGTCTTTGGGCTAGGGTTAGATTGCTAAATTAGTGCTATGAATATGTCTAGGTTTGGTATTCAGTTTAGGCCTATGGTTAGGGCTATGTTTAAGATTAAGTTTAGGGTCAGTTTTAGGGGAAAGAATGGGGATATAGCTAGGTTTCGGGATAGGGCGATGATTAGAATTACAATTAGGTCTAGGGTTTGGTTTGACTTACAATTAAGACAAGATTTGGAGTTAGGATGAGGGCTAGGGTTTGTGTTAGGGTTACGGTTCTGTTTTAGGGATATGGATAATATCAGGTTTAGGGTTACAGCTAGGGATAGTTATAGGGTTAGGTTTATGGCTAGTTCTAATGTTATGTTTAGTGTCAGGCCCAGGTTAAAAGTAAGGTGTATTTTTATCGTAATGGTCAGGTTTCGGGTTTGCGTTAGGTTTATTATGAGGGTTAGGGCTCAAATTAGCATTAGGCTTCAAATTAGAGTTAAGTTTTTGGATAAGTTTAGGTTTAGGATTCAAGTTAAGATTAAGGTAATTGGTAGGGTTAGGGTGAGTGATACAGTTAAGGTTAGGCCTAGGTTTAATATTTGGGGTTAGGTTTATTGTTAGGGAAATGAATAGCATTAGAGCTAGTGTTAGGTCAAGGGTTTCAGATAGGAATAAGGCTAGGGTTAGGGTTAGGGTTAGGGCTAGGACTAGGGTTAGGTATTGGGTTAGGTTTAGGGTACAGGTAAGGTTTTGAGCTAGAGTTAGTGCTAGGGTGATGGTTAGGTTTAGAATTATGTCTAGGGTTAGATTTATGGTTACGGTAAGGGATAGTTTTAGGGTTAGTGCTAAGATTATCTTTAAGGTTATGTTAATGGATAGGGTTAGCTGTCGGGTTAGGTTAGGGGTAGTTTTTCATTTAGGGTTAATATTAGGGTTTGGGCTGGGGTTAGTGTTAGAGTAAGGGTTAGGGTTTATCTAGGGTTAAGGTAACAATGAGGGTTAGGTTTAGGTTTAGTTCTAGAATTAGGTTTACAATTAGGATTAGTGCTAGGGTTATAATTAATGTTAAGATTCGGGTTAGGGAAATGTATAATTTTAAAGATAGTATTAGGGCTAGTGTTAACATAATGATTAGGACTATGATTAGGTTTAGGTTTAGGGATAGGGCTAGGTTTATGTATAGAGTTTGGTTTGGGGTTTTATCTAGGGTTAGATCTAAGTCGAGGGTTAGTGGTAGCGTGAGGGTTAGGCCTAGAGTAAGCGATAAGATTAGGTTAGGGTTTGGGTTATGCTTTGGGCTAGAGATAGGCCTATGATTAGGGCTAGGTTTTGTGTTAGGTTTAGAGCTACTTTTAGTGCTATGGTAATGTAAGGGTTATGTTTACGGTTATGGTTAGGTCTAGTGTTAGGTTTAGGTTTCGGTTAGAGTCAGTTTCATAACTAGGGTTAGTGTTAGTGTCAGGGTCTCTGTTTGGATTAGAGTTAGGGTTAGGTCCAGAGCCAGAATTAAGATTTGTTCCATCTAAATGTAAAGTTAGTGTTTGGCTGAGGTTAAGAGTTATCATTAGAGATAGGGCTAGTTTTTATTTAGGTCTTGGTTAAAGATATGGCTAGATTTAGGATTAGGTTTAATCTAGGGCTAGTATTAGGGTTAGTTTTAGATATAGGATTATGGGTGGGGCTAGTGTTAGGGTTTGGTTTAGCTTCAGGGTCAGAAAAAAGTTCAGGGTTAAGGTTAAAATGTGCGTTATGGTTATAACAAAAATGAGGGCAAGGGTTAGGACTAGTAATACGGCTAGGGTTTGCATTAGACTAAGGATTAGTTTTAGGATTAGGGTTAGCATTAGGTTTGGCGTTTGGATAGGGTAAAGGATACGGTTAGAGCTAGGGTTTACAGCTAGGGTTCCGGTTAGTGTTAGGGCTAGTGTTAGGGTTAAGGTTAGGGTGAATGCTAGGGTTAGGTATCAGATTTAGGCTAAGTTTTGGTTAGCATTAGATTTAAGGTTACAGCTAATGTATGATCTAGGTTTATGATTAGAACTAGTTTTAGAATTAGGGTTAGTACCAGGGTTAGGTTAAGGTTTTGATTTAGGGTGATGTTTAGATGTATGGTTAGTGTTAATGTCAGAGACAGGTTCAGGGGTAGGTTTAGGGTTAAGATTAAGACTCAAATTAGGCCTAGGCTTAGGGCCAGATATAAGGTTAGGGTTTGGTTTAGGTAAAAGTTTAGGGTTAGTGTTATGGCTCAGTTTTTTTTTTTTGGGGGGGGATAAGCCTATGATTAGGACTAGTTTAAGGATTAGGATTAAGGTAAGGGCTAGAGTTAGGTTTAGATTTAGGTGTAAAAATAGGGTTAGATTTAGAGTTAGGTTTATATCTAGGGTTAGGGCAAGGTGTAAGGTTAGGGATAGGCTTATTCTAGGCTATGGCTAGGAATAAGGTTACGGTAAGGGATAGAGATAGAATTAAGTCTAGGGCTAGGGAGAGAGTTATAGTTAGTCTTAAAGCTAGGATTAGAGATAGGTTTAGGATTAGGGCTAGGGTTAGTGTTTGGGTTTTTCTTAAGGTTAAGGTTAGGGCTAGGTTGTGTTAGGGTTAGTGTTTGGGTTAAGTTTAGGGTAAGCAATCGGGTTATATCTAGGTTTAGGGCTAGGGAAAGTGTTAGAATTAGGGTTAGGGTTATGATTAAGGCAAGGTTTTGGGCTAGGATGAGAGCTAGTGTTTGTGATAGGGTTAGGGCTAGGAGTAAGGATAGGGCTAATGTCAGTTCTAGGGTTACAATTAGGGATAGGTTTCAGTTTACATTTATGCTTGGGTCTAGTGTAAGTGTTAGATTTAGAGTAAAGGTCAAGTTTACAGCGATGTGTATTATTAGGGTCACTTTTTGGCTTAAGGTTTGGTTTAGGTTAAGGTTTAGGTTTAGGGCTTGAATTAGCATTAGAGTTAGAGTTAGGGTTAGGGTAATGAATAGGGTTAAGATTAGGGTTCAGGTTAATTTTAGGGCAATGGATAGGTTTAGGGATTGTGATAGAGTTAGGGTTAAGCCAAGGGTTAGCATTACTGTTAGGATTATGATTACAGTAATGGATAGAATTAGAGCTATGGGTAGGGCTAGATTTATGGTTAGGATAAAGGTTAGGATTCGGGTAGTTGATATAATTAGAGCTATTGTTAGGGTTATGGTTAATGTTAGGATTAGGGCTAGTGTTAGGTTAGGGTTTGGGATAGGGCTAGGGTTATGTTAAGGGTAATGTTTAGGCTTTGAGCTAGGGTTAGGTCTAAAGTGAGGCTTATGGTTAGGATTAGGGCTAGGGTTAGGTTTAGGTTTACACTTAGGGCTATGTTCAGGCCTGGGATTAGGGCTAGATATTGTTTTAGTTTAGGCCTAGGGTTAGAGCCATGGGTAATGTACTAGCTAATGTTAATTTTAGGGCTAGTTTTAGGGTTAGGGATATGGCTAGGTCTAGTGTTCGGATTAGGTTTTAATTAGGGTAAGCTTTGGAGCTAGGATTATGTTAGGGTCAGGGAGAGTGTTTAGGTTAGAGTTAGTGTTGGGTTTAGTGTCAAAATTAGAACTAGGGTTAGGTCTAGGGGTAGGGATAGTATTTGGGTTAGGTTAAGGGTTATTATTAGGGCTAGGACTAGGATGTTGTCAGGTCTAGGGCTAGATATATGGGTAGATTAAGGAATAGGTTTAAGTATAGGGCTAGTTTTAGGTTTAGGTTTAAATATAGGATTACCAGTAGGGCTAATCTTAGGGTTTGGTTTTGGGTTAGGTTCATTTTTATACCTGCGGTTATTGTTAGGGTGAGAATAAGTGTCCGGGTTAGGGTTTGGGTTTGGGTCAGTGTTATGGCTACAATGAAGTTTAGGGTTAGGAGTAGTAATAGGGTTAGTGTTTGGATTAGGCTAAGGATTATGGTTAGAACTAGGGTTAGCATTAGGTTGGGGGTTTAGCTTAAGATTTTGGAAGGGTAAAAGCTAGGGTTAAATCTATGTTTATGTAGGAATTAGCGCTAGTTTTACGGTTAAGGTTGAAACTAGGGTTAGCATTCAGTTTAGGGACAGGTTTTGGGTTAGGTTGGGGCTAGTGTTAGGACCAAAACTAATGTATAAACAAGAGTTCTGATTAGGGCTACTTTTCAGGTATGTATTACAGCTATATCAAGTGTTAGGGTTAGGGGTACTGTTAGCATGATGTTTAGAGCTAGGGTTAGTGTTAGAGTCAGGGTCAATATTCAGGTTATAGTTAGAGTTAGGGTTAAACCCAGTATTATCACTAGAGATAGGTCTAGTCATAGGGTTACTGTTTATGTTAGGTTGTTTCATCATTAGGGCTAGGGCTAGGTTTTGGTTTAGGTCTAGGGCAAGAAATAGGAATAGATTTAGTATTATGTTTAGGTCTAGAGCTAGTTTTGGGGTTAGGTTTAGGTGTAGCTTTATTGCTAGTGTTAGAGTTCGGTTAATGGTTAAGGTCGGGTATAGACATATGGTTACCGTTAGGGTCAGAATAAATGTCACGATTAGGTTTAGTGTTTGGTTTATAGTTAGAGCTACAATGAGGGCTAGGATCAGGAGTAGCAATAGGGTGAGGGTTTGGATTAGGCTAAGGATTAGGATTAGGCTTAGGGTTAGTATTAGGATTAAAGTTATGTTAGAGTAAGGGATAGGATTAGAGCTAGGATTAGGGCTATGTTTAGGATTAGAGTTAGGGCTAGTGTTAGGTTTAGGTTTAGGGTTAAAGGTAGGATTAGGTCTTGCATTAAGGCTAGGTTTTGGTTAGAGTTAGGGATTGGTCTAGGGCTATGAATATAGCTACTGTTAGGTCTTGGTTTATGACTAGGATTAGGTTTATGGTAAGGGATAGGGTTAGAACTACTAATAGGGATAGGGTGAGAGTGAAAGGTAGTCTTATGATTAAGCTTAGTATTTGGTTAGGTATAGGACTTAATTAGGTCTAGCAATAGGTCTAGGTTTATGGTTATGTTTAGGGCTAGGCTTAGTATTAGGCTTAGTGTAGGATTTTATGTAAACAATGGGGTTAGAGCTAGGGATAGGGCTAGGTTAAAGGTTAGAATTAGGGTTATGGCTAGGGGTTCATTAGAGTTATAATTAAGGCTATGTTTAGGGCTAGGATGAGGTTTGTGTTATTGTTAGGGCAAGGATTAGTGTTAGGGACAATGTCAGGTGTAGAGTTACAGTTAGGGATAGTTTTAGTGTTAGGTTTATGGCTATGTTTAGTGTAAGTGTTAGGTTTCAGGTAGGGGTAAAATTTAGAGCTAGAGGTATTATTAGGGTCAGGGTCAGGTTTAGGGTTTTGTTTAGATTAGGGTTTAGGGCTAGGACTTGAAATAGCATTAGGGTTTGGGTTAAGTTAATGATAACGTTTGGTTTAGGGTTCAGGTTAGATTTAGCATAATGGATATGGTTTTATGGTTATATAAAGGGTTAGATTTAGACTTAGGTTTAGCATTATAATTAGGATTATGTTTACGGAAATTGATAGGGTTAGAGCTAAATTTAGGGCTAGGGTTATGGATAGGATTAGGGCTAGGTTTAGGGTTAGGATTACGGTTTTGTTTTGTGTTACGTTTATGGATAGAATTACATCTATGGCCAATATCAGGTCTAGGATTATGGTTAGGTATAGTTTTAGGGTTAAGTTTATGACTAGGTCTTGTATAAGGGTTAGGATTAGGGGTAGGGATAGGGTAACAGCTATCATGGGACAGGGCAGATTTAGGGTTTGGGTTCGGTTAAGGTTTAGAATTAGGGCTGGAATTAGCATTAGGGTTAGAGTAATGATAGGGCTAGGTTTAGGGTTCAGGTTAGGTTTAGGTTAATGAAATAGTTTACGTTTAGGGATAAGTTTAGGGTTAGGCCAAGGTTTACCATTAAAGTCATGGGTATGTTTAGGGTAATGGATAAGATTAGAGCTAGTGATAGGGATAATGTTGTGTTTAAACTTCTGGAGAGTGTTAGAGTAAATTTTAGGGCTATATTCTGGGTTAGGGTAAGGTTTATGATTAGGTTAAAAGCTAGTTTTAAGGCTCAGATTAGGGCTTGGTTTTTGGTTTGGTTAGGGCTAGAATTAGGGCTATGGTAATGTATGAACTAGTGTTGAAATTAGTGAAAATTTTATGTTTAGGTTTAGGACTGGGTCTAGTGTTATGGTTAGGTTTAGAGTTAGGGTGATGTTTAGAGCAAGGGTTATTGTTAGGGTTAGTGTCAGAGTTAGGGTTAGTTTTAGGCTTAGGTTGAGAACTCGATTTAGGGCTAAAGTTAGTACTTAGTTGAACGGTTAGGATTGGGTTTTATTTTAAAGGTTATGGATATAGCTTGGTTTTGTTTTAGGGCTAAGGCTACGGTTAGAGCTAGATTATGTATTAGCATCAGGGTTAGGGCTAGTGTTAGGTAGAGGTTTAGGCTCAGAGTTAGGGTTAGATTTAGATTTAGGGTTAGATCTAGGTTTAGGGCTAGGCCTAGGGCTAGGTTTAGGGTGAGGGTTATGGTGATAATAACGAATATAGTTAAAACTAGGAATAAGGCAAGAGTGAGAAATAGAGTTAGTCATAGTAGTAGTCTTAGGGTTAGGGTTAGGGTTAGGGCAAAATTAGGGCTAGGATTAGGGCTATGGTTAGGGATAGTGTTAGGGCTAATTTTGGGTAGGATTAGGCTAGGGTTAGTGTTAGAGTTAGGGCTAAATTAGGGCTAGGATTAAAGCTAGATTTAGGGTTTGGGTTAGAGCTGAATTAGGGGAGAATTAGGGCTAGGGTTAATGTTAGGGTTAGGGCTACATTAGGGCCATTATTAAGGCTAGGGTGAGTGTTAGGGTTAGACTAAAGGGTTGGGTTAGAGTTAGGGTTAGCATTGGTGTTAAGGTTAAGTTTAAGGTAATGGGTAGGATTATAGCTATCTTTAGGGATAGGGTGAGGTTTAAAATTAGGATTACCCTAGTGTTAAGGTTCAGTTTAGGATAAATGCTAGGTTTAGGGCTAGGTAAAGGGCTAGAGTTTCTTTTAGGGTTATGGCTAGGACCAGGTCTAGGGCTAATATCAGGTCTATGGTTAATGTTAAAAATAGTTTTATGGTTAGATTATGGCTAGGTCTAGTGTAAGAGTTAGTTTTAGGTTAAAGGTAAGATTTAGGTTTAGGGTTATTATTAGGGTCAGAGACAGGGTCAGGATTAGTATTTGGTTTAGCTAAAGGTTTAGGGTTAAGGCTCAAATGAGCATTATAGTTAGGTTTAGGCTTAGGGTAATGGATAGGGTTTAGTTTAGGTTTCAGTTAAGTTTTAGTGTGATGGATGAGTTAGGTTTAGCAATCGGGTTAGGGTTACCATTATGTTTAGGGTTATGTTTAGTGTAATGGGTAGGTTTAGAGGTAGGGTTAGGGCTAGATTATGATTTGGATTAACTCTAGGATCAGGGCTATGTTTAGGGATAGGGTTAGGGTGTGATTTATGAAAAATATTAGGGTTAGGGGAAGTGTTAAGTGTAGGGCTTAGGGTTATTGTTAGGTTAGGGTAAGAGTTAGTTTTTGAGCTAGGTTTAGGGCTAGGGCAAGGGCTAGGTTTAGGTTTAGGTCTAGGTTTACATTTATGTTTAGAGTTAGTTTTAGTGTTACGGATGGGGTTTTAATTAGGATTAGGGTTCGAGTAATGGATGGTTAGAGCTAAAGTTCAGGCTAGGATTAATCTTAGGTTTAGGGCTAGCTTTAGGGATAGGTTTTAGGGTAGAACTAGAATTATGTTTAGTGTAAAGTTTAGGCTTTGAGCTAGGGTTAGGTCGATGGCACTGCTTAGGTTTGGGCTAGGTTTATGGCTAGGGTTAGGCTAAGTGTTATGCTTAGAGCTAAGTTTAGGCCTAGAATTAGGGCTAGGTATTGTGTTAGGTTTAGGGCTAGGGTTAGAACTATTGGTAATGTAAGAGCTAGGGTTATGTTTAGGGCTCATTTTAGGGTTAGGGTAATGGCTAGGTCTAGTGTTAGGTATAGGTTTTGAGTTATTGTCATGTTTAAAGCTAGGTTCAATGTTAGAATTAGGGTCATTTTGGGGGATAGGGTTAGGATTAGGGTTAGAGCCAGAATTAGGACTAGGTTTAGGTCTAGCTGTGGGGTAAGTGTTTAGTTTAGATTAAGGGTTATATTTTAGGGCTAGTGCTAGGCTTATGTTTAGGTCTAGGGCTAGAGTTACTGCTTTAATTAGGATTAGCTTTGTGTCTAGGTCCAGTGTTAGGCTTAGGTATAAGTATAGGGTTATCAATAGGGCTAGTGCTAGTGTTTGGCTTTGGGTTAGGGTCAGGTTTAGACCTAGGGTTACTGTTATGGTCAGATGAGGGTCACGGTCAGGTTTAGAGGTAGTATGAGGGCCAGGGTTAAGACTAGTATTACATTTAGAGTTTAAGTAAGGCTATGGTTTACGGTTTAGACTAGGGTTAGCATTTGGGTTAGGGTTTGGCTTAGTGTAAAGAATACGGTTAGTGTAAGGGTTAGGGCTAATGTTAGAGTTAGGTTTAGGGCTAGTATTATGGTTAAAGCTAGGGTTAGGGCTCAGATTTGGTGTAGAATTTGTGTTAGGGTTAGGGCTATTGTTTGGACAGTAAATAATGTATTAACTAGGGTTATGATTAAGGCTAGTTTTAGGGTTAGGTAAAGGCTAGATATTGTGTTAGGGTTAATTTTAGATTAGGGTGATGTTTAGAACTAGGAATAGTTTTAGGGTTAGTGTCAGGGTCAGGGTTAGTTTTAGAGTTAGTTTTTTGGTTAGTAGTAGGGTTAGGGTTTTATTTAGGTTAAGGGTTAAGATTAGGGCTCTGGCTTGGTTTTGGTTTATGTCTAGGGCTCGGGATAGGGCAAGTTTTAGGATTAGCGTTATTGTTAGTGGTACTCTTAGTGTTTGTTTTGGCTTATGGTAACAGTTAAATTTAGAGTTAGGTTTATATTTAGACAAACTTAGATCTAGGATTAGGAATAAGGCTAAGGATAGAACTAAGGCTAGATTTAGGGCAAGAGTTAGAGTTAGCATTATGGCTAGGTTAAGGTTTAGGATAAGATTAAATAAATGCTAAGATTAGCACTAGGCTTTGTGTTATGCCTCGGTTTAGGGCGATGGTTAGGGTTAGGTTTAGGGTAATAGTTAGTTTTGGGGTGTAGGATGAGGTTATAGGTAGGTTTAGGGCTAGGATAAAAAATAGAATTAGGGTTAGGGCTCAGGTTATGGCTAGGGCAAGGGTAAAGCCTAGGTTTAGGGCTAGAATTATGGCTAGGGCTAAATTCAGGTCTAGTGTTACAGTTAAAAATAGTTTTAGGTTTAGGTTTATGTCTATGTCTAGTGTAAGATTTAGGTTTCGTGTTAGGGTCAGGTTTAGAGCTAAGGGTACTCTTCGGGTCAGGGTTGCGATTAGTGTTTTGGATAGGTTAATGTTAGGGCTCAAATTAGCATTATAGTTTGGATTAGGCTAAAGATAGTGTTAGGTTTAGGTTTCAGGTTAGGTTAAGGGTAATTGATGGGTTTGGATTAGGCATACTGTTAGGTTAAGGCCCAAGTTTAGCATTAGGGTTAGGGTTATATTTAGAGTAATGGATAGGGTTCAAGATAGGGTTACAGCTAGGGTTATTGTTACAATTATTGATATGGTTAGGCTTAGGGTTTATGTTAGGGTTAAGTCTAGGGTTACAGCTAGGGTTATAGTTATGATTAGTGATAGGGATAGGGGTAAATCTAGGAAGAGTGTTCAGAATAAGGCTAGGTTTTGGGTTAAGTTAAGGTTAGGTTTAGGGTAACGGCTAATGTAAGTATCAGGGTTGTGATTAGAGTTAATTTTAGCGTTAGGGTTAGGGCTAGGTCTATTGTTAGGTTTAGGTATAGGTTTAGGGTGATTTTTAAAGCTAGGTTTAGTGTTAAGGTCAGAGTCAGGGTCAGGATTAGTTTTAGCGTTTGGCTTAAAACTCGAATTAGGAGTAGAATTATGGCTAAGTGTAGGGTTAGGGCTTAGTTTTTTTTAAGGGTTAGGGTTAGGTTAATGGCTTGGTTTTGTCTTAGGGATAGGGTTACTGTTTGTTTTAGAATTAGCATTAGTGTTAGTGTTAGTGCTAGGTTTAGGTTTAGGCTAAGGTTTATGATTAGATTTAGACTTAACGTTATGTCTAGGGTTGCTGCTAGGGCATTGAATAGGGCTAGTTTTGGACCTATGGTTTAGGCTAGGATTATGGTTCCAGTAAAGTATAGGGTTTGAACTAGTGTTATGACTAAGGTGATAGTTAGAGTTAATCTTTGGGATCGGGTTAGGCTCAAGGGTAGAAAAGGCGGTAAATTAGATCTAAGATTAACACTAGAGTTAATGTTAGAGTTAGGCCTAGGGTTATGGTTACGGTTATAATTAAGGCTATGTTTAGGGTTAGGATAAGGGCTAGGGTTTTTGTTAGGGTTATGACGAGTATCATGGCTAGGGCTAATATCAGGTCTAGGGTTAAATTTAGGGATAGTTTTGGGGTTAGTTTTATGGTTAGGTCTAGTGTTAGGGTTAGTTATAGAGTAAGAGTGAGGTTTGGAGCTGGGGGAATTATTAGGGTCAGTGTCAGTGTTAGGGTTTGTTTTAAGTTTGAGTTTAGGGTTAGGGCTCGGATTATCATCAGGGATAGGGTTAGGGTTGGGATAAAGATAGTATTAGGTCTAAGGTTCGGGGTAGATTTAGGGTAATCGATAAGTTTGGGGATAGTGATATATTTAGGGTTAGGCCTAGGGTTAGCATTAGAGTAAGGGTTATGTTTATATTAATGATACAGTTAGAAATAAGGTTAGGGCTAGGTTTAAGGTTAGAATTAGGTCTTGATTTAGGGTTAGGGTGAGGGTTAAAACTAGGGTTAGGTTAAGGTTATGTTTAGTGTTATGGTTAGGTTTTAAGCTATGGTTAGGTCTAAGCTGAGTGTTAGGTTCAGAATATGATCTAGGGATAGGATTACGGTAGGTTTTGTTTTAGGGTTTTGGTTAGAATTAGACAGGATTAATGGAAAGGTCAGTGAAAGGGTCATGGTTAGTGTTAGCATTTTGGATACGGTTAGATCTAGAATGAGGTCAAGGGTAAGGGCTATTAATAAGGTTAGTGTTTTGTTTAGCCTAAGGATTAGGTGTAGGTCTAGGGTCACCCTTAGGTTTAGGGTTTTGCTTAAGTAAGGGATTGGTTTAGAGCTAGGGTTAATGCTACGGTTATGGTTAGAGTTTGGGATAAAGCTTGGTTTAGGGCTCGGATTAGGCCTAGGTTTTGTGTTAGGGTTAGTGCTAGGGTTAGCGCAATGGCTAATGTGAGAACTAGGGTTACCATTAAGGTTAGTTTTAGTGTTAGGGTATGGGTAAGTTTTAGTTTTAGGGTTTGGCTTAAGGTTAGATTGATATTTAGAGCTAGGGTTCATGTTAGAATAGGAGTCAGGTTCAGGCTTAGTTTTAGGGTTAGATTTAGGACTCTAATTATGGCTAGGATTTGGCTTAAAACTCAAATTAGGGCTGGGATTAAGTCTGGGTGTAGGATTAGTGAAATTTTTAAGATTGGTGTTAGGGTTAGGGCTAGTGTTAGAATGAAGCTTAGGTTTTCATGTAGGGTTAAATTTAGAGTCAGGTTTTTATCTAAGGTTAGTGATAGGGCTAAGGATAGGGCAAAGGTTAGGACTAGGATTTGGGATAGGTTTAGGTTCACGGGATGGGATAGAATTTGAACGAATGATAGGGCCAGAGTGAGAGTCAGAGTTTTTCTTAGGGATATGGTTAGGTTTAGGGTTAGGGATAGGTCTAAATAACAGAGAGGGTTAGTGTTAGGGCTAGGGTCAGAGCTAGTTTTAGAATTTGCATCAGGGTAAGGGCTACTTTTAGGGTTAGACATCGAGTTAGGGTTAGATTTAAAGTTAGGTTTTGATCTAGTGTTAAAGCTAGGAATTAAAAAAGGGCAATTGTGACACTGGAGCAGGAAGACGCGCCAGCCGCCCAGCCACACCGGAGCAGGAAGACGCACTAGCCGCCCAGCCACACCGGAGAAGGATGACGCCAGGTGCGGAAGTCTGGCCCCACCCCGAGTGCTAGTCTGGAGGAAACCCATCAACCCTTAAAATCCATCAAAGGGGGTTTGGCTACCAGCACGGTTCTGCGGCTGATCCAGGTACCCGGTTTCCAACTCCCCCACCCTTAGCCGGGATAACTCAAAATATTTCCCACAAGCTTTTGAGGGTTGTAGCTATCAACGCAAAACAACAACTGTACAGGCATCTGGTTTCTACCTCAGAGACTAGAGTAGGGTAGATACAGGTGGAAGCTCATTTCCTTTCACACTGGCTATACCCACCACCCTGAATAGAGAGGCTCAAGCTAGGAATAGACAATGCCACCTACTGGAAGCAAGGAAAACAGTGTTCTGAGAGTCTTTTTTTCCCCTCTCTGTTTCTATTTTCTTCTCTCTCTTCCACAACTTCAGCATATGTGAAACCAAGAACTATGCATGAACAACTGAATTACCAAAGTAATATAATAAAGAGGAATAGCATATACCCCACCTCCCCCCGCATTTTTTTTCTTTATTTCTATCTTCCTTCCCTTTCCCTTCTATTATTTCTCTTTTCTTCCTTGTTATTTTTTTAATTCGTATTCTCTCTATCCCACTTCCAATCTCCTAACTTTTGCTATCTATACATAGGGTAAATAAATTACCAGTCTAGTGGTTAGAGTCCTCAAAAGATGCTAAGTTAGTTTAACCTCATACCCTCACTCCTTTCCCTCTAAGTATAACATCCTTCATCTGAAAATAAGTTTTCTATATGCCACCAGATATGGTATGCCTTTTATGAAACTAAGGAATATATTCTTAAGTAATAATTAAAAGCAATATCTATAGTCTTAGAATCTAAATATAAATGTATTAATAATAAAAACTTGTGCTTAGATAATGTACTGTTGATACTGGGATCGGTTAACATTGTCTTTCTCCACAAAAGAGGGATTTTGGAGCTATACAAGTACAATACAAATATATAAGGGGAAAAACATTTGCACAACAGTTTCACAAAGCTAGAAAGAATAATGAGCAGTATAAAAAGACAAGGAAAGAAAGGACCACAAACAATACAGGTCAATTCAACATTAGATGAGGTAATATATGCAGCTGATGGAATGTCAGACAAAGAGTTCAGGATATACATGCTTCAAATAATCTGGAGTTTCAAGGAAGACATTATTCATCAAATTCAGACAATGAAAAATCACTTTGACAATGAATTACATAAACAAATCCAAGAAGCAAAGATCAACTCTATAGGGAGATAGAGGATATAAAAAACAAACAAACAGAAATCCTGGAAATGCAGGAAACAATAAACCAAATTAAAAACTCAAATGAGAGTATTACCAGCAGAGTAGAAAACTTGGAAGATAAAACTTCAGACAAACTCTTCTCAAGTTCAAGAGTCTAATAGACCGCAACACAATAATCATGGGAGATTTTAACACACCTCTTTCACCAATGGACAGAACTTCCAAACAAAAGTTGAATAAAGAAACCATAGAGCTCAATAATACAATTAATAACTTAGTCTTCATTGATATATACAGAATATACCACCCAACATCAAGAGGATACACTTTCATCTCAGCAGCACATGGATCCTTCTCAAAAATAGACCATATATTATGTCAGAGGGCAAATCTTAGCAATTACAAAGGAGTTGAGATACTACCATGCATTTTATCTGATCATAATGGAATGAAAGTGGAAATCAATAATAAAATGAGAAAGGAAAAACCCTACATCACAAGGATATTAAACAATATGCTACTGAATGAACAAAGGGTTACAGAAGACATCAAAGAGGAAATTAAAAAATTCTTAGAGGTAAACGAAAACTCAGACACTACATATCGAAATCTTTGGGACACTATGAAAACAGTAGTAAGAGGAAAATTTATTTCATGGAGTTCATTCCTTAAAAGAAGTAAAAGCCAACAAATAAATGACCTCATACTACACCTCAAAGCCTTAGAAAAAGAAGAACAAATCAGCAGCAAATACAGTAGAAGGCAATAAATAATTAAAATTAGAGCTGAAATCAATGAAATTGAAACAAAAGAAACAATTGAAAAAATTGACAAAACTAAAATTGGTTCTTTGAAAAAATAAATAAGATTGATACACCACTAGCCATGCTAACAAAGAGAAGAAGAGACAGAACCCAAATTACTAGCTTACAGGATGAAAAAGGCAACATCACAACAGACAATTCAGAAATACAGAAGAAAATTAGAAATTACTTTGAAACCCTATACTTTAATAAAATAGAAGATAGTGAAGGCATCAATAAATTCCTTGAGACATATGAACTACCCAGATTGAGTAAGGAAGATATAAACAACCTAAACAGACCAATATCAAGTGAGGAAATAGAAGAAGCCATCAATGGACTACCAAACAAGAAAAGCCCAGGACCGGATGGATATACAGCGGAGTTTTACAAGAACTTTAAAGAAGAACTAATACCAATACTCCATAATCTATTTCAGGAGATAGAAAAAGAGGGAGAACTTCCAAATTCATTCTATGAGGTCAATATCACCCTGATTCCCAAACCAGAGAAGGACACCTCAAAGAAAGAAAACTAGAGACCAATATCCCTAATGAATTTGATGCAAAAATCCTCAATAAAATTCTGGCAAATCGTATACAAAAAAAAAAAAAAATCAAAAAGATCGTGCACCATGATCAAGTAGGATTCATCCCTGGGATGCAAGGCTGGTTCAATATACGTAAATAAATAAAAGTTATTCACCACATCAATAGACTTAAAGATAAGAACCATATGATCATCTTGATGGATGCATAAAAAGCATTCGACAAAGTACAGCATCCCTTTATGTTCAAAACATTAGAAAAACTAGGGATAACATGAACTTACCTCAAAATTGTAAAAGCTATATATGCTAAGCCTCAGGCTAGCATCATTCTAAATGGAAAAAAAAACTGAAGGCATTCCCTCTAAAATCTGGAACAAGACAGGAATGCCCTCTCTCACCACTTCTATTCAATATAGTTCTCGAAACACTGGCCAGAGCAATTAGACAGACAAAAGAAATTAAAGGCATTAAGATAGGAAAAGAAGAACTTAAATTATCACTATTTGCAGATGATATGATCCTATACCTAGAAGACACAAAAGGGTCTACAAACAAACTACTAGAGCTAATAAATGAATTCAGCAAAGTGGCAGGATATAAAATCAACACGAGTAAATCAAAGACATTCCTGTATATCAGCGACAAATCTTCTAAACTGGAAATGAGGAAAACCACTCCATTCACAATATCCTCAAAAAAAAAAAATACTTGGGAATCAACCTAACAAAATGGGTGAAAGATTTATAAAATGAAAACTACTGAACCCTAAACAGTGAAATAGAAGATCTTAGAAGATGGAAAAATATACCCTGTTCATGGATAGGCAGAACTAACATCATCAAAATGGCGATATTACCAAAAGTTCTCTATAGGTTCAATGCAATGCCAATCAAAATCCCAATGGCATTTCTTGTAGAAATAGATAAAATAATCATGAAATTCATATGGAAAAATAAAAGACCCAGAATAGCAAAAGCAATTCTAAGCAGGAAATGTGAATCAGGAGGTGTAGCAATACCAGATTTCAAACTGTACTACAAAGCAATAGTAACAAAAACAGTATGGTAATGGTACCAAAACAGGGGGGTGGACCAATGGTATAGAATAGAGGACACAGAAACCAATCAACAAAATTACAACTATCTTATATTCGATAAAAGGGCTAAAAGCATGCAATGGAGGAAGGATAGCATCTTCAACAAATGGTGCTGGGAAAACTGGAAATCCATATGCAACAAAATGAAACTGAATCCCCTCCTCTCGCCATGCACAAAAGTTAACTCAAAATGGATCAAGGACCTTGATATCAAATCAGAGACTATGCGTCTGATAGAAGAAAAGGTTGGCTCCGATCTACATATTGTGGGGTCGGGCTCCAAATTCCTTAATAGGACACCCATAGCACAAGAGTTAACAACAAGAATCAACAAATGGGACTTACTTAAACTAAAATGTTTTTTCTCAGCAAGAGAAACAATAAGAGAGGTAAACAGAGAGCCTACATCATGGGAACAAATTTTAACTCCCCACACCTCAGATAAAGCCCTAATATCCAGAGTATACAAAGAACTCAAAAAATTAAACAATAAGAAAACAAATAACCCAATCAACAAATGGGCCAAAGACCTGAACAGACACTTCTCTGAGGAGGACATACAATCAATCAACAAGTACATGAAAAAATGCTCACCATCTCTAGCAGTCAGAGAAATGCAAATGCAAATGCAAATGCTCCGGTTTTTTTTTAGGGTTAGGGTTAGGGTTAGGGCTAGTTCGAGGATTAGTGTTAGCATTAGGGCTAGTGTTAAATTTAGGTTTAGGCATAGGTTTAGGATTAGATTTAGAGTTAGGGTTAGATCTAGGGTTATGGTTAGGGGCATGAAGAGGGCTAGGGTTAGACCATTGGTTAGGGCTTGGGTTAGGGTTCTAGTAAGGGATAGGGTTGGAACTAGGGTTAGGTTCATTGTGAGAGTTAGACTTAGTCTTTGGGCTAGGGTTAGGGTTAGGGTTGGGATCAGGCTACATTAGTGCTAAGATTAGGAGTAGGTGTAGTGTTAGGGTTAGGTCTACGGTTTGGGTTAGGGATAAAATTAAGGCTATGATTAGGGCTAGGATAAGGGCTAGGGTTTGTGTTAGTATTAGGGCTAGGATTATGGTTTGGCTTATGGTTAGTTTAATGGATATATTTAGAGATCAGTTTAAGGCTAAAGTTATGGTTAGAATTAGGGCTAGTATTAGGGTTAGATTAGGTTTAAAGATAGGGTTAGGTCTCTGATTAGGGTTAGGTTTTGGGTTATGTTATGGCTAGGGTTAGGGTTAAAGCTAATGTAAGTACTAGATTTACAATTTGTGCTGGTTTTAGGGTTTTAGTTCTAGGTTTACTGTTAGGGTTTGGTTTACTATTAGGACTATATTTAAGACTAGTCTTAGGGTTAGGGCTAGTGTAAGTGTGAGATTTAGGCTTAGGTTAAGGATTAGGGATAGGCGTATAGTTATGAATAGATTTAGTCTTAGGGTTAAGGTTAGATTTAGAAATAGGTTAAAATCTAGGTTTTGAGATAGGGGTTAAGTATAGGGCTATGGTAGGGATATGTTTTGGGCTAACTGTATGGTGATAATCAGGGATAGGATAAGACCTAGGTATAGGGCTAGTGGGAGAGTTAGAGTTAGTCTTAGGACTAGGGTTAGTTTTAGGTATAGGGCTAAATTAGGATTTTGATTAGGGCTAGGGTTAGTGTTAGGCTTAGGCCTATGGTTTGGGCTAGGGTTAGTGTAAGTTTAGGGTTTGGGTTAGGTTTAGAGTAAGGGATGAAAATACTTATAGGACTAGTGTGAGAAGTAGGTGTAATATTAGGGTTTAGGTTATGGTAATGACTAAGTCGAGGTCCATGGCTAAGATTTGGGCTAAGTTTGAATATTAGAGTTAGGGTTAGGATTAGAGCTAGGGCTAATGTCAGGTCTAGGGTAATGTTAGGTATAGTTTTAGGGTTAGGTTTTTGGCTAGGTCTATTGAGAAGTTTAGGTTTCTTATTAGGGTCAGATTTAGAGCTATGGGTATTATAAGAGTCAGTGTCAAATTTAGGGTTAGTTTTGGGTTAAGGTTTAGGTATAGGCCTCAAGTTTGTCATATTTTTAGGAATTTCATAATGACAGTTAGGTATAGGGTTCAGGTTCGGTGTAGGTTAATGGATAGGGTTAAGGCTAGTGCTAGCATTAGGGTTTTGCCTAGGATTAGCATAAGGATTATAGTTATCTTAGGGTAATGAATAGGTTCAGAGCTAGGGTTAGGACTAGTGTTATGGTTAGCATTAGGTCTAGGGTTAGGCTTATTGTTATTGTTACAGCTAGGTTTATTGTTAGGGTTAGCTTTAATGTTAAAGCTAAAGTAGGGCTTAAATTAGGGGCTAGGATTTGTGATAGGTTAGGACTATGTCTAATTTAAAAACTAGTTTAATGATTAAGAATAGTTTTATGGTTAATGTTAGGGCTTTGTGTAGTCTTAGGGTTAGTTTTAGGGTTAGGGTGAAGTTTAGCGCTAGAGTTAGTGTTAGTGTCAGGGACAGTGTTCGGGTAGGGTAATGGTTAGGGTTAAAGCCAGAATTAGGACTAGGGTTAGGTGTAGATCGTAGGGTTAGAGTTTGGGTTAGGTTAAGGCTTATTGTTAAAGCTAGGTCTAGTTTGTCTTTAGATCTAGAGCTATAGTTATGGCTAGATTTAGGATTAGGTTTAGGTCTAGGGCTAGTGTTATGGTTAGGGTTAGGTATAAGGTTACAAGTAGGACTAGTGTTAGGGATTGGTTTAAACTTAGATTTAGATTTAGACCAAAGATTAGTGTTAGGGTCAGAATAATGGTCAGGGTTAGGGTTAGGGTTTAATTTATGTTTAGATCTAGAATGAAGGCTAGGGTTAGGACTAGTTATAGAGTTAGGTTTTATTTACTTTAAAAATTAGTGCTAAGAATATGGTTAGCATTAGGGTAAGGGTTTGCTTAGGGTAAAGGATTGTGTTAGAGCTAAGGTCAGAACTAGGGCTTGCGTTAGTTTTAGGGTTAAGCTCATGTTAGGGCTTGGATTAGGGCTAGTTTTGTATTAGGGTTAGAGCTAGTGTTATGGTTATGGCTATTGTAAGAAATAGGGTTACAATTAGGGATAGTTTAATGGTTAAGTTTAGGACTAGGTCTAGTGTTAGTGTTAGTTTTATGACTAGAGAGATGTTTAGAGCTAGGTTTAGTGTTTGTATATGAGTCAGTGTCATGGTTAGGTTTAGGGTTAGGGTCAGGTTTCAAATTAGGGTTAGGGTTAGGGCTGGTGTAGGGTAAGGGTTTTGTCGAGTGTAAGGGTTAGTGTTAGGGGTATGGCTCAGTTTTGTTTTAGGTCTAGGGCTAAGGTTAAGGCTAATTTTTGAAATAGCATTAGAGGTAGAACTAGTTTCAGGGTTAGGTTGAGGCATCAGTTTAGGGTTAGACTTAGAGTTAGGTTTTGATCTAGAGTTAGTGCTAGGGCTAAAAATTATGACTGGGGTTATGGCTTGGGTTAGGTTTATGGTAAGGTATAGTGTTAGTTTTAGAGATAAGTTACCATCTGGAGTTAGTGCTAGGGCAAGGGTAATGACTAGGGTTAGGGCTTGGGTTACGTGTATGGCAAGGGATAGGGTTAGAAGTAGGGATAGGTCTTGTGTGAGAATTATAGTTAGTCTTTATTATAGGGTTAAGGTTAGTGTTAGAAATAGGCCTATATTAGGACTAGTATTAGGGCTAGGTTTAATATTAGGTTTAGGGATTGAGTTAGGGTTATGGTTAGGGCTAGGGCTAGGGTTAGGTTTAGGGTAAGGGTTAGTATATAAGCTACGATTAGGCCTAGGGAGAGTGTTAGCTTTACTGTTAGGTCTAGGTTATGGATATGGTTATGGTTATGGTTATGGTAATGGTTATGGTTAGGCTTAGGGTTAGGGTTGGGTTAGGCCAAGGGTTTTCATTAGGTTTAGGGTTAGTTTTTGAGTAATGTATTGGACTAGGTGTAAGATTAGATTTAGGGTTAAGTTTAGGTTATGGTTTAATTTAGGTCCAGGGATTGGTTTAGTTTTGATTTATGGTAAGGTTTAGGTTAAGTTTATGGCAAGGTTTTGGATTAGGGTTTAGTCGAGGGTTAGGTTTATGATTAGAGTTAGGAGTAGGGTTAGGTTTATGACTAGGGTTATTATTAGGGTTAGGGCTTTGGTACTGTTAGGTTTAGAGCTAGGGTTAATACTAGGGTTAAGTTTAGGATTAGGGCTAAGGTTAAGTTTATGTTTAGGAATAAAACTAGTGTTATGTTTAGGCTAAGGGTTAGAATTTGAGCTAAGTTCATGTGTAAGGCGAGGTTTAGGGTTATGGCTAAATTTAGGACTATGGTTATGCCTAGGGTAGGATTAAGCCTCAGAATAGGGCTAGGTTTTGTGTTAGATTTAGTCCCAGGGTTAAAGCTATGTGTAATGTAAGATCTAGGGTTCTGATTAGAGCTAGTTTTAGGGTTTGGGTTATGGCTATATGTAGTGTTAGGTTTAGGTTTTGGATTAGGCTCAGGTTTAGAGCTAAGTTTAGTTTTAGTTTTAGGGTCAGTGTTCTGTTTAGAGTTAGGTTTTGGGTGAAAGCCAGAATTAGGACTAGGTTTATGTCTAGGGATAGTGTTAGTATTGGTTTTAGGTTAAAGAATATGTTAATACTAGGGCTCAGGGTTTTTTTTTTTTTTTTTTTTTTTTTTTTTACATCTAGGTCTAGAGTTACGGGTACAATTAGGATTCGGCTTCGGTCTAGGGCTAGTGTTAGGCTTAGGTTTAGGTATAAGTTTACAGGTAGGGCTAGTTTTAGGGTTTGGTAAAGGGTTAGGGTCAGATTTAGACTGAGAGTTTGTATCAGGGTAATTATTTGAGTTAGGGTTAGAGCTAGAATGAGGGCTAGGGTTAAAACTAGTAATAGGGTTAGGGTTTTCATTAGGCTATAGATTAGGATTAGGACTAAGGATACCATTATGAATAGAGTTTGGCTTTGGGTAAGTGATAGAGTTAGAGCAAGGATTAGGGCTAGGGTTAGGGTTAGGGTTAGGGCTGGGGTAGGTGTAGGTTTAGGTTTAGGTATAAATCTAGGATTAGGACTCAGATTAGAGCTAAATTTTCTGTTTGGTTTAGGGTAGGGTTAGGATTATGGCTAATATTAGAACTATGGTTATGATTAAAGTTAGCATTTGGTCTAGATCTAAGGTTAGCACTATCTTTAGGGTTAGTGTGATATTTAGAATTAAGGTTAGTTTTAGAATATAAGTCAGGGTAAGGGTTAATTTTAGAACTAGGACAAAAATTATAGCTAGAAGGTTATGTCTAGGTTTAAAGATAGGATGTGGTTTAGGTTAACATTTAGGGTTAGGAAAATGGCTTCATTTTGTTTAAGGGATAAGTCTAGGGTTATGGCTAGTTTTAGGATTAGCTATAGTGTTAGGTCTAGTGGTGCATTGAGGATAAAGCGTAGGGTTATGGTCAAATGTAGAGTTATGGTTAGATCTAGGGTAGGGTCAAGGGCTATGGTTAGGGGTAAGATTAGGGTTTGTGTTAATTTTATTGTAATGGATAGGGTTAAAACTAGAAATAAAGCTAGGGGGAGATTTAGAGTTAGGTTTAGGCCAAGGTTAGTGGTAGAGCTAGGTTTAGGGCTAAATTAGGGCTAGGGTTAGTTTTTAGGGTTAGGCTTTTGTTTAGGGATAGAGATATGGTTAGTGTTAGGGTTAAGGGAAAGGATGGGGTTATAACTATGTTCAGGTCTAGGGCAAGGGTTAAATTTAGAGATAGAGCTAGAGTTAGGTTTGGGATAGGATTAAGGCTAGGTATAGGCCTAAGGTGAAGAATAGTGCTTGTGTTAGGTTAGGGCTAGAATTAGGGCTAGGGCTTATGTCAGGTCTGGGCTTATGGTTATAGTTAGTTATAGGGTTAGGCTATGGCTAGGTCTAGTGTAAGGGTTAGGTTTAGGTTAAGGGTCAGTTTTAAAGCTTGGTGTATTATTAGGGTCAGGGTTCCAATAGGGTTTGGTTTAGGCTAAGATTTAGGGTTAAGGCTTGAATTAGCATTAGAGATAGGTTTAGCGTTTGGGTTAGGGTAATTGATAGGGTTAGGTTTAGGGTTCAGGTTAGGTTTAGAGTACTGAATAGGGTTAGTGTTAACAATAGTGTTAGCGTTAGGCCTAGGGTTAGCATTTGGGTTACGCTTATCTTTAGGGTAATGGATAGGTTTCGAACTAAGGTTAGGGCTGGGGTTAAGATTAGAAATAGGACTAGCGGTAGAGTTAGGCTTAGGGTTAGTGTCTGGGTTAGGGTTGGGGTAATTGTCAGCATTTGAGCTAGGTTAAGCACTAGCTTGATGGTTAGGTTTAGAGTCAGGGCTAAGTTAGCTTTAGGGTTGTTTAGATTAAGAAAATAGTTTGAGCTATAATTAGGGTTAGGGTGAGTGTTAGGGTTAGGGTTAGGTCTAGGCTTATGGTTTGGGTTACAATAAGTGCTAGGTTTAGGGCTAGGATCAAGGCTATTTTTTGTGTGAGGTTTATGGCTAGCATTAGGGCTATGGGTAATGTAAGATGTAGGGGTATGGTTATGGCTATTTTTAGGGTTAGGGTTATGAATAAGTCTAGTGTTCTAGTTAGGTTTTGGGTTAGAATAAGATTTAGAGCTAGGGTTTGTTTTAGGGTGATGGTCATTGTTCGGGTTAGGGTTAGGTTTAAGGTGAGGGCCATATTTAGGACAAGCGTTGGGTCTAGGCATAGAGTTAGTCTTTACATTATGTAAACAGTTATTGTTAGGGCAAGTGCTTGGTTCTTCTTTAGGGCTAAGGCTATATTTATGACTTTACTTAAGATTAGGTTTTGTCTAGTGCTAGTGTTAGTGTTAGGTTTAGGTATATGTTTACTGGTAGGGGTGTGGTTAGGGTTCGCTTTATGGTCAGTGTTATATTTAGACCTGGAGTTAGTATTATGGTCAGAATAAGGGTCAGGGTTAGAGTTAAGGTTAGAGGTAGAAGGAGGGCTAGGTTTAGGACTAGAAATAAAGATAGAGTTTGATGTAGGCTAAGGATTATGGTTAAGACTAAGGTAGCATTAGGGTTAGGATTTGGCTTAGTGTAAGCGATAGGGTTAGAGGTAGAGTTAGGGTTAGGGTTAGCATTATGGTTAGGTTTAGGGTTAAACCTAAGTTTAGGGCTCAGTGTAGGGCTAGGATTTGTGTTAGCATTAGGGCTACAGCTAATGCAAAAACCAGGATTCTGTTTAGGGCTAGTTCTAGGGTTAGTTCTAGGGTTAGCAATGTTTAGAGCTAGGGTTACTCTTAGGGTCCGAGTAAGGATCAAGGTTACTTCTAGGCTTAGGGTTAGGACTCAAATAATGGCTAGGCATAGGGTTAGGGTTTGGTTTAGGTTAAGGGTTAGGGTTAGGATTATGGCTCGATTGTGTTTTAGGTCTAGGGTACTGTCAGGGCTAGTTTTCCAATTAGCATTAGGGTTAGGGCTAGAGTTAGAGTGAGATTTAGGCTATAGGTTAGGGTTAGATTCAGGTTTAGTGCTACAGTATAGGTTAGGGCAATGGTTGGGGCTAGGGATAGGTTTGTGTTATGGTAACGGATAGGTTTAGAGCTAGAGATCGGGTTAGGGCGAGAGTTAGAGTTAGTCTTAGGGATAGGCATAGTGTTAGGTTTAGGATTAGGGCTAAATTAGGGCTAGATTAGAGCTATGGTTAGTGGTAGGATTAGGCCTAGGTTTAGGGCTAATGTTAAGTTAAGCATTAGGGTTAGGGTAAGGTATGATGTTACAGCTACATTTAAGGTTAGGACAAAACATAAAATTAGGGTAGGGCTAGGGTTAATGTTAGGGTTGGGATTAAGACTAGGCTTAGGGATAGGATTAGAACTGGGATTTGTGTTAGGGTAAGCGCTAGGATTATGGATAGGGTTAATGTCAGGTCTAGTGTTAGGGTTAGGGATAATTTTAGGGTAAAGATTATGGCCAGATCCATTTTAATTGTTATGTTAAAGGTTAGGTTCAGGTTTACAGCTGGGGGTATTATTAAGGTCAGAGTCAGGGTTAGGGTACTTGTTAGGTTAAGGATAAAGCTTAGGGCTCTAATTAGAATTAGGGTTAGTGTTAGGGTTAGGGTAATAGATACGACTAAGTTTAGGGTTAAGTTTAGATTTAGAGTAATGTTCAGGTTTAGGTTAGAGATAGGGTTAGGTTTAGGCCTAGGGATTGAATTTGGATAGGGTTATGTTTAGGGTAATTGATTGGATTAGAGCTACATTTAGGACTAGATTTATGGTTACGTTTTAGCAATGGTTAGGGTTAGGCCTAGGGCTAGAAATTGGTTAGGGTTGTGGCTAGGGTAATGGATAAGATTGGAGCTAGTGATAAGGCTAGAATTATGGTTAGGATTAGGGCTACAGTTCTGGTTAGATTTCGGGTTAGGACAAGGTTTAGGTTTATGGTTAGGTTTAGATTAAGTGTTAGGTCTAGGGTTAGGGTTAGGCCTAGGGTTAATGCTAGGGTTAGGGATCTGATTAGGTCAAGGTTTTGAGTTAGGTTAGGGCTAGTTAGGACTAGGGCTAATGTTAGAAGTAAGATTATGATTAGGGCTAGTCTCAAGTTTATCATTATTACTAAATATAGTGTGTAGATTAGGTTTAGGTTTAGGGTGATGATTAGAGATACGGTTAGTGTTAATGTCAGAATCAGGATCAGTGTTACTGATCAGAGTTAGGGATAGACTCGAATTAGGACTAGGGTTAAGGCTAGGTGTAGTGTTAGGATTTGTGTAAGTATTAGGTAAAGAATTAGGAATAAGTCTAATGTCAAGTATAGGATTATGGTTTGGTTAGGGTTAGGGTTAGGGCTTGGTCACAGTTTTGTTTTACAGCTAGGGCTACTTTTAGGATTAGCGATAGTGTTAGCGCAAGTGGTATTGTGAGGTTTAGGCTTACATTTATTTTTATCTTTATATCTAGGTTTAGGGCTATTTCTATGTTTAGGGCTAAGGGTAGGGCTAGTGTTAGGATTATTAATGGATTGAGTGATAACTAGAAAAAGGGCTAGGGAGAGAGTTTGAGTTAGTCTTAGTGCTAGAGTTAGGGCTAAATTAGTGCAATATTTAGGGCTAGATTTAGGGTTAGGGTTAGGGGAAGGGATGGGGTTATAGCTAGGTTTAGGTCTAGGACCACGGTTAGAATTAAGGTTAGGGCTAGGGTTCGGATTAAGGCTATGTTTAGTACTGGGATGAGGGTTTGTGTTAGGGCTAGGTCTAGGATTAGGGATTGGCCTGATGACAGGTCTAGATTTATGGTAGTGTTAGTTTTAAGGTAAGGTTATGGCTAGGTCTAGTGTAAGTGTTAGGTTTAGGTAAGGGTCAGGTTTAAAGCTAGGTGTATTTTTATGGTCAGAGTTCAGGGAGGTTTTGTTTAGTTTAAGTTTTAGGTTTAAGGATTGAATTATCTTTAGGGTCAGGGTTATGGATAAGGTAATGGATAGGATTAGGTTTAGGGTTCAAGATAGATATAGAGTAATGGATAAGGTTAGTGTTAGCAATAGGATTAGCATTATCCCTAGGGTTAGCATAGGAGTTAGGCTCACTTTAGGTTAATGAATAGTGCTAGAGCTAAGGTTATCGCTAGGGATAAGGTTATGATTAGGGCCTAGGGTTAGGGTGAGGCCTAGGGTTAGTGTCAGGGATAGTTTTTGTTTAAGTATTAGCATTTGAGTTAGGGTTAGGTGTTGGGTTAGGGTTAGAGTCAGGTCTAGGGTTACGGTTAGATTCAGGTCTAGGGTTATGTTTAGGGTTAGGGTTAGAGTTTGAGCCAGATTTAAAGCTCAGGTGAGCATAGGATTAGGCTCTGGTTTAGGGGTATGGATAGGGTTATGATTAGAGCTACATTTTCTGTGAGGTTTATGGCTAACATAAGGGCTATGAGAAATATAAGAGTTCAGAATATATTAATGGCTAGTTTTAGTGTCAGGTTTATGGATATGTCTAGTGTTGGGGTTTGGTTTCGAGTTAGGATAATGGTTTGAGCTATAGTTTGTTTAGGGTTAAGGGTCATTGTTCAGGATAGGGTTAGATCTAGGGTGAGTGCCAGAATCACGACTATCATTCGGTCTAGGGATTGGGTTAGTCTTTAAGTTAGGTAACGGTTATTGTTAGGGCTAGTGTGAGGGTTTTGTTTAGGGCTAGGGTTAGATTTATGACTATATTTATGATTAGATTTTGTGTAGTTTTAGTGTTACTGTTAGGTTTAAGTAGAGGTTTACTGGTATGGGAAATGTTAGGTTTTGGTTTAGTGTTAGGGTCAGGTTAAGACTTAGGGTTAATGTTAGGATCAGGATAAGGGTCAGAGTTAGTGTTAGGTTTAGAGCTAGAATGATGGCTTGGATAGGACTAGTAATAGATTTAGGGTTTGAGGTAGGCTAAAGATGAAGTTTAGGACTAGGGTAACTTTAAAGTCAGGGTTTGGCAATTGGAAAGAGAAAGGGTTTAAGGTAGGGTTAGTGTTAGGGTTAGGTTTAGGGCTAGGTTAGGGTTAGAGCTAGAGTTAGAAAATAGAGTTAAGTCTTGGATTTGGGCTAGGATTTGTGTTATTATTACAGCTATGATAAGAACTAATGATAAAGGCTAAACTAATGGTCTAGGTTTATGTTTAGTACTAGTTGTAGTGTTAGTTTATGGCTAGGTTTCTGCTTAGGGTTAGTTCTAAAGTGAGTGTTAGCGCAATGTTTAGAGCTAGGGTTAGAGTTAGGGACTGAGTAAATGTCAGGGTTATTTCTAGGGTTATGGTTAGAACTCAAATTAGGGCTAGGTTTAGGGCTAGGTGTAGCTTTAGGGTTTGGTTTAGCTTACAAGTTACGGTTATGGCTCAGTTTTTTTATAGGATTAGGGTAGATTTAGGGCTAGTTTTCAAATTAGCATTAGGGTTGGGGCTAGTGTTAGGGTGAGGTTAATACTTTATTTTAGTTTTAGATCCAGGTTTGAGCCTTGGGCGAAGGTTAGGGCTAAGTTTGGGCCTAGCATAGGGCTAAAGTTTGGGTTATGGTAAGGAATAGGTCTAGAACTAGGGATAAGGCTAGGGAGAGAGTTATAGTTAGTCTTAGGGATAGTAATAGGGTTAGGTTTCCTGTTAGGGCTAAATAAGGGCTAGGAATATGCTAGGGTTAGTGTTAGATTTAGGCCAAGTTTAGGGCTATGATTAGTGTTAGCATTATTGTTAGGGTAAGGTATTATATTACAGCTATGATTAGTGCTAGGACAAGAGATAAATTTTGGCATAGGGCTAGGGTTAAAATTAGGTTTAGAATTAAGTCTAGCCTTAGAACTAGGATAGGTCTAGGGATAGAGCTAATGTCAGGTCTAGGGTTCAGTTTATGCTAGCGTTAGGGATAGAGATAGAGCTCAGTTTTGTTTTAGAACAAGGCCTAGGGTTAGTGCTAGTTTTATGATTAGTGATAGTGTTAGGGCTAGTGGTAGGGTAAAGTTTAAGCTTAGATTTAATGTTATGGTTATGTCTAGATTTAGGGTTATGGCTAGGATTAAGGCTAAGTCTACAGCTATTGTTAGGGTTATGGTAATGGAAATGGTTAGAACTAGAAATACGGCTAGGGTGAGAGTTCTAGTTAGTCTTTGGGCTAGAGTTAAGGGTAGGTTTACAGTTAGGGCTAAATTAGGACTAGGATTAGCGTTATGTTTTGTTTTAGATTTAGGCCTAGGGTTAGCGTTAATGTTAGGGTTAAGGTTAGGATTAGATTTACGGGAATGGATAGGATTATACCTAGCTTTAGGTCTATGGTGAGGGTTACAATTAGGGCTAGGAGTAAGGTTAGGGTTTGGGTTGGGATTCAGGCTTGGTTTAGGGTTGTGCTGAGGGTTTTTGTTATGTTTAGGGCTAGGATTAGGGCTAGGGCTAATTTTTGGTCTAGGTTTATGTTTAGTATTAGTTGTAGTGTACTTTATGGCTATGTCTATTATAAAGGTTAGGTTTAGGGTAGGGGTAAGGTTTAGAGCTAGGTGTTTGTTTTAGGATAAGTTTTATGCTTAAGGATTGAATTAGTTTTAGCATTTAGGGTTAGGGATATGGTAATGGATAAGGTTAAGTTTATTGTTTCGGTTAGGTTTAGAGTAGTGGATAGTGTTAGTGTTAGCAATAGGGTGTTTGTTAGGCCTTAGGATAGCATTTGGTTTAGGCTTATCTTTAGGGTAATGGATAGGGTTAGAGCTAAGGTTAGGGCTACGGTTACAGTTAGGAATAGGTTTAGGGTAAGTATAGGCATTTGAGCTAGGGTTAGGACTAAGGCAAGAGTTAGGGTTTGTGTCAGGGCTAGGGTTAGGTTTAGGTTTAGGGTTATGTTTAAACTAAGGTTTATGGATATGTCTAGTGTTAGGGTTAAATTTTGGGTTAGGATAAGGTTTAGAGCTAGAGTTTTTTTAGGGTTAAGGGTCATTGATCATGATAGGTTTAGGTCTTCGATTTGGGCTAGGATTTGTGTTATTATTAGGGCTATGATAAGAACTAATGATTAAGTCTAATGAAAAATCTATGTTTCTGCTTAGGGTTAGTTCTAGGGTTAGTGTTAGGACATTGTTTAGAGCTAGGGTTAGTGTTATGGGCTGAATTAGTGTCAGGGTTATTTCTAGGGTTTCGGGTTAAAATTCAATTTAGCCTAGGTTTAGGACTAGGTGTAGCTTTAGGGTTTGGGTAAGGTTATGGGTTAGGATTATGGCTTGGTTTTGTTTAATGGTTAGGGTAGATTTAGGGCTACTTCTCCAATTAGCATTAGGGTTAGGGCTAGTGTTAGGGTGAGGTTTATACTTAATTTTAGTTTTATATCCAGGTTTAAGCATTGGGTAAAGGTTAGGGCTAGGTTTGGGGCTAGGGATAGAGCTGGCTTTTGGGTTATGGTAAGGGATATGTTTAGTACCAGGGATAGGGCTAGGGCGAGATTTAGAGATAATCCTAGGGATAAGGTTAGTTTTACTATTAGGGATAAATTAGGTCTAGGAATAGTGCTAAGGTTAGTGTTATATTTAGGCCTAGGTTTAGGGCTAGGGTTAGTGTTAGCATTAGGTTAGGGTAAGGTATGATATTACACCTATGTTTAGTGCTAGGGAAAATGATAAAAGTAGGGTTAGGGCTAGGGTTATAATTAGGTTTAAGATTAAGGCTAGGCTTTCAATAAAGACTAGGTCTAGGGATAGAGATAATGTCAGGTCTAGGGTTAAGGTTAGGCTAGGGTTAGGGATAAGGCTATGGCTCAGTTTGGTTTTAGAACAAGGCCTAGGTTTAGGGATAGTTTTATGATTAGTGGTAGTGTTAGGACTAGTGGAAGGGTGAAGTTTAGACTTAGATTTATTTTTATGGTTAGACCTAGGTTTAGATCTATGGCTAGGGTAAAGGCTAAGGTGAGGGATAGTGTTAGGGTTATGATAATGCATAGTGTTAGAACTAGAAATAGGGCTAGGGCAAGAGTTCGAGGTAGTCTTTGGCCTAGGTTTAGGAGTAGGTTTAGATTTAAGGCTAAATTATGGCTAAGATTAGTGCTAGGGTTAGTGTTAGTGTTAGGCCTAGTATTAGGGTTAGTGTTAGTGTTAGGGTTAGGATTAGGTTTAGGAAAATGCATAGGGTTATAGCTTGCTTTAGGGCCAAGTTTGAGGGTTAGAATTAGGGTTAGAATTAAGGTTATGTTTTGTGTTAGGATTCAGGATAGGTTTAGGGTTAAGCTGATGGTTTGTGTTAGGGCTAGGGCTAAGATTATGGCTAGGGCTAATGTCAGTTCTAGGTTCATGGTTAGTATTAGTTTTATTGTTAGTTGATGGCTATGTCTAGTATAAGGGTTAGGTTTAGGGTAGGGGTCAGGTTTAGAGCTAGGTGTTTTGTTAGGGACAGGGTCTGGGTAAAGTTTGCTTTAGGTTAAGATTTAGGGTTAATTCTTGAATTAGCAGTGGGTTAGTATTAGGGTTAGGTTAATGTATAGAATGAGGTTTATGGTTCTGGTTAGGTTTAGAGTAATGGATAGGTTAGTGTTAGTGATAGGGTTATCGTTAGTCCTAGTGATAGCATTTGGGTTAGGCTTTCTAAGGGTAACATATAGGGTTGGAGCTAAGGTTAGGCCTAGGTTTAAGGTTAGGTTTAGAGTTAGGGTTAGGGTTAGGCCTAGGGTTAATATTAGGGTTAAGTTTAGGGTAAGTCTAGGCATTTGAACTAGGGTTAGGCCTTGGACAAGGATTAGGGTTTGAGTCAGGGCTAGAATTAGGTTTAGGGTTAGGGTTATGCTTAGACTAAGGATTAGAGTTTGAGCTAGGGTTAGGGTTAGGGCGAGCATTACTATTAGGGTTAGGTCTAAGGTTATGATTAAGGTTATGATTAGGGCTAGGTTTCGGGCTAGATTTTGTGTGATGTATAGGGCTAACATTAGGACTATGGGTAAAGTAAGAGCTAGGGATATGGATATGGCTACTGTTAGGGTCAGGGTTATGGATAAATCTAGTGTTAGTGTTAGGTTTGTGTTTAGGATACAGTTTAGAGCTAGGGTTTCTATTAGATTAAGGGTCATAGTTGGATTAGGGTTAATATTATGGTTAGGGGCACAATTAGGACTAGTATTTTGTCTAGTGAAAGGTTTAGTCTATACGTTAGATTAAGGGTTATTGTTAGGGCTAGTGCTAGGTTTTTTTAGGGCTAAGGTTAGATTAATGACTCTATTTAGGATTAGGTTTGGTAAAATGCTATTGTTAATGTTAGGTTTAAGTATAGGTTTACCGTTAGGGGTAGTGTGAAGGTTTGTCTTAGGGTTAGGGTCATGTTTAGATATAGGGTTAGTGTTTGGGTAAGAATAAGCGTCAGAGTTAGGATTAGGGTTAAAGATAGAATGAGGACTAGATGTAGGACTAGTAATGGAGTTAGGGTTTGGGGTAGGCTAAGGATTAAGAATAGGACTAGGGTAGCATTAGAGAGGGTTTGACTTGGGGTAATGGATGGGTTAGAGGTACAGTTAGGGTTAGAGTTAGAGTCAGGGCTCGGATTAGGGCTAGAATTTGTGTTAGCATTAGGGATATGGCTAATAAAATAACTAGTTTTCTGATTAGTGTTAATTCTAGTGTTAGTGTTATGGCAATGTTTAGAGCCGGGGGTATTCTTAAGTTCCAACTCAGGGTAAGGGTTATTTCTATGGTTAGAGTTAGGACTCAAAATAAGTCTAAGTTTAGGGATAGGTGTAAGGTTAGTGTTTGGTTTAGGCTAAGGGTTGGGGTTACGATAATGGCTTGGTTTTATTTTAGGGATAGGGTAGGTTTAGGACTAGATTTCCAATTAGCATTATGTTTAGCTCTGTTGTTAGGGTGAGGTTTGAGATTAAGGTTAGAGTTTACAAGCAGGTTTAGGGCCAGGGTGATGGTTAGAGTTAGGGTTGTGGCTACTGTTTGAGCTAGGTTTTAGATTATGGGAAGGCATAGGTTTTAAACTTTGAATAGTACTAGGGCGAGAGTTAAGATTTAATCTTAGGGCAAGGGATAAGATTAGGTTTAGGTTGAGCTTTAAATGAGGGCTAGGATTAGCCCTAGGGTTAGAGTTAGGTTTTAACCTAGAGTTAGGGCTAGGGTTACGGTTAGCGTTAGGGTTAGGGTAAGGTATGATATCACAGCTACATTTTGGGCTAGTTCATGGGATAAAATATTGGTTAGGTCTCCCATTATGGTTAGGACTAGGATTAAGTCTTGGCTTAGGTTAGGATTAGGGGTTGGGTTTGTGTTAGGTTTAGGGCTAAGTTTAGGTCTAGGGCTAATGTCAGTTCTAGGGTTATGGGTAGGGATAGTTTTAGGTTTAGGTTTATGGCCAGGTGTATTGTAAGGGTTACGTTTACCATTAGGGTCAGGTTTACAGGTAGGGGTGTTATTAGGGTCACTGTCAGGGTTAGACAATGGGTTAGGTTAAGTTGTAGTTTTAGGGCAAAAATTAGCATTAGGGTTAGGGTAATGGATATGATTAGGTTACAGGTTCAGTTTAGGTTTAGTGTAATGTACAGGGTTAGGATAAGTCATAGGGTTAGAGTTAGGCCTGGGGATAGAATTTGCTGAAAGATATGGTTCAGGTCATGGATAGGATTAGAGCTACAGTTAGGACTCGTGTTATAGTTAGGTTAGGGCTATGGTTAGGGTTAGGCCCAGGGTTAGAATTTGCTTAAGGTTATGTTTAGGGTAATGTATAAAATTATATCTAAGTTTAGGGCTAGAGTTTTGGTTAGGAATAGGGCTATGGTTTGGTTTAGGTTTCGGGTTAGGACAAGATTTAGGTTTAGGTTTAGGTTTAGTTTAATTGTTAGGCCTAGGGATAGGATTAGGGCTACAATTAAAACTAGGATTAGGGCTCGAATTTGGGGTAGGTTTTAGATTAGGTTAGGGCTAGTGTAGGACTGTGGATAATGTAAGAACTTGAGTTACTATTAGGGTTGGTATTAGGGTTAGCATTAGATCTAGATTTAGGGCTATGGCTAGCGATAAGGCTAAGGTTAGGGCTAGTTTTAAGGTTATGATAACGAATAATGTTAGAACTAAAAATAGGGCTAGGTCAAGTGTTTGAGTTAGTCTTTGGGCTAGGGTTAGAGGTAGGTTTAGAGTTAGGGCTAAATAGAAGCTAGGATTAGTGCTAGGGTTAGTGTTAATTTTAGGCCTAGTGTTAGGGTTAGTGTTACGGTTATGGTTAGGATTAGGTTTAGGGGAAGGGATAGGGTTATAGCTAGCTTTAGGGCTATGACAAGTGTTAGAATTAGGATTAGGATTAAGGTTATGGTTTGCATTAGGATTTAGGCAAGGTTTATGGTTAAGCTGATTGTTTGTGTTAGGGCTAGGGCTAGGATTAGGGTTAGGGCTAATGTCGGGTCTAAATTCATGGTTAATATTAGTTTTAGTGTTAGGTGATGGCTATGTCTAGTATAAGGGTTATGTTTAGGTTAGGGGTCAGGTTTAGAGCTAGGTGTTTCATTAGGGTCAGGGTCTGGGTAAAGTTTGGTTCAGGTTAAGATTTAGGGTTAATTCTTGAATTAGCAGTGGGTTAGTGTTAGGGTTAGGTTAATGTATAAAATGAGGTTAATGGTTCTGGTTAGGTTTAGAGTAATGGATAGGTTAGTGTTAGTGATAGGATTATCGTTAGTCTTAGCGATAGCATTTGGGTTAGGCTTATCTAAGGGTAATATATAGGGTTAGAGCTAAGGTTAGGCCTAGGCTTAAAGTTAGGTTTTGGGTTAGGATTAGGGTAAGGTCTAGGGTTAATATTAGGGTTAGGTTCAGAGTAAGTGTAGGCATTTGAGCTAGGGTTAGGCCTTGGACAAGGGTTAGGGTGTGAGTCAGGGCTAGGGTTAGTTTTAGGGTTAGGGTTATGCTTAGATTAGGAATTAGAGTTTGAGCTAGGCTTAGGCCTAGGGCGAGCATTAACATTATGTTTAGGTCTAATGTTATAGTTAAGGTTATGATTAGGGCTAGGTTTAGCGCTAGGTTTAGGGTTAGGTTTTGTGTGATGTATAGGGCTAACATTAGGATTATGGGTAAAGTAAGAGCTAGGGATATGGATATGGCTAGTGTTAGGGTCAGGGTTAAGGTTAAGTCTAGTGTTAGTGTTAGGTTTGTGTTTAGGATACGGTTTAGAGCTAGGGTTTCTATTAGATTAAGGGTCATAGTTGGATTGAAGTTAATTTTATGGTTAGGGCCACAATTAGGACTAGCATTTTGTCTAGTGATAGGTTTATTTTTTACGTTAGGTTAAGAGTGATTGTTAGGGCTAATGGTAGGTTTTTGTTTAGGGCTAAGGCTATATCTATGACTCTATTTAGGATTAGGTTTTGTCTAGTGATAGTGTTAATGTTAGGTTTAAGTATTGGTTTGCCGTTAGGGGTTGTGTGAGGGTTTGGCTTAGGGTTAGGGTAATGTTTAGATATAGGGTTAGTGTTTGGGTCAGAATAAGTGTCAGGGTTAGGATTAGGGTTAAAGGTAGAATGAGAGCTAGATTTAGGACTTGTAATGGAGTTAGGGTTTGTGGTAGGCTAAGGATTAAGATTAGGACTAGGGTAGCATTAGGGAGAGGGTTTTGCTTGGGGTAAGAGATGGGTTAGAGGTATAGTTAGGGTTACGGTTAGAGTCAGGGCTCAGATTAGGGCTAGATTTTGTGTTAGCATTAGGGCTATGACTAATAAAAGAACTACTTTTATGATTAGGACTAGTACTAGGGTTTGAGTTTTGGCAATGTTTAGAGCTGGGGGTACTGTTAGGTTCTGACTCAGGGTCAGGGTTATTTTTATTGTTAGAGTTAGGACTCAAAATAGGTCTATGTTTAGGGATAGGTGTAAGGTTAGTGTTTTGTTTAGGTTAAGGGTTGAGGTTACGATAATCGCTTGGTTTTGTTTTAGGGATATGTTAGGTTTAGGACTAATTTTCCAATTAGCATTTGGTTTAGGTGTAGAGTTAGGATGATATTTGGGCTTAAGGTTAGAGTTTACAAGCATGTTTAGGGATAAGGTGATGGTTAGAGTTAGGGTTGGGGCTAGGGATAGAGCTAGGTTTTGGGTTATTGTAAAAGATAGGTTTTAAACTTTGGATAGGGCTAGGTAAAGAGTTAGATTTCGTCTTACGGCTAGGGATAGGATTACGTTTAGGATTTGGTTCAAATGAGGGCTAGGATTAGCCGTAAGGTCAGTGTTAGGTTTTGGCCTAAAGTAAGGGCTAGGGTTAGGGATAGCATTAGGGTTAGGGTAAAGCATGATGTAACAGCTACATTTTTGACTAGGGCATGGGATAAAATTATGGTTAGGCCTCTGGTTAAGGTTAGGACTAGGATTAAGGCTTGGCTTAGGGCTAGGATTAGGGGTTGGGTTTGTGTTAGGTTTATGGCTAAGTTTAGGTCTAGGGCTAATGTCAGTTTTAGGGTTATGGTTAGGGACAGTTTTAGGTTTGGATTTATGACCAGGTGTATTGTAAGGTTTACGTTGACCGTTAGGGTCAGGTATACAGCTAGAGTTGTTATTAGGGTCAGTGTCAGGGTTAGACTATGGGTTAGGTTAAGTTGTAGGTTTAGGGCTAAAATTAGCATTAGGGTTAGGGTAATGGATATGGTTAGGTTATAGGTTCAGGTTAGGTTTAGTATAATGCACAGGGTTAGGGTAAGGCATAGCGTTAGAGTTAGGCCTAAGGATAGAATTTGGTGAAATATATAGTTCAGTTGATAGATAGGATTAGAGCTACAGTCAGGACTAGACTTATGTTTGTTAGGGCTATGGTTAGAGTTAGGCCTAGGGTTAAAATTTGCCTAGGTTTATGGTTAGGGTAATGTATAAAGTTATATCTATGTTTAGTTCTATTGTTATCGTTAGGAATAGGGCTATGGTTCGGTTTAGTTTTCGGGTTATGACAAGGTTTAGATTTAGGTTTAGGTTTAGGTTAAGTTTTAGGGCTAGGGATAAGGTTAGGGCTACAATTAAAGCTAGGGTTAGGTCTCAGTTTAGGGCTAGGTTTTGGGTTAGGTTAGAACTAATGTAGGACGATGACTAATATAAGAACTAGGGTTACGATTAGGGCTAGTATTAGGGTTAGCATTAGGATTAGGTCTAGTGTTTATATTAGGTTTAGGTTTAGGTTTAGGGGGATGATTAGAGATAAGGTTAGTTTTAGAGTCAGAGTCAGGATCAGTGTGACTTTTAGGATTAAATATAGGACTCAAATTAGGGCGAGGGTTAAGGCTAGGTGTAGTGTTAGGATTTGTGTTAGTTTAAAGGTAAGAATTAGGGATAGGACAAATATCAGGTCTAGGGTTAAATTTAGGTTAGGGTTACTGTTTGGGCTATGGCTCAGTTTTGTTTTAGAACCAGGGCTAGGGTTAGGGCTAGTTTTGGGAAAAGCGATAGTGTTGGGGCTAGTAGTAAGGTGAAGTTAAATCTCATATTAATTATTATGGTTAGATCTGGGTTTAGGGCTATGGCTCTGGTTATTGATAAAGTTAGAGCTAGTGTATGGTTATGATAACAGATATGGTTAGAACTAGAAATAGGGCTAGGGCGAGAGTTAGTGTTAGTCTTAGGTCTAGGGTTAGGGGTAGGTTTAAGGTGATGGCTACATTAGGGCTAGGAGTAGTGCTAGGGTTAGTTTTATTATTAGGCCTAGGGTTAGGGTTAGTTTTAGTGTTAGGGATAGGTTTAGTTTTAAGAAAAGGGATGGAGTTATAGCTAGATTTAGGGATAGTGCGAGAGTTAGAGTTAGGATTAAGGCTAGGTTATGGTTCAGGTTTTGATTAAGGCTGTTTAGGGCTACACTGAGAGTTAGTGTTAGGGCTAGGGCTAGGGCTAAAGTCAGGTCTAGGGTTTATGGTTAGTATTAGTTTTAGTGTTAGGTTATCGCTATGGCTATTGTAAGGTTTAGGTGTAAGGTAAGGGTCAAGTTTAGAGCTTGGGATTAGGGTTATATTCTGGCTAGGGTTTGGTTTAGGTTAAGATTTAGGTTTATTGCTTGAATTAGCAGTGGGTTTGGGTTAGGGTTAGGTAATGGATAGAATTAAGTTTATGGTTCTGGTTAGGGTTAGAGTATTGGATTGGGTTAGTGTTAGCAATAGAGTTATTGTTAGGCCTAGGGTTAGCATTTGGTTTAGGCTTATCTACGTGTAATGTATAGGGTTAGAGACAAGGTTAGTGCTAGGGTTAAGGTTAGGATTAAGGCTAGTGTTAGGTTTAGGGTAAGCATTAGGGTATGAGCTAGAGTTAGGGCTAGAGATATGGTTAGGGTTAGAGTCAGTGCTAGGGTTATGTTTAGGGTTATGATTAGGGCTAAGTTAAGGGCTAGAATAAGTCTAGGTTCGGGTGGTGTTTATGGATTGCATTAGGGCTATAGGTTTGGATTAGTGTTAGGGTTAGAGTTAGGGCCAGAATTAGGACTAGTGTGTGGTCTAGGGACAGGGTTAGTCTTTAGGTTAGGTTAAGGTTTATATTTAGGGCTAGTGCAAAGTTTTTGTTTGAGCTACTATTACTAGGGCTACTATTTAGGATTAGGTTTGGTCTAGTGCTAGTGTTACTGTTAGGTGTATGTACAGGTTTACTGGTAGGGGTAGGGATAGAGTCTGGTTTAGGGTTAATGTGAGGTTTTGTTCTAGGGTTAGTGTTAGAGTTATAAAAAGGGTCAGGGTTTGGGTTAGAATTACAGCTAGAATTAGGGCTAGGGTTAGAACTAGTAATAGAGTTGGGGCTTGGGGTAGGCTAAGGATTATTGTTAGGGCTAGGTAATGTTAGGGTGAGGATTTGTCTTAGGGAAAGGGATGGGTTTAGAGATAGGATTAGGGATACAGATAGTTTTAGGTTTAGAGTTAGGGTTAGGTTTAGGGTAAAACCTAGGGTTAGAGCTTGGGTTAGCAACAGGATTTGTGTTAGCTTTAGGGCTATGACTAATAAAAAAAAACTTTGTTTCTAATTATGGCTAGTTCTAGGTTTAGCGTTGGGGCAATGTATAGAGCTAGGGTTAGTGTTAGGATGCGAGGTAGGGTCAGGGTTTCTTTTAGGGTTTGTTTATCACTCAAAAAATGGCAAGGTTTAGGACTAGGTTTAGGGTTAGTGTTTGGTTTAGGTTAAGGGTTAGGGTTAAGTTTATGGCTTAGTTTTCTTTTAGGGCTAGGTTAGGGTTAGGGCTAGTTTTCCAATTAGCATTAAGGTAAGGGCTGGTATTAGGGTGAGATTTAGGCTTAAGTTTAGGTTTAGATTTATGTTTAGGGCTACGGAAAATGTTAGGGCTAATTTTGGGGCTAGGGATAGGTTTAGAAGAAGAGATAGGGCTAGGTTGAGAGTTAGTGATAGTCTTAGGGCTTGGGAGAGGGTTAGGTTTAGTGTTAGGGCTAATTTAGGGCTAGGATTAGTGCTAGGGTTAGTGTTAGTGTTAGGTTTAGGCCTAGGTTTAGTGCTACTGTTAGGGTAAGGAATGATGTTACAGCTACGTTTTTTGCTATGTCAATGGATAAAATTAGGGATAGGGCTAGGGTTAAGGTTATGGTTAGGATTAAGGCTAGACTTCATGCTAGGATTAGGGCTAGGATTTGTGTTAAGATTAGGGCTAGGATTAGGGCTAAGGCTAATGTCAGGTCTAGGGTTATGGTTAGGGATAATTTTAGGGTTAGGTTGTAAAAGTTTAGTTTTAGGGTCAGCTTTGCAGCTAGGGTAATATTAGGGTAAAAATCAGAGTTAGGGTATGTGTTATGTTGAGGTTCAGGGTTAGGGCTCAAATGAGCATTAGGATTAGTAATAGGGTTAGTGTATTTGATATGGTTAGGTTTAGGGTTAAGTTTAAGCTTAGGATAATGCACAGCATTAGAGTTGGGATAGTGTTAATGTTAGGCCTAGGGATAGAATTCAGTAAAGGTTATGATTAGGGTAGTGGATAAGATTAGAGTTATAGTTAGGACAAGGGTTATTTTTAGATTAGGGATATGGTTAGTTTTAAGCCTAGGGTTAAAATTCTTTTAGGGTTATGGTTAGGGTAAAAAATATGATTAGATCTAGGTTTAGGGCAAGTGTTAAGGTTAGGATTGGGGCCATGTTTCGGGTTAGTTCAAGGTTTAGTTTTTTGGTTAGGTTTAGGTTAAGTGTTGAGGCTTTTGTTTAGGGTTAGCGCTCAGATTTTGGCTAGGTTTTGCGTTAGGTTATGGATAAGGTAGGACTACAGCTATTGTAAGATGTAGAGTTAAGATTAAGATTAGTTTTAGAGATAGCATCAGGTCTAGATCAAGATCTACTGTTTACATTAGGTTTAGGTTTAGGGAGATGATTAGAGATAGGGTTAGTGTTAGGGTCAGAGTCAGGATCAGTGTTACTGATAGGGTTAGGGATAGGACTTGAATTAGGCTAGGATGAAGGCTAGGTGTATTGTTAAATTTTGTGTTAGGGTAAGGGTAAGAATTAGGGATAGGATTAATGTCACGTTTAGTGTTACCGTTAGGCTAGGGTTATATTAGGGCTATGGCTCAGTTTTAGTTTAGAGCTAGATCTAGGTTTAGGGCTAGTATTAGGATTAGTGATAGTGTTAGGGCTATTGGTAGGATGAGGTTCAGGCTTAGATTTATTGTTGTGGTTAGATCTAGGTTTAGGGTTAGGGCCTGCATTAGGATTAGGGTTAGGGCTAGTGTTAGGGTTATGGTAATGGATAGTGTAGTATGAGAAATAGGACTGGGGTGCGATTAGAGTTATTCTTTGGTCTAGGGTTAGGGGTCATTTTAGGGTTAGGTCTACATTACGGCTAGAAATAGCACTAGGGTTAGTGTTAGGGTTAGGCCTATTGTTAGGGCTAGGGTTATGGTTAGTGTTAGTGTTAGGGTTAGGGTTAGATTTGGGGGAAGATATGGGGTTATTACTAGGTTTAGAACTAGGTTTCGAGGTAGAATTTGATTTAGGGCTAGTGTTAGGGTTTGGATAAGATTCAGTCTAGGTTTAGTGCCAGAATGAGGATATGTGTTAAGGCTAGGGCTAAGATTAGGGCTGGGGCTAATGTCAGTTCTAGGTTCAAAGTAAGTAGTTGCTTTATGGTTAGGTTGTTTCTAGGTCTGGTGTAAGGGTTAGGTTTATGGTAAGTGTCAGGTTTAGAGCTAGGTGTTTTATTAGGGTAAGGGTCCGGGCATGGTTTGGTTTAGGTTAAGATTGAGGGTTAAGGATTATATTAGCATTAGGGTTCGGTTTAGGATTCGGGTAATAGATAGGGTTAGGTTTAGAATTCAGTTTAGGTTTAGAGTAATGGATATGGTTATTGTTAGCGATAGGGTTATTGTTAGGCCAAGGGTTAGCATTTATTTTGAAGATAATGTATAGAGTTAGAGGTAATGTGAGTGCTAGGGTTTAGGTTAAGTTTATGGCTAAGGTTAGGGTTAGGCCTAGGGTAAGTGTCAAGGTTAGGTTTAGGGTAAGTATTAGGGTTTGAACTAAGTTTAGGTCTAGGGTGAGGGTTATGTTTAGAGTAAGGGCGAGGGTTAAGTTTAGGGTTAGTGTTATGATTAGGGAAAGGGTTAGAGTTTTAGCTAGGTTTAGGACTAGGTCAATGGTTAGGGTTAGCGTTGGGTCTAGGGTTATGGTTAGGGTTACAATTAGGGCTAGCTTTAGGGCTAGATAAGGTCTAGGTTTGTGTGATGTTTATGGCTAGTGTTAAGGCTATGGTGAATGTAAGTGCTCGGATTATGGTTATGGCTAGTTTTAGGGTTAGGGTTATGGATAAGTCTAGTGTTAGGGTTACGTTTTGGGTTTGAGTAAGCATCAGTGTTTGGGTTGGGTTAGGCCAGAATTAGGAATAGTGTTGGGTTTAGGGATAGGGTTAGTCTTTGTGTTAGGTTAAGCATTATTGTTAGGGCTAGTTCAAGGTTTTTGTTTAGGGCTAGGGCTAGATTTATGTCTCTATTTAGGATTAGGTTTGGTGTAGTGCTAGTGTTCGGGTTCGGTTTAGGGTTAGGGTTAGGTTAAGATCTAGGGTTAATGTTATGGTCAGAATAAGGGTCAGGGTTAGGGTTAGCGTTAGAGTTAGAATAAGGGCTGTATTGAGGACTAGTAATACAGTTAGGGTTTGGAGAAAGCGAAGAATTATGGTAGGACAATGGAAGCATTAGGGTGAAAATTTGGCTTAGAGTAAAGGATAGGGTTAGAGTTCGAGCTAGTTTAAGGGTTAGTGTTTGTGTTAGTGTTATAGTTAGGATAACGGGTAGCATTAGTGTTTGGTTTGGGGTTATATTTAGGTTAAGTGTTAGGGTTAGTGTGAGGTTTAGGGTTAGGATTAGGTGAGTGTTCGGTTTAGGGTAAAGGTTAGGGTTAGTGTTAGATTTAGGGTTAGGTATAGGAAAGGTTTAGTTTTAGGGTTAGGTTATTGTTTGTGTTAGGGTTAGTGTTAGGGTTAGGGTTACTTTAAGTTTAGGGATAATGTTAGGGTTATGGTTAGGGTTAGTGTTAGGGTTAGGTTTAGTATTCAGGTTAGAGTTAGCTTAAGGTAAGGTTTAGGTTTAGGGTTAGTGTTACTGTTAGGGTTAGGGTTAGGTTTTTTGTTAGGGTTAAGATTAGGGTTAGGATAAGTGTTAGAGTTTGTGTTAGGGTTAGGGTTTTGAGTAAGCTTAGGGTTAATTTTAAGATTAAGGTTACATTTAGGATTAGGTTTAGGGGTAGGGTTCGTGTTAGGTTTAGGGTTAGTGTTTGCAAAAATGTTAGGGTTAGGGTTCAGGTTAGGATTAGGGTTAGTTTTAGAGTTAGGATTAGGGTTAGGTTTAGGTTTAGTTTTAGGGTTAGGGTTTGTTTCAGGGTTAGGTTTTGGGTTAGCGTTAGGGTTATATTTAGCGTTAGGATTAATTATAGGGTTGGTGTTATGCTTAGGGTTATGGTTAGGGGTAATGTCAGTGTTACAGTTAGAGTTAGGTTAAGTATAGGGTTAGTGATTTGTTTAGGGTAAGGGTTAGTGTTAGTATTAGTTATAGAGTTATAGATGGGGTTAGGAATTGTGATTGGTTTACAGTTACAATTAGAGTTAGGGTTAGGGTTAGGCAAGGATTAGGTTTAGGGTTAGGGTTTGTGTTAGGGTAGGGTTAAAATTAGTGTTTTTATTAGGGTTATTATTAGGATGTAGGTTAGTGTTAGGGTTACGGCTAGGGTTACGGTTAGGGTTTGTTTTTAAGGTTAGGTTTCGGGTAGTGTTAGGGTAAAGTATAGGTTTATGGTTAAAATTAGGGTTTGTGTTACAGTTAGGGTTAGGGTTTTTGTTAGGATTAGTATCTGGGTTACTGTTACAGTTAGGTTTATGTTTAGTGTTAGGGTAAAGTTTAGATTTAGTGTTAAGTTTAGGGTAAGGTTTATGGTGAGGTTTTGTGTTAGTGTTAGTGTTAGGTTTAGTTTTATTGCTAAGGTAAGTGTTAGGGTTAGGGTTTGTTTTAGTGTTAGCTTTAGGGCTAGGGTTAGGGTTATGGTTACTGTTAGGATTAGGTTTAGGGGTAGGGTTGCAGATAGAGTTAATATAAGTGTTAGGGTTAAGGTTAGAGTTAGCGTTAGTGTTTGGGTTACGGTTATTGTTAGGTTTAGAGCTAATGTTAGTTTTATGCTTAGGGTTAGTGTTAGGCTTAGTTTTAGGATTAGGTGAATGTTAGGGTTAGGGTTATGCTTAAGGTTAGGGTTAGTGTTAGGATTAGGGTTAGGGACAAGGTTAGGTTTAGGGCTAGGGTAATGGTTAGTGTTAGGGTTAAGCTTATTTTTTTGTGTTAGGGTCAGGATTAACGTTAGTTTTAGGGTTAGGGCTAAGGTTACTGTTATGGAAAGGGTTAGGGATTGTGTTAAGGTAAGTGTTAGGGTAAGGTTTAAGGTTAGGGTTACAATTAAAATTACCATTATTATTAAGGTTAGGATTAAGGATAGGGTTAGGTTTAGGGTTAGTGTTAGGTTTAAGCTTAGGGTTAGGAGTAGTGTAAAAATTAGGGTTAGGTTTAGGGTTGGTGTTAGAGTTAATTTTAGGGTTAGGTTTTGTATTAGCTTTAGTGGTAGGGTTAGCATTAGTGTTAGGTTTAGGGTTAGTGTTATGGTTAGCATTAAAAAGAGAGTTAAGGTTAGGGTTAGTGTTAGAATTAGAATTAGGTTTAGGTTAGTTTTATTATTTGGGTTATGGTTAGGGTTAGGTTTAATGTTATCGTTAATTTTAGGTTTAGGGTTATGCTTAGGTTTAGGGTTAGTGTTCAGATTAGTGTTAGGGTTACAGAATGATTTAGGGTTGATGTTAGTGTTAGGGTTAAGATTAGGGTTAAGTTTAGTGCTAGGGATAGTGTTAGGCTGGGGTAGGTTTAGGTTTAGTGTTAGGTTTAAGTTTGTGGTTAGGATAAGTGTTAGTGTTAGTGTTAGGGTTATTGTTTGGTTTAGGGTTAGCTTTAGTGTTAGAGTAAGGGTTAGTGTTAGGGAGAGTGTTATGTTTAGGGATAGGTTTAGGTTTAGGACAATGGTTAGGGTTAGTGTTAGTGTTACAGTTAGGGTAGGGCTATTTTTAGTTTTTTTTTTAGGCTTAGTGTTAGGGTTAAATTTTGGGTTTGTTTTAGGGTTACGGTTAATGTTAGCATTCGGGTTCCGGTTAGAATTAGTTTTAGAGTCCAGGTTAGGATTAGGTTTAGTGTTAGGGTTAGTTTTAGAATTTGTGTTAGGGTTAGAGTTAGGATTAGGGTTAGGTAAATGTTAGGTCTTGGTTTAGGGTAGGGTTAGTGTAAGGATTAGTGTTAGGGATAGGATAAGATTTAGTGTTAGTGTTAGGGTTAGGGTTAGTGTTAGGTTTAGGGTTAGGGTTATGGATAGAGTTAGTTATATGGTAGTGTTAGTGTTATTGTTAGGGTTAAAATTAAGATTATGTTTAAGGTTATGGTTAGGGTTAGGATTAGTGTTAGGTTATGTTAGGGTTATTGCAGTGTTAAAGTTACAGTTAGGGTTCGGGTAAGGTTTAGGATTAGGGTTAATTTTAGGGTTAGGTTTAGGTTTAAATTTAGGTTAGGGTTAGGGTTAGGTTTTGGGTTCGTGTAAGGGTTCAGGTTAGGGTAAGTGTTAGTTTTACTTTTATGGTTAGGGTTACGTTTTGGGTTAGTGTTAGTGTTAGGGTTAGGGTTATACTAAGGGTTACACTTAGTTTTAGGATTACAGTTAGTTTTAGGGATCGCTTTAGGTTAAGGGTTAGATTTAAAATATTCTTACAATTTAGGTTTAGGTTTAGGATAGGCTTAGGGTTAAGTTAGGATTAGTGTTAAGGTTAGTTTTAGGGTTAGTGCTAAGATTTCTCTTAGGGTTTGGCTTAGGGTTACAGTAGGGTTTGTGTTAGGATTAAATTTTGGGTCAGAGTTAGGGTTAGGGTTTGAGTTAAGGTAATATTTATGGTTGGGTTTAGGATTTAGGTTAGAGTTAGTCTAAGTGTAGGGCTAGGGGTAGGGTTAGTGTTTGGAATACGGTTAGGTTAGTGTAAGGTTTAAAATTAGGGTTTTTGTAGGGGTTATTGTTAGGGTTATAGTTAGGGTTATGATAAAGGTTAGAATTAGGGTTAGAGTTATGTTGAGATTTAGGGTTAGTTAGGGGTAGGGTTAAGGTCAGGGTTAAGGATGTTTTAGATTTAGGGTTAGGGTTAGGATTAGTGTTAGGATTAGGGTTAGGGTTTAGGTTAATTTAGGGTTTGGTTTAGGGATAGGGTTCGTGTTAGGGTAGGTTTTACGGTTTGTGTTAGTTTTAGTTTAGGTTTAGTGTTAAGGTTAGGGTTAGTGTTAGAGATAAGTTTAGGGTTATGGTTAGAGTTAGTGTTAGGTTTAGGGTTAGGAGTCTTGTTAATGTTAGGGTTAGGGTTAGGGTTAGGGTTAGTGTTACAGTTATAGTCAGGGTTAACTTTAGGTTTAGTGTTTTGGTTATAGTTAGAGTTAGGTTTAGGGTTAGTTTTAGGGTTAGGGTTAGGGTTAGGGCTAGTGTTAGGTTTTGAATTAGGTTTAGGATGACGCTTAGGGTTACTGAGAGGGTTAGTTTTAGATTTAGAGTTATGTTTAGTGTTGGGGTTAGGGTTATGGTTAGGTTAAGGTTAGTATTTGGTTTAGGGTTTGTGTTATGGTTAGGGGTAAGGTTAGTGTTACGGTGAGGTTTAATGTAAAAATTAGGTTCTGGTTAGTGTTAGGGTTTATGTTTGGTTAAGGGTTAGGGTTATTGTTAAATTTAGGGTTAGGGTTAGAGTTAGTGTTAGGTTTAAGTGTTAGTTAAAGGTTAGTGTTAGGGTTATGGTTAGGGTTAGTGTTAGTGTTAGGTTTAGGGTTAGGGATAGAGTTATTGTTAGGGTTAGGGTTAGTGTTAGTGACAGGGTTACAGTTAAGGTAAGGGTTAGGTTTAACGTTAGTCTTAGAGTTAGGGTTAGAGTTTGTGTTAGAGTTAAGTTTAGTGCTAGGGTTAGGGTTAGGGTTAGGGTTTGGGTTAAATTTTATTTTAGGGTTTATATTTGGGTAAGGGATAGTTTTAGGGTTAGTATTATGATTAGTTTTATGTTTAGGGTTAATGTTAAAATTAGGGTTAGGATTAGGTTATGGTTACTATTAGGGTTGAAGTAGAGTTTGGGTTAGTGTTTGGGTTAAAGTTTAGGTTAGTGTTAGTGTTATGTTAGGTTTAGGTTAGAATTAGAGTTATCGTTAGGGTTAGTTTTAGGGTAAGGTTTGATTTAGGGCTAGGGTTATCTTTAGGGTTTGTGTTAGGGTTAGGGTTAGTGTTAGGATTAGTGTTAGAATTAGGGTTAGGGTTGGATTTGTGTTAGGGTTAGAGTTTGGCTTATGGTGAGGTTTAGGTTAAGTTTGAAGGTTAGGGTTAGGGTTACGGTTAGACTCATGGTTGTTACGGTTACAGTTAGGGTTATTTTTAGTGTTAGGTTTAGGGTTAGGATTAGGGTTAGGATTAGGGTTAGGACTAATGTTTGGGTAAGGTTTAGAGTTAGGTTGAGGGTTAGTGTTAGGATTATGGTTAGTGTTAGGTTTAGGGATAGGGTTAGGTTGAGGTTTAAAGTTAGTGTTAGGGTTAGGATTAACTTTAGGTTTAGGGTGAGGGTTGGGATAGGGTTAGGGTAAGGGTTATGTTAAAGTTAGGATTTGGTTTAGGTGTTGTGTTAGTGTTAGTGTTAGAGTCATTGTTATGGTGAAGGTTAGTGTTATGGTTAGGTTCTGGTTTGGGCTAGGTTTAGGGTTCGTGTTAAGTTTAGGATTAGGGTTAGTGTTAGCATTAGGATTAGAGTGAGCTTTAGAGTTAGGGTAAGGGTTATTATTAATGTTAGGTTAGTGTTTTGGTTAGGGATAGGTTTAGTGTTAGGGTAAAGATTAGGGTTCAGATGTGGTTTAGTGTTAGGGATAGTTTTATGGATAGGGTTATGTTAGGGTTAAGGTTAAGAGATAGTGTTCGTTTTAGGGTAAGGGATAGGGGAAAGTTAGGTGTTGATTTACCGTTAGGGTTAGTGTTAGGGTTAGGGTAAGTGTAAGGGTGAGCGTTAGTGTTAGAGTTAGAGTTAGAGTTAGGTTTAGGGATAGATTTAGGGTTGTGTTAGAGATAGTGTTAGGTTTAGGGGAAGGGTTAGGGTGATAGTTAGAGTTAGGATTTGGGTTAGAATAAGTTTTGGATTTTTGTTAGGGTTAGGGGTATGCATAGGTTTTAGTATTAAGTTTAGGGTTAGGTTTATGTTTAGGTAAGGGTTAGGTTTATTGTTAGGGTTATAGTTAGGATTAGCTTTAGGTGTAGGGTTAGGGTAAAGGTTAGTCTTATGTTTATGTTTAGCATTAGGGTTAGTGTTAGGGTTATAGTAAGGGTTAGAGTGAGTGTTAGGCTTAGGGTTAAGGTTGGTTTAGAGTTATGGATAGAATTATGGTTAGTGTTAGAATTAGCGTTATGCTTTGTATTAGGTTTAAGCTTAGCTTTAGGGTTAGGGTTCATTATAGGTTTAGGGTAGGGGTAAGGGTTAGTGTTAAGTCTTATGTTAGTGTAAGTGTTAGGTTGAGGTTTAGTGTTAGGGTTAGGGTTAAGAAAGGGTATTAAGTTTAGGTTAGAGTTAGGGCTATGTTTTGAATTAGGGTATGTGTTAGGTTTGGGTTACATTAGGGTTAGGGTTAGGGTTAGTGTTAGGGTTATGGTCAGGGTTAGGGTTAGAGTTAGGGTTATTGTTAGCTTTACGGTTAAGATTAGGCTTAGTTAGTGTAAGGATTAGCATCAGGGTTAGTGTTAGGGTAAGTGTTAGGTTTAGGGTTAAGGTTGGGCTTAGGATTTGTGATAGAGTTAGAGTTGTGTTTAGGTTTAGTGTTAGTATTAGGGTCAGTGTCACTGTTCATGTTAGAAATAGGATTAAGTTTAGGGTTAGGGCTATGGTTAGGATTAGGTTTAGGTTAGGCTTAGGGTTATGGTGTGTATTACAGTTTATGTTAGGGTTAGGGTTATGCTTAGGTTTAGGGCTAATGTTAGGGTTAGGTTTAGGAATAGGGTTACAGTTAGGGTTAGGGTTAGTGTTAGGTTTAGTGTTAGGTTTATTGTTAGGGTTCTCTTTATGTTTAAGGTTAGGTTTAGTGTTAGGCCTAGGGTTAGGGTTAGGGTTAGTGTCTTGGAAGGGATTAGGGTTTGGTTTAGATTTGGGTTAGTGTTCGTTTTAGGGTTAAGTTTGTGGTTAGGGTTAGGTTTAGTGTTACTCTTAGGGATTTGTTTTGGGTTAGGATTGGGGGTAGTTTTAGTGTTAGGTTTAGGTTTAGAGTTATGATTAGGATTAGGGTTATAGTTAAGTTTAGGGGTAGATAAAGGATTAGTTTTAGGGTTACAAGTAGTTTTAGGGTTAGTATTAGGGTAAGGGTTTTTGATAGGGTTAGGTTTAGGGTTAGTGTTAGGGTTAGGGTTAGTGAGACGTAATGGTTGGGGCTAGGTGTAGTGTTACAGTTATGTTTAGGGTTAGACTTATGGTTAGGTTTAGTTTGAGAGTTAGGTAAGTGTTAGGGTTAAAGTTATTGTTTGTGTTAGTGTTAAGGTTAGGGTTGTGGTTAGTATTAGGATTAGGGCTAATGTTAGGGTTAGGGTTAGATTTAGGGTTAGTATTAGGGTTAGGGTTATGATTTGTGTTAGAATTAGGGTGACTGTAATCGTTAGGGTTATGGTAAGGTTTAGTATTAGGGTTAAGATTAGTGTTACTGTTAGGATTTGTGTTAGAGTTAGTGTTAAAAATAGTGTTAGGTTTAGGGATAAGGTTAAGTTTAATGTTAAGGTTAGGCTTAGGTTTCGGGTTATCTTTAATGTTAGAGTTAGTGTCAGGTTAGGGTTAGGGTTAGGATTTGGTTTAGTGTTTGTGTTAGAGTTATTCTTAGGTTCAGGGTTTGGGTTAGTGTAAGTTTTAGGGTTAGGTTTAGGTAAGGGTTATGTTTAGGGTTACTTTAGGGCAGAGTTATGTTTTAGGTTAGTGTTTGGGTTAGGCTTAAGGTTAGATTTAGTGTTAGGGTTAGAATTAGGGGTAGTATTAGGGTAAGTGTTAGCTTTAGGATTATTTTTATGTTTAGAGTTAGAGTTAGGGTTAGGGTTAGTGTTTAGGGATCATGTCATAGTTAGTGTTAGCGTTACGTTTAGGGTTAGAGTTAGTGTTAGATTTAGGTTTAGTGTTAGAAACAGTGTTAGGATAAGGGACAAGTTTAGGGTTAGTGTAAGAGTTAGGGTTAGGGTTAGTGATAGTGATAGGGTTAGGGTTCATGTTATGTTTAGTGTTAGTGTTAGGGTTAGAGTTAGGGTTAGCGTTAATGATAGGGCTAGAGTTAGCGTTAGTGTTAGGGATAGGGTTAGGGTTAGGTTTAGAATTAAGTTTAGGGTTAGGATTAGTGTTCAGTTTAGGATTAGAGTTAGGTTGTGGATTAGGCTTTGGTTAAGAATTAGGATTAGGGTTATAGTTAGGGTTAGAATTAGCATTAGGGATTGTGTTAGGGTTAGTGTTAGGTTTAGGGTCAGGTTGATGGTTAGACCTTGTGATACGGTTAGTGTTGGGGTGAGGTTTAGTGTTAGGGTTATGGTTATGGTTAATGTCACTGTTTGTGTTTGAAATAGGGTTAAGGTTAGGGTTAGGGCTATATTTAGGTTTAGGGTTTTAGATTCAGGGTTATGAGGTCGGTTACAGTTTAGGTTAGAGGTAGGATTAGGCTTAGGTTTAGTTCTATGGTTAGGGTTAGATTTAGGGATAGGTTTACAGTAGGGTTAGGGTTAGTGGTAGGTTTCATATTAGGTTTAGTGTTAGGGTTCTCTTTATGGTTAGTTTTAGGTTTAGTTTAAGGACTATGGTTAGATTTAGGGTTAGTATTAGGGTAAGTGTCAGGGTTAGGTTTAGGGGTTTGGTGTTAGGTTTAGGGTAAAGGTTGGTGTTAGGTTTCGGTTTAGTGTTAGAATTAGAGATAGGTTTCAGATTAGGGTTAGGGACAGTTTTAGTATTAGGGTTAGGTTTAGGGTTAGGTTTATTGTTATAGTTCCTGTTAGGGTTAGTGTTAAGGATAGATTTTGTTTTAAGTTTATGGTTAGGGTTAGAGTTACTCTTAAGATTTGGCTTAGAGTTAGCTTAGTGTTAGATTTAGGGTTAGTTTTAGGGTTACAGGTAGGGTAATTGTTAGTTTTATAGTTAAGGTTTTAGTTTGGGTTAGGATTAGTGTTAGGGTTTGGGTTAGGTTTAGGTTTAGAGTTAGTGTTAGGGTTAGGGTTAATGAGAGTGTTATGGTTTGCTTTAGGGTTAGTGTTAGTGTTAGGGTTAGGTTTAGTGAAAGTGTTTGCATGAGGGTTAGCGTTAGTGTTAATGTTAGGGTTAGGGTTAAGTTTAGGTTTAGTGTTAGGTTTAGGGTTAATTAGGTTTAGGGTTAGTGTTTGGGTTAGGGTTAAGGTTTGCGTTAGGGTCAGGTTTAGGTTTAGGATTTCAGTTCAGATTAGGGTTAGTTTATTGTTTGGGTTAGGGTTTTAGTTAGTGTTATGGATCCGGTTAGGCTTAGTGTTTCATTTAGGGTTAGGATTAGGGTTAGGTTTAGGTTTAGGTTAGCCCTAACAATCACCCTTAACATAACCCAAATACTAACCCTACTTCTAGAACTAACCCTAGTACTAATTATGGCTCTAAACCCAACATTCCCTCTGACTTGAACATTGACCCTGACTCTAACATAAACCTACCTCCAAAGCTCCTCCTAACTCAAAACCTAATCCTAACACTACACCTAGCATTAACGCTAATCCTAAAACTAGCCCTAATCATAACTCTATCTCTTAACTACTCATGGTCCTAACGCTAGGCCTAAAATAACACAAAACCTATCCCTAATCCTAGGCCTAAACCTAGTCCTAAGTGTAACCCTAAATTAACCATAGCCCTAAAACTAAACCTAAACATCCCCTTACACCTAACCATAGGTCAAAGCCTAACCTTTACTCTAAACATAAACCTAGCTCTATCCTAAACCCTAACCTAACCTTAGCCCTAATCCTAACCTTAACCATAGCCCTAACCGTAGCTCTAATTCTATACAGTACCCTAACCCTAGCCCTAATCCTAACAATAACCCTAGCCCTAACCCTAGCTCTAATCCTATCCATTACCCTAACCATAATCCTAACACTAATACTAACCCTAGGCTTAACCCTAACATTATCACAATCTCTAAACCTATCCATTACCCTAAAACTAACCTGTACCCTAATCCTAAGCCTTTTCATTACCCTAACCCTAATGCTAACCCTAATGCTAATTAAGGTCCTAAACCTAAACCTTAACCTAAACTGAACCATAAGCCATACCCTGGCCTTAATAATACATCTAGCTCTAAACTTGACCCTTACCTTAAATCTAACCCTTACACTGGACCTAACCATAAACATAACTCTAAATCTATCCCTAACCGTAAGCATAGACTTAACCCTAGACACTTACCCTAAAACAAATCTCAGCTCTAAACCTTATCCTAACTTAAAAACTAACCCTAACACTAGACAAACCCTAAATCGACCCATAACCATAACCTTAGATCTTACATTACCCATAAACCTAACATTAGCCCTAAACCTCAAACACAACCTAGGCCTAATCCTAGCCCTAAACCTAGACCTAAGCATAACCATAACCCTATTCTTAGCACTAAACTTAACCCTACCACTGGCCCTGGCCCTAACCCTACTCAAAGTCTAATCCCTACCCTAAACATAAAAATAGCCCTAACCCTAAACCTAACCCTAAACCTAGCACTAATCCAATCTGTAACCATACAAAAATTCTAGCACAAACTCTATCCATTACCTTAAACATAACCATAACCCTAATGTTAACCCAAGCCATAACCCTTACCCTAACCCTAACCGTAGACCTGACTCTATCTATAACCCTCACCCTAGCCCTAACCCTAGCTCAAACCCTAACACTTCTGCTAAACCTAACACAAACACTAACCTAGGCCTTTCTCTAAACTTAGCCAAAATCTTAACATTAACACAAGCCCTAATACTAGCCATAACCCTATTCTTTACCCTAAATATAAACCTAATCCAAATGCTAACCCTAGGCCTTACCCTAATCCTATCGCTAACACTAACCCTATCTATTACTCTAAACCTAACCTGAACCCTAAACCTAACACTATCCATTACTTTAACCCTAACTCTAATGCTAATTTGAGCCCTAACCCTAAACATTATCCTAAACCAAACCCTAAACTGGACTCTGACCATAATAATACACCTAGCTCTAAACCAGACTTTTACCTTAGACCTAACTTTCCACTAGACGTAGCCATGAACCTAAGCTTAACACTATTCTTATGCATAACCCTAGACCTGACATTAGCCATAGCTCTAAGCATAACAAAAACCCTAGCTTTTATCCAAGCCTGAAACCTAACCTAAATCTTAACCCTAACACTCACCCTATTCCTATACCTAATTTTAACCCTCACCCTAGCCCTAAACCTAGCCATAACCTCATTCCTTTGGCTAAAACTAATCATTACCCTAACACTAACACTAACCCGAATTCTAGCCCTAACCATGGGCCTAACCCTAACATTAAACTTAGCGATAATATACCCCTAACATAGCCCTAATCCTAAGCAAATCCTTAACTCTATCCCTAAGAATAACTCTAACTGTCAATTAAGCCCTATTTCTATTTCTAAACCTGTCCATTATGGTAACCCTAACACTAGCACTAACCTTAGCACTAACCCTAGATCTAACCATAACTCTAAATTATGGTTATAAACTCTAGATCTAACCCTAACCTTAAGCCTAAACCTCACCCTACCACTAGCTGAACACTATTGCTAATCCTGAAACTAACCCTAGCCCTAGCACTAGCCCTAAAACAAAACCGAGCCATTACCCTATACCTAAACCTAACCTAATCTAAACCCTAACCCTACAACTAGCCAAAACCCTACCTCAAATTTGAATTTTAGGACTAAAAGTAACCCTTATAGTGACTCATATCCAAAAACTAACCCTAGCTCTATATATCACCCTAAGCAAAAAGAAAATGCTAACACCATTCCTAGCCCAAACCCTAACCCTAAAACTAACCCTAATAATAACCCTAGTCCTTAAATTAGTCATAGTCCTAACGAAAGCCCTATCCCCAAAACAAAATAGCCCTAATCTGAGCCCTAAAACTAGATTTAAATCTAACCCTAACCCTAAACCTAGCCCTAAACCTAACCCTAAGCCTAGCTCTAAGCCTAGCTCTAACCCAATCTCCTATCCTAAGCCAAATCTTATCCAAAATGCTAACACAACTCCTAATCATTATCATTAGCCTAAATCAACACTAACCCTATTACTAGTCCAAATTATAGCCCTAATTCTAGCTCTGAACCTAACCCAAAACGTAACTCTACCCTTCACCCTTATTCTGACCATAACAATAGTTTTAGGTTTAAATCTGACCCTAATCCTGAACTAAACCCTTAAACTAGCCCTACCAGTAAACTTTTACCTACACCTAACCCTAATACTACCCTAGGCCTAAACCTAATCCTAAATCTAGCAGTAACTTTAGCCCTAGACTTAAAAATAAACTTAGGCCTAGCCCTAAAAATAACCTTTAACCAAAACCAATCAATAACAATATCCCCAGGCCTAACCCTACTCCTGATTCTGGTTTTCACCCTAACTCTAATGTGAACACTGACCCTTACAGTAACACTAAACCTAACTCTAAAAATTACTCTAAACCAAAATCTAAACAACACTAGAACTAGCCAAAACCCTAACCCTAAAACAGGCCCTAATTAGAACCCTAGATCTTACATTACCAATAGCACTAACCCTAGACCTAAACCTAACAAAACACCTAGCCCTAATCCAAGGCCTAAACCTACCTTAAGCATAACCCTAACCCTAACGCTAACCCTAAGCCTAACCCTCATCTTAGACCTAAGCATATCTCAAAGCCTAACCTTTGGCCTAAACATAACCCTGGCCTTATCCCTAACAATAACCCTAACCCTAGACCTAACACTAAACCTAACCCTAACCCTATATATTACCCTCATGATAACCCATTTCCTAATACCAACCCTAGGCCTAATCCTAACCCTATCACAAACACTTAATGTCTCCATTACCCTAAACCTACCATGAACCCTAAACCTAACCCTAACCCTAACCCTAACCCTAACCCTAACCCTAACCTTAACCCTAAATCTTATACTCATACAAACCACAACACTGACCCTGAACCTAAAAATACCCCTAGCTCTAAAACTGACCCTTACCCTAAACTTAACACTTAAACTAGACTGAGATATAGACCTAATTCTAAATCTACTCCTAACTCTAACACTAGACCTGACATTATCCCTAGCCCTAATTCTAGACTTAACCGTGCAACAAATCCTAGCCCTCATCCTAGCCCTAAACCTAGCATTAATCATAACTGTAACGCTAACCCTAGCCCTAATCCTAATTCTAACCCTCACTCTACCTCTAAACCTAGCTATAACACATCCCTTACCCTAAACTTAACTCTAAACCTAGCCCTAATGCTAGACCTAAGCTGAACACTAATCTAGTTCTAATCCTTGCCCTGATTAAGACCTATCCCTAAAACTAACCATTACACTAGCCCTAAGACTAACTCTAACTCTCCACCTAGCCTTATCCCTAGTTTTATCCCTATCATTTACCATAACCCTAAACCTTACCTTATCCTTAGACCTAGCCCTAAACCTAGATCTAACCCTAACTCCAAGTCTTAGCCTAACCCTAAGCCTAAGCCTAAAACAAACACTAACCCTAATACTAGTGTTAATCATATAACCTAGGACTAAAACAAAACTGAGCAATAGGGGCTGAGGATGTGGATCAAGCAGTAGCGTATTCGCCTTGCATGTGTGGGGTGCTGGGTTCGATCTTCAGCAACAATAAAATTATGATTTAAAAAACAATGTTGTGTCCACAAAAACTAAAAAAATTCTCTCTCTCTCTCTCTCTTTCTTTTTCTAAAAAAAATTGAGCAATAGTCCGAATCTTAAACCTTAACTTAAACCAAACACTAACACTACACCTTATCTAACCCTAGCCCTAATTCGAGTACTAAGCATAACTTTAAAGTAACTCTGACCCGATTCATATCCTAACACTCAACATAAATCTAAAGACCACCCTAAACTAAAACCGAATCCTAACAGTAACCCTAGCCTTAATTCAAATCATTACCTCAAGCTTAAAACTATCCCGGACGCTGAGTCATATCCTGACAGTCACCTTGCTCTATAGACCGCCCTCACCTTAAACTGAACCATAAAATGAATCCTAGTCCTAAATTGAGTCCTAACCCTAACTAAAACCAACACTTTCTCTGAATCATATTCTAATACAAACCTAGTTATAAATATCACGCTGATATTAAACCTAACCCTAACACTAGACCTACCTCTACCCCTAAATGTAACCTAGTTTTTACATTATCCATTTCCATAAAATTAGCCCTAACCTTAACACAAAAATTAGCCCTAATCTGAGCCCTAAACTTAGATTTAACTGTAACCCTAACACTAACTCTAGCCCTAAACCTAGTTATAAACCTATCCCTCACCCAAAGCAAAAACCCTATCCCTAATGATAATCCTAGACCTATCCTTTATCTTTAAGCAAACCAAAGCCCTAACCCAATTAATAGTCATAAACCTACCTTCACTCTAGATCTAAACCTATTTCAAACCCTGATTTAATACTAACCATTATTTTGACACTAACACTAACCCTAGATCTATACCTGACCCTAACCCCAGACAAAATCATAACACTAGCCGTATACCTAAACCAAATCTAAAATCTAGCCTTAACTCTAGTCCTAGACCTAAATAAAAACCTATTCCTTGCCCTTAAAGTAACCCTTAACCTAACACAAACACTAACCCTACCCCTAGACCTAAACCTAGTTTAAATTCTGGCTGTAACCTTAACTCAATCTCTAACCCAAACACTAACCCTGCCTTTAACAGTAAACCTACATCTAAACCTGATCCTAAAAAAAAACTCTATACCTAACATTAGACCTATCCAAAATCTTAACCCTCAAACTAGTCCTAATCATAACCCTAGTTCTTACATTACCCACACAACTAACCCCAGGCCTAAACCTAACACAAATTCTAGAGATAATCCTAGGCCTAAACATAACCCTAATCCTAACTCTAACCTAACACTTGATTAGTCCTAACCCTGGCTCAAATCCTGAACCTTATCCTAAACATAAACATACACCTATTGCTTAATATACACCTAACAGTAGCCCTAATCCTAAACTTAACCCTAGCCCTAAACCTAGCTCTAAACCTACCCATTACCCAAAAACTAACCCTAAACATATTGATTACCCTAGTCCTAAACCTAACCCTAAACCTAACCAGAAAACTAACACTAGACCTACCCTAAACCTCATACTTGCCACAGACTTAACTTTAACTCAAATACTAACCCTTACCACTAACCCTAAACCTAAACCTCAATATAACAATAATCATAACCCTATGCCTACATTAACCTTAATCATTACTCTAACCCTACCCCTACCCCTAATGATGATGCAAGCCCTAATCCAATCCTAACCGTAACCATGCTCTAATCTTATCCCTAGACCTAAGTGTAAACCTAACACTTGCCCTAAACCTAACCGTCGCTCAAAACCTAACCCTTATGCTAAACATAACCCTAACACTAAACCTAGTTTTAACCCCAACTGTAACCTTAACCCTAACTCAAAACCTATTCCTGACCATATCCCTAGCCCTAACCTTAGTTCTAACCCTATCCATAATCCTAACCATTACCCTTACCCTAATTCTAACCCTAGGTTTAACACAAACCCTATCACTAAACCTAACCCCATCAATTACCATAAACCTAACCTGAACCCTAAACAAAAACTATCATTACTCTAAACCTGAACCTAATGCTTATTTGAGCCCTAACCTTAAACCCTAACTTCAACCAAACTCTAACCTGATCTGGAACCTAATAATCACACTAGCTCTAAACCTGGACCTTTAAGCTTAGACCTAACCCTTAAACTAAACCAAGCCATAAAACTAATATTAAAATTTTCTTCTCCTCAACCGTAACCCTAAACCTGACATTAGCCCTAGCTCTAATCCTAGCACTAACACTAACAAAAACCCCAGTCCTTATCCTAGCACTAAACCTAGATTATTCCTAACTCTAACCCTAGCTCTAATGCCAATACTAACCAAAGCCCCAATCTTACCCCTAATTTCACCCTATCTTTAAACCTAACCATAACCCTAGACTTAAGAATAAATCTAACTCTCACACTAGCCCTATCACAAGTTCTAACCCTATCCCTTAATGTAACCCTAAACCTAGCCCTAAACTTAGTCCTAACCCTTGCCCTATCCATAGCCCAAGCACTAACCTTAGATTATAATCTATCTCTAAATCTAACACTTACCTAAAGTCTAAGCCTAATGCTAACACTAGCCCTAACCCTAACACTAATCCTAAAACTAGCACTAATCCTAGCCATATCCCTAAAACAAAACCAAGCAATAAGCTCTATACCTAATCCTTAAACTAAACCAAACTGTAACCATACACCTCCCACTTAACCCTAAAATTAGCCCTTATTGTAACCCTTGTACTTATATATTAGCCATAATCCTAATCCTAGCACTAAATGAACCCAAATCCTAGCCCTAATCCGAGACCTAACCTGAGCTTTAACCCTAACCCTAACAGTAGCCCTAGCCCTAATCATTACCGTAATACTTTCCCTAAACCTATAAATTACCATAACAATAACCCTAACAATAATGCTAACCCTAGGCCTAAATCTAACCCTATCTCTAATTCTATCCCTATCCATTTCCCTAAACCTAATATAAACCCTAATTCTAAGCCTATCATTACCCAAAACCTTATCCTGATGAAAATTCAATCCATCAATTTAAGCCTTAACCTTTTCCAAACCCTAACCTAGACCTTAACCTTAATAATACCCCTAGCCCTAAACCTGACCCTAACCATAAACCTAAACCTTACACTAGACATACCCATAATCTTAATCCTAAAACTATCTTTAAACATAATTCTAGACTTGAAATTAGCCATAACCTAATTTTAGCTCTAACCCTAAAACAAATCTGATCCCTAATCTTAGCCCTAAACCTAGCCTAACCCTAACCCTAATCCTAACCCTTATTATAAACATCACCCTATCTCTAAAACTGGCATAACAATCTAGCATTACCCCAACTTAAATCCTAAATCTAACCCTAATTCTATGCTTACACTGAACACTAACCACAAACCTAATCCTATCCCTAATTTATCCCTATTCCTAATCCTAACCATAACCTTAGGCCGAAGACTAACAGTAATTCTCACATTAGCACCATCACTAGTTATAATCCTAGCCCTTACCATAACCCTAACCCTAGCCATAATCCTTGCCCAATCTTTAGTCCTAGCTCTAACCGTAAGCCAAAGCCTTACACTAACACTGAACCTAATCCTAATGCAAATCATAAAACTAGCCTTAAATCTACCACTGGCAGTAAAACAAAACCAAGCAATAGCCCTAACCCTAACCCTAAACCTAACTTAAACCAAACCCTAACACTACACCTGGATCTAACCATAGCCTTAATTCGAGTCCTAACAATAACCTTAAAAGTATACCTGACACTGACTCATATGCTAAACTCACCCTAGCTTGAAACACCATCCTAAACTTAAACCAAAACTTAACAGTAACCCTATTCCTTATGTCAGTCCTAACACTAAACCTGACCCTGACTCATATGATAAAACTAACCCTAGATCTAAATATCACCATAATCTTAAACTTAAACCTTACACTAAAACTACCACTTACCCTAACTTTAACCCTAATTCTAACCCTAATTGTTACCCTAGTTCTTTTATTAGTGATTGCCCTACCCTAGTCCTAACCCTAACACAAAACTAGCCCTGATCCGAACCCTAAACCTAACTTTAACCCTAACCCTACCCTATCTCTAGTCCTAAACCTAACTCTAACTCTCTCCCTTACACTATTTGAAACTGTAACCCTAATGCTAAATAAAGATCTATCCATAATCCTTAGGCTAACCAAAATCCTAACCCTATTAAAAGTCGTGACCCTTGTCCTTATTTTAGCACTAATCCTATCCCAAACCCTTACACTAACTGTGAATCTTATTCTGAACCTAACACACACCCTAGGTCTAAAACTGACCCTCAAACTAGAGCAAACCCTAACAGTGGCCATATTGCTAACTTTTACTAAAACCTAACCCTAACCCTAGATTTGAGACAAACTCTTACTCTCACACTATCCCTAACCCTAGTTCTAAGCCTATTCATCACCCAGAAATATTAAATATAATGAAAAGGAAAGGTGAAAGTAAAAAACACATTTGTTAACCTCATTTTTTGTTTACATATTTAGAAAATCCTCAACAGCAGTTTACATAATTTAAATTAAACCATTTAAATCATGTGAATAAAAAAAATTGGATCCATTTTTTCGTGAGCGCTCATCATATATGATGTATGGACAAATGTACATACAAACATACAACACTAAACACAAGTGTGCACACATAATATAATACATACAACACATAACATAATAGTAAAGGCCTTATAACTTTTTTCAGGTGAAATCTCCATTGCAATGTTTAAAAACTCTATAGTCAAAAATAGAACTGATCAGCAAAACATTAAGCTAGGTCTGTATGAGCTCAAAAAACAAAATAGAACGTTATGATGTGGGAAAGGGCAATAATAAAATAGATATCGAAAAAAGCATCCTGATTCTGTGGCACATGTAAGGATAGCCAAACTGGAGTTTTGGATATCAGCTGTTATTTATTTGAGCCAAATCATCTTTCTTTTGGTCTGTAGAAATTGCTTTAGTTAATCTCTGTGGAATCCAAATTGACTGATGTTCTCCCTGTGGAAACACACAAACAGACCCCCGACTCCAGACAATTACTGGGTCAGGACCTTTCCATTGTCCTGTTAGAATATCTTTCCAAAGTACCTTGGGCTTATGTACATATTTTGGACACATATGCCTTTCCACAGCACTAAGCCCTGATGAATCTAAATTTAAAAAGTTTAGAGTAAAAAGGATTATTTTAAGTTTATCTTTGGGGAATATATACCTCTTCCCAATTCTCTCTTTTTGCTTTAATAATTACATTTTGATAGTTTGATGAGCTCTTTCAACAATGCCTTGTCCCTGTGGATTGTATGGGATTCCTGTTATATGAGTAATGCCGAATGATGAGAAAAATTGTTTAAAAGAGCTAGAAGTATAACCAGGGACATTATCTGTATTTAACTGTTTTGGAACGCCCACAGTGGCAAAATTTTTAAGCAGTGAGCTATAATATCTTTAGTTTTTTCTCCAGCATGAAAGAAGCCCATCAAAACGATGGAAAAAGTATCAACTGTAACATGCAAATATTTTAATTTTTCAAATTCTGTCAAGTGTGTGACGTCCATCTGTAAAATATGGTTAGGTATCCGTCTTCTATTTTTGACTCCAAGATTAACTTGTGGCAAAAAGGTCACACAATTTTGAAATTGTTTTATTATTTGTCTAGATTGTACCTTAGTTATTTTAAAACACTTTTGTAAAGTATTAGCATTGACATGGAGCTTTTTATAAAAATTTGTAGCTTCTTCTAGTGTAGAGAAAATATGTATGTCATGTATAGTTTTATCTGCTAAATCATTGCCCAAACTAAGGGCTTCAGGCAATCCTGTATGTGCCCTTATATGTCATATAAAGAATAGATCTTTTCTGTCCCAGATTAGACTTTGCATAGTGTAAATCAAAGAGAAAACAGTAGAGGAAGGGAAAATCCTACCAGCATCTTCAAGGGATACTGTAGCATTAACTATATACTGGCTATCAGAAAATAAATTAAATACAGAATATTTAAACATCACAAAAGTTTGTAATACTGCATTAACTCTACCTTTTCAGCAGATTGTTTGGGTACTAAAAATGTAAAAGTTTGATCAGGTGTAACTATTGCTGCTGTACCTTTATTTGGCCCATCAGTGAATATGTTTGGAGAATTCATGATAGGTGTTTTCTTTTCATTTTTGGAAAAATTACAGGATGCGATGACCAAAAAGAAATAAAGTATTAGATGATAAGTGGTTATCAAATGAAACATTAGATTTGCACATGATTATTGCCCAAGTATTTAACTCATTAGCTAACTCATCTATTTGATCCATAGTATATGGAATAATGATTTTATTGGGAGAAATTCCAAACACTCCCTTTGCGGCTTTTATTCCTTTGAGTATTAATTGTCCTACAGCCTCAGGATACCTAGTAAGAATAGTATTAGGAGAATAAGATAAATGTATCCATAATAATGGACCTTCTTGCCAAAATACTCCTGTAGGAATACTTTTTGTTGGTATTACAATAAATAATAAAGGCAAACTTATATCAATTCTATCCAAATGCATATTTTCCATATATGTTTCAACAATTTTTAATGCCTTTCTTGCTTGAGGCATTAATATTTTGGGTGAATTTGGATCTGATGGACCTTTTAGAATATCAAATAAAGGTCCCAACTCTCCTGTTGATATACCTAGATAAGGCTTTGTCCAATTTATGTCTCCTAATAACTTCTGAAAATCGTTAAGTGATTTGAGTTGATCTACTCGTATTTGAATTTTTGGTGGATGGATCATGGTTGAGGATAATAGAACTCCTAAATAATTAATTGGAAAATTTAATTGTACTTCATCTATTGCTATTTCTAGATTATAATTTTTTAATAAGTTTGTAAGTGTGGCATAACATTCTAGCAATGTGTTTTTATTTTGTGTGCTAATAATACATCATACAGTGAAATATTTTTAGTTCAGGATTTTGATTTATAAGTGGCTGGATTACTTTGTTAACATAAATTTGACACATAGTTGGGCTGTTAGCCATCCCTTGAGGGAGTACTTTCCATTCATATCTCTGCTCAGGACCTTCATGATTCAGTGCAGGGATAGTAAATGAAAAACTTGGACTATCCTCAGGATGATTTTTTTTTTCAATTCCAATAGAAAAAAAAGTAATCTTTAATATCTATAACTAAAACATACCAGGTTTTTGGCAAAGCAGACAATTGAGGAATCCCCGATTGAGCAGGTCCCATAATAACCATCTCATTATTATTGGCTCTTAAATCTTGAAATAATCTCCATTTACCCGATTTCTTTTTGATGACAAAATGGGAGTACTATGGGGAGATACAGAAGGTTGTATATATCCTCCCGCTAATTGTTGTTTGACCAGGTCATGGGCTGCTTGTATCTTCTCTTTAGTCAGGGGCCACTTAGGAACCCATACTGGTCTTTCTAATTTCAAAGTAATTTTTATTGTCTCAGTGACCCCTCCTGAAAATTCAATCCATGTCTGTCTGTTCCTTGATCTATTTATATTGGTGCTGCTATACCTTCTTCTTGTTCTCCTAATCTTTTTCCTTTCCTAAAACCTTGTCTAGCCTTAATAGTGGGTGCATTTGTACTCATGTTATTTTTTAATGTTATCCCTAATTGATCTAGAACATCTCATCCCTATAAATTTATCGGAAGATGATCCAATACATATGGTTGTATAGTTCCTTCACATCCTTCAAGATCCTTCCAAACTAATACCATTGCACTTCTATGGGGATTAGTTGCCACTCCTAGGCCTCGAAGTGTTTGAGTGGCTTGTTGTAATGGAAATTGTTTCGTCCATTCTTTATGAGAGATGATGCTAAGGTCTACACCTGTGTCCAATAGCTCATTAAATTCATGTCTTGAATATTTAGTTTTAGAATGGGGCGAGAATCTAAATTTAAAGAAAGCATAGCCCAATCTACATCTGTGGAGCCTACTTCCCTGGAAACTCTTTCCACAGTACGACTGGAAAATTTATTATGTAGGCTGGGTATTATTAGTAACTGTGCTGTTCTATTTCCTTGTAAAATTACTGATATACCCTTTGGAGAACTGGCTATAATTTTTATTTCACCTTGTAATCGGGATCAGTTACCCCAGGACTTATCATAAGTCTTTTTAGAGTAGAAGAACTGAGTCCCAATAACAATCCTAGTGTTCCTTTGGGAAGAGGTCTTTTTATCCCTGTTGGAATAATTTGAACTACCATCTCTGGAGTTAGAACTGTTCTGGCAGAGGCGCAGGTGTACAATCCTGTGCTTCCTCTGATTTGTCTAGTGAGGTATCTAATGGAAAATGTGTCCTGGGCACTACCCTGATGGGGTTGCTCGGTTCCTCCAGTGCCCTGTATGTTTGTGGTCTTGGGCCCCAGAGCTTTGAGCCCTCCTGTCCATTTTTTGGCAATGGAGCCCGATGCCTTTCTCCAGAATATTGTGGATAGACACCTGGTCCTTGTTCATTTTTTGATAATGGAGTACCCTCTATGGTGGTTTTAGAAAGGCTTTCATTAACCCAATGTCTCCCTCTATGGCATCGTGAGCAAATACCCGATATTCTACTCCTTTGATACCTAGTTTTGTTAAACCCTCCTCCTATAGGGCAATTTCTTTTAAAATGTCCTGTTTGTTCACAATTGTAGCATGTTTTTGGCCTGGCATCTAAAACCTTTTGTATTGCAGCTGCCAAGACTTGCCCTTGTTTATTAATGTCTCTACATAATTTAATATATGTGTTTAAATCTTTATGTTTCCATAGTCTAATGACTTCTCTGCACCAACGATTTGCTTGCTCATAAGCCAATTGTTTTATTAATGGCATTGCTTTTTCTGTATTTCCAAAGACTCTTGTAGCTGTTTGAATAAGCCTATCTACAAATTCAGTGTAAGGTTCATTAGCTCCTTGTATTACCTTAGATAATTGACCTTGTAACCTCCATGTTCTTGTAAAGTCTTCCATGTTCTAACTGAATCTGCAGCAATTTGTGAGTATATGGCAGGATCATATGGTATTTGTTGCTGCTGATCCTCATAAGGTTCCTTTCCTAACAACATATCTAGAATTCTCTGAAGATAACCAGCTGCTGCATTTTGCCTAGCTGTCTGCGTGCAAAATTCTTCATTGGCAAACTTCCATAACAGATATTGCCCTCCATTTAGTACAGGTTTACACATACTAGCCCAATCTGCTGGCATCATGTTCAAGTTGGTAATGGATTCAACCATGCTTACATTGAAGGGTGCTTGAGAACCATAGGTCGTTACAGCCTCTTTTAGCTGCTTCACTGTTTTGAAATCTAAAGCATGGTGAATTCACTGCCCTCCTGCCTGCTAAAATACAGGGCATGTTAATATTTGAGGTCCTGTCTCAGAATCCCATCTATCTACTCCAGGGGTTGGGGGGCCTCCCAGCATATGGAGGTGGTGATGTTGGTTGGACACTTTCACCCTCTAGTGATAGAAAGGTGTAAGTAGCAGTCTCCTGTTGTAACTTTTCCCCTGATAGCTTTTTCTGCTCTAAACTTTCTTCTTCTGTCTGACTAGCTCGAGAGACCTTCTCTTTTACTTGAATTTTTTCCTCTGTCTGACTAATTTGAGAGACCTTCTCTTTTACTTGAATCTTTTACTCTGTCTGACTAACTTGAGAGACTTTCTCTTTTACTTGAAACAATATTTCTTCTCCTTTCTCTAACATTGTCAGAACTGAAGGCTTTGGACTAAGCAGCCAAGATTCCAACACCCACAATGGCAATGTACCAACTGGCAAAGTTCCTTAATTTTTCTTTTCTTTTTCTCTTAAATCTTCACCATAATGGTACCATTGTAATATATTTAACAACTCCTTCTTAAAACGCCATGGGCTACATTTTTGTATTGTTTCAGTGTATGCCCTAACTGTTCTTTATTTTAGTGAGATGCCTCTTTCCTCTACTTAACAGTCTTTCAGTTTATTTTTTACTAATTTCTGAACCCATATTTCTACTATAATACTACGAACAAGATGATGCCAAAAAAAAAACAGAATGAGACAAAAATGGAAAAAAAAATATTATAATAGCCTTTCTATTCTCCTGAAATGTCCATCCGTCCTTTCTCCCTATCTGTTCCTCAGATGCAACTTATTTTTCCCTCAAATGTGAGTGGTTTTTCTTAAGTCTCACACATCTCCAGGGACAGGCAACTTAAAACAAAAGTGAAACAAAAAAAAGAAGAATCTTAAAATGGCTACCAATCCTCTTGCCCTGCCCTCAGGGGCGAGCAGTTTACCTTATCACTTACCCTCAGTTGTTCCCCATGCGAGCCACCAAATGCCGCAGTCTGACTGGACACAATTCAATTTATCAAGCAGAAACAAACTTTATTTTTAGGAGAAACATGTCGCACCACACAAGCTCTTCAGGAATTCCCTCAGAGCCTGACTGCCACCACTGGCTTTCCACAAGCCTCTAAACCCCCACCACCACTCCTCCTGATCTTGAGACGGATTGGCTGGGTCGCATGGGTGGAGCCAAAAGAGTCCCCCAATGAGCAGCTCCATGGTCTAAAAGGGTGGAGAAACAGCCCAATGAGCATCACCACAGAGGAGCCAATTAGGTTGCAGGTGGAAGTTTGCTGGGGCCACTGTGAGGCAATCATCAGCTGGCAACTGGAAGTTTGCTGGGGCCCCTTCGGCTGTGGCTCTCAACAATTCTGCTTCAAACCCTAATTTTAATCCTATCTAGAACACGAACCCTGACCCTAACATTAACCTATCTCTAAACCTGACCCTAACCCAAAACCTAGTCCTAACACTAGACCTAGCCATAAGCCTGAACCTAATACTAGCGATAAACATAACTGTAGCCCTAACCCTATTTTAAATCTAAACTTAAACAAAACAATAGCCCTAACCCTAACCACAGTCCTAACCATAGCCCTAAACCTACCACAAAATGTAGCCATAATCCTAGGCCTAAACTTAGACCTATGTATAACCCTAGCCCTAACCCTAGCCCTAACACTAACCCTAACACTAACCCTTGCATTAGAACTAACCCTAGCTCAAAGCCAAACACTTACCCTAAACATTAACCTAGCCCTATCCTAAACCCTAACCCTAACCCTAGCTGTTATTCTAACCTTAAACCTAGATCAAACATTTGTTCTAAACTTGTCAATTACCCTAACCCTAACCCTAACCCTAATTGTAACCCTATCCCTAACATTAAACTTAACCATAATCATAAAGGTATCCCAATACCTAACCATAAACCTGAACCTCAAATTAGCCAGAACCCTAGATCAAACATTAAGCCATACATTAAACCTAATCCTAAGACTAGCCCGAATCCAGATCCAAACCCTAACTCTAACCCTAAATCTAACATTAACCATTGCACTAAACCTAACCTTTACTGTAATAAAATCTATAGCCATAACCTGAACTCTAAACAAAACCTTAACCAGAAACATAGCCCTAGACCTAAACGTAAACCTAAACCTAGCCCTAGCCATTACTCTAGCTCAAACACTAACCCTTACCCTAACCTAACCATAACACTAGCCCTAAACCTAAAACTTACCATAAACAAAACCTAGCCCTATTCGTAATCCTAACACTAATTTTAGACTTAATTCAAATCATGACCTATCCTAAACACTAGCTCTAAATCTACCCATTATACTAAACATAACCCTATCATAATGCTAACTTTAACCTTTTTGCTAAACCTAACCCATTCATTTCCCTAAACCTTAACTAAAACCTAAACCTAACCCTATCAATTACACTAATTTTAAGCCTTAATCTAACAGCAATTCAAGCCCTAAACGTAATCTTGTACCTAAAACAAATTCTAACCTTGACCATGGCCCTAATAATACCCCTTACTCTAAACTTGACCCTTACCCTAAACATAGTTCTGACACTAGACCTAGGCATAACCTAACCCTAAATCTATTTTTAATCATAACCCTAGACTTGATATTAGCCCTAGCTCTAGTTCTAGCCCTGAACTTAACAGAAACCCTAGTCTTAAAACCAGCTTTAATCCTTACCTAAACACTAACTCTAATCCTAATCCTAATTCTAAACCTCACTCTAGCCCTAAAGCTAGCTATGACTCCACCTATTCCCCTAAACTTATTCGTAACACCAAAGTTAATCCTCAACCTAGCCATACCCCTAGGCCTAAAGCTAACTCTATCCCTAGCCCTAACCCTAACCATAATTTATCTTTCACCCTAACCCTAACACAAAGCCTCATCCTAAATCTAAATTTAACTCTTGTCCTAGCCTTTTCCCTAGTTCTAACCCCATCACTTACCGTAACACGAAACCTAGCGCTAATCCTAACCCTAGATAAAACCCTAATTTTTATCTAACCATAACCCTAAGCCTAAACCTCACCCTAGCACTAGCCCTAACCTTAACACTAATTCAAAATCTATCCTAACCTAGCCCTAGCTATAAAAAAAAAAAAAAAAAAAAAAAAAAAAAAAAAAACGATCCACAACTCTAACCTTAACCCTAACCCATAGAAGTCAAGATGAAATGAAACCTTAAAACACAAACTTTTCCTGAAAGCGAAACTTGAACTGAGAAGGCCCAACTAGGAAACATGGTAATGATAGGTAAAAGATAAATTCTTATTGGTATATAAGAAATTTGAACAAAACTAACTCTAACCCAAACATTAGTTCTAACTCTTGCCCTAACCCTAATCCTAAAACTAAGTCTTTCCTATTTATAGAGCTTGTTAATAAAAATAAAAAAAAAAAACTTGGGGTGCCTAGTAGGGCAAGGTAACAGATGAATCATGCCCAGTATCAAAAATTTTGACCAATAATTGGCGAAGGTGTTTTACTACATGCCTATTTTCCCTGTTTTCTCTTAAAGTGCTCTTGGGTAAATTGTTTTTTCATGCTTCTGCTTAAGGTACTTTCACAAGAAACAAACCAGACCATGCCCACAGCGAAGTGATTGTGTGAAGTTTCATGCAGCTAGCATCAACCCTGTTTGATTCCCTGCTCCATTTCTGTTCACATCAATAGGCTATAATGTAGTGAAACCTAAAAATTCAAACTGTTCCTGACACTGAACCATTGAACCTTGAAGGCCCAAACTTGGGAAGTCTACTAAGGTTGGTCAAAGATGAATCCAGTACAGTATCAAAGTATTCTGACCAAAAAAATTTGAAGCTCTTTCAGTACATGTGTATTTTCTTTGCTCCTAAAACACTCAGAGAAAAAGTTGTTTCTTTCTACTTCAGCTTATGGATACTTCACAGGAAACAAACTAGAGAATGCTCACTGAGAACTGATTCAGTGTGTGAAGTTTCAAGATTCTAGCAGAAACCCTGTTTGATTTCCAGAATCATTTCCACTCACTCCTATAGGTCAAAAAGAAGAGAAACATGAAAATTGAAACTGTTCCTGAGAGAAAACCCTTTTACGTAAGAGGCCCAAACATTTGGGGTATAGTAAAAATAGGAAAAAGGTGAATCCTACCCAGTAACATAGAAATTTTTTAAAAACTAACTCTAACCCTAACACCAGGTCTAAATCTAGTCCTAAAACTAAGTCTAACCCTAAACCTAAGATCTTTAAAGAACCTAATATCATAGAAGTTTCAAAATTGGAAAGTCTAGTGGGGTAAGCTTACAGATGAATCGTGGGCAATTTCAGAGATATCTGACAAAATAATTGGGGGAGCTATTTCAGTACATGCATATTTTTCTGTTTTCTTATAAAGTGTCCTCAGAAAAATTTGTATCGCATGCATCAGCTTATTATTAATTTCACAAGGAACAAACCAGAGAGTGCCCACAGAGAGTTGATTGAGTGTGTGAAGTATCAAGCAATTAGCACCAACTTTGTTTGATTTCCAGCTCAGTGTCCTTTTACCCATGTAGGTCAAAATGAAGTGATTCCATAAAATACAAATTGTTTCTGTCAGAAAAGAATTGATCCAAGAAGGGCGAAACCTGGTGAACATAGTAAAGCTAGGTAAAAATGTATCCTGCCCAGTATCAAAGAAATTTGAACAAGACAAACTCTAACCCTAACACTAGACCTAACTCTAACCTAACCTGTTTAGAGAACCTTTGATCATAGAAGGCTTAAATTTGAGGAGCCTAGTGGGAGAAGTGAACAGATGACTCCTGCCCAGTATCAAAAAAATCTTACCAAATGATTGGGGGAGATAGTTCATTACATGCATATTTTCCTGTTGTCTCCTAAAATGCTTTCATATTGTGTTGTTTTGACATGCTTAATCTTTGGGATACTTTCACAAGGATAAAACCAGAGCATCCTCACAGAGAACTGATTTAGTGTGTGAAGTTTCAAGCAGCTAGCATAAACCTTGTTTGATTTCCAGCTCCATTTCCATTTACCCATATAGGTAAAAACGAAGTGAAACCTTAAATAAAAGTTGGGTAAGCTTACAGATGAATCATGGGCAGTTTCAAAGATATCTGAAATACTGACAGCAAAACAGTGAACCTAGAAGGTTCAAACAATTGGAACATATTAAGGCTAGGTAAAAGATAAATCCTGCCTAATATCAAAGAAATTGAAAAAAAAAAAAAACTACTGTAAACCTAACACTAGATCTATACTTAATCCTAACCCTACTGCTCACCCTACCCTGTTTAGAGCCTTTAATCATAGAAGTCCCAAACTAAGGGAGCCTAGTGGGGAAAGCTAACAGATGAATCCTGCACAGTATCAAAGAAATCTGAGCAAACAATTGGGGGAAATGTTTCAGTATATGCATATTTGCTTGATTTCTCCAAAAGTGCTCTAGGATATAGTTGCTTTTCATGTTTCAGCTGAGGGCAACATTCACAAGGAAAAAAACAGAGATTGCCCACAGAGAACTTATTGATTGTGTGTAGTTTCCAGCAGCTAGCAAACACCCTGTTTGATTTAGTGCTCCATTTCTCTTCAACAAAATAGTACAAAATAAAGTCAAACCTTAAAATACAAACTGTTTCTGACAGCAAAGCATTGAATCAAGAATGTCCAAACCAGGGTACATTGTTAGGCTAGGTAAAAGATGAATTCTGCCCAGTATCAAAAAAACTGACTCTAACCCTAACACTAGGTTAAAACCTAGTCCTTACCCTAACTATAAACCTAACCCTAATTTGTTTAGAGAATCTTTTATCATAGAAGTCCCAAATTAAGAGAGACTAGTGGGGCAAGCTAATAGATGAATCTTGTGCATTATCAAAGAAAACTGACCAAATAATTTGGGGAGGTAGCTCAGTACATGTATATTTCCCTGTTAGATAAAGATGATTTTGCATGCTTAAGCTTGGGGAAATTTTCGCAAAGAAGAAACCAGAGTGCCCATGTGGAACTGATTGAGTGTGTGTAGTTTTAAGCAGTGAGCACCAACCCTGTTTGTTTTCAAGTTCCATTTCCATTTACCCGTATAAGTCAACATGAAGAAAAACTTAAAATACAAACTGTTCCTCACAGAAACCATTGAAGTGATAAGGCCCAAACCTGGGGAAAATAGTAAGGCTAGGTAAAAGACAAATTATGCCAAGTATCAAATGAATTTGAATGAAACTCACTCTAATTCTAACACTATATCTAATCCAAACCTAAGCTAATTCTAACCTGTATAGAGTAACTATGATCATTGAAGTCCCAAACTTGGGGAGCCTAGCTGCACAACTTAACAGATGACTCTTGTGCAGTATCAAAGAAATTTGATGAAAAATTGGAGGAGGTTTTTTAGTACATTCATATTTCCCTGTTTTTTTCTTAAAGTGCTGATGGATAAATTGTTTTTCATGCTTCAGCTTAAGGTACTTTCACAAAGAAAAAACAAAGAGTGCGCACAGAGAGCTGATTGATTGTTTGAAGTTTCATGCAGCTAGAACCAACCCTGTTTGATTTCCAGCTCCATTGCATTTACACGTAGAGGCCATAATGAAGTGAAAACTAAATCTTCAAACTGTTCCTGAAACTGAACCATTGAATCTTGAAGACCCAAACTTGGTGAGCCTACAAAGGCTAGGTCCAGGATGAATCCTGTACAGTATCAAATTAATCCAACCAAAAAAATTTGAAGTACATGGGTATTCTGCTTGCTTCTAAAGCACTCAGAGATAAAGGTATTACTTTCTACTTCATCTTAGAGCTACTTCCACAGCAAACACCAGATTATGCTCACTAGAAATTGATGGAGTGTGTGAAGTTGCAGCAGCTAGCCCAAACCCTGCTTAATTTCCAGCTTCATTTCCATTCACTCCTACAGGGCAAAAAGAAGAGAAACATGAAAATTGAAACTGTTCCTGAAGGCAAATCCTTTATGTAAGAGGCCCAAACTTTGGAGTATAGTCAAAATTGGGAAAAAGATGAATTCTTCACAGTATCATAAAAATTTGAAGACAAAATTAACTCTTACCTTAACACTAGGTCTAATATTAGTCCTAACACTAACCCTAACACTAACCTTAACCCGTTTAGAGTCCCTTTGATGCTAAAACTTCCACACATGGGGAGCCAAGTTGTGTAGGCTAACAGATGAATTTTCCACAATATCAACAAAATCTGACCTTCAGTATATATATATTTCCCTGTTTTCTCCTAAAGTGTTCTCACATATAGTTGCTTTGCATGCTTCAGGTTCTGGCTATTTTACAGGGAAATAACCAGAGAATGCCCATAGAAAAGTGATTGAGTGTGTGAGGTTTGAAGTAGCTAGCACCAACCCTGTTATATTTCCAGCTCCATTTTCATTTACATGCATAGGTCGAAATGAAATGAAAACTTAAAAAAAAAACTGTTAAGGAGAGCAAACCCTTGACCTAAGAGGCCCAAACCTAAATAATATAGTAAGGCTATGTAAAAGTTGAATTCTGCCCAGTATCAAAGAAATGTGAAAAATACTAAATCTAGCAAAACACTAGCTGTAACCCTAGCGATAAACTTATACTCAATCTAACATAACCTGTTTAGAAAACCATTGATCATAGTAGTCTCCAAATAAAGGAGCCCAGTGTGGAAGCTAAAAGATGAATCCTGTGCAATATCAAAGAAATCTGACCAAATAATTGGGGGAGGTAATTCAGAACATTGATATTTCCCCATTTTCTCCTAATGTGCTCTTGGATAATTTATTTTTTCATGCTTTAGTTTAAGGTACTTTCACAAGGAACAACCAGAGCGTGCCCACAGAGAGCTGATTGAGTGTGTGAAGTATCAAGCAGCTAGTACTAACTGTGTTTGATTTCCAGCTCCATTTTCATTCACTTCTATAGGCCATAATAAAGTGAAACCTAAAAATTCAAACTGATCCTGACAGTGAACTGGCAAACCTTTGAAAACCCAAACTTGGGGATCCTACTAAGACTAGGAAAAAGGATGAATCCTATACAATATAAAAGAAATACATGCAAAAATTTGAAGCTTGCTTCTAAAGTGATCACAGAAAAAGCTGTTTCTTTCTAATTCAGCTTTGGGTTACTACCACAAAAAACAAATGAGAAAATATGCATGGAGAACTGACTGAGTGTGTGAAGTTTCAAGCAGCTAGCAAAAACCCAGTTTGAGTCTAGCTTCATTTCCACTCAGCCCTATAGGGCAAAAATGAAGTGAACCATGAAAATTAAAACTGCTCCTGAGAGAAAACCCTTTTACTAGGAGGCCCACACATAGGTAGCATACTAAGAATAGGTAAAAGATAAATCCTGCCCAGTATTCAAAAGGTTGAAAAAAACTAACTCTAACCCTAACACCAGTTCTAACCCTAAATATAACCAAAATCCTAAGCCTAACCTGTTAAGAATACCTTTGATTATAAAAGTTTTAATCTTGGGAATCCTTGTGGGGCAAGCTTACATGTGAATCCTGCACAGTATCAAAGAAATCTAACAAATTAATTGGGGGGGGGTATTTCAGTACATTCATATTTCCCTGTTTTCTTTTAAAGTGCTCTTGAATAAACTTGTTTTGCATGCTTCATCTTATAGTGACTTTCACCAGGAAGAAACCGGACAGTGTCCACAGACAACTGATTGATGTCAGATTGATGTGAAGTTTCAAGCTGCTAGCACCAACCCTCTGATTTCCAGCTGTATTTTCATTTACCCATATAGGTAAAAATGAAGTGAGACAATCAAAACAAACTATTCCCAACATGGAACAATTGCATGGAGAAGGCTCCAAACTGGGGCACATAGTAAGGCTAGGTAAAAGTTAAATCTTCCCAGTTTCAAAGAAATTTTAACAAAACAAACTCTAACCTTAACACTAGCTCTAAATCTAGCCCTAACCCTAACTGTAAGACTAACACTTACCTGTATAGAGAACCATTGATCCTAGAAGTACCAACCTTGGGGAGCCTAGAGGAGAAAGGTAAAAGATAAATACTGTGTATTATCAAAGAAATCTGATCAAATTTTTAGGATACTTATTTTAATACATACATGTTTCTCTGTTTTCCCCTTAAGGGCTCTCGGATACAGTTGCTTTTGAATGCTTCATCTTTGACCTACCTTCAAAAGAAAGAAACCAGAGAGTGCCCACTGAGAAATGATTGTGTGAAGTTTCAAGCACCTCATGGCAACCCTGTTTGATTTCCAGTTCAATTCTCATTCATATCAATAAGCCATAATGAAGTGAAACCTTAAAATACAAAATGTTCCTGACAGCAAACCATTTACCCGACAAGACCCAAACCTGTGGAGCATAGTAAGCCTAAGTAAAATATGAATCCTTCCCAGTGTCATAGAAATTTGAAGAAAACTAGGACCGCATGGTGCTCTCAGTGCAGAGGAAAGGCTGGGCTGTGCAGTTTCTCCGGGTGCAGATAGCAGTCTTGGCCACAGAGGCACTCTCTGCACAAATGGAAGGCAACACAGAACACAGAGGCTTTGCTTGCGGGTCACCAGACCAAGCTCTGAACACAGCACAAGGTCACTCCAGAACCACCCACCTCACCAAACACCATACATGGGTAATAGATGGAATCCATCTTGCAAAATCTTACTCGCCATCTATGAGGGGGCATGGCTACCAGCTTGGTTATGCAGCTCATCAGATATCCAGTTTCCAACTCCCCTAACTCCTGCTGTGATAACTCAAGAATTTTCTCACAAGCTTTTGCGGTGTGTAGCTATCAATGTGGAACAGAAACTGTACAGACATCTGGTTTCCAATTCCTCAACCACCCTGAGCACAGAGACTCAAGCTAGGAATAGACAACACAACCTACTGCAAGAAAAGAAAACAGAGTTCTGAGAGACTTCTTTTTCTTACTTACTTTTATTTTCTTGCTCTTCTCATCCATTCTCTTCTACCCTTCCTCCTCTGGTTCTCACAACTTCAACATATGTGAAACCCAGAACTTTCCATGAAATTGTACTTTAAGAACTTAATCACTTGAATAGTATAATATAGAGAAATTGCATAGGCCCCACCTCACCACCACTTGATTTGCTCTTATTTTCTTTCTCCCTCTGTTTCTTTCTTTACTTATTAATTTTTCTTCTTTTTTCTTTCTCCATCTATCCCACTTTTAGCCTCCAACCTTTTACTATTTATACATAGGGTAATTTTATGAATACAGATAAGGAGTTTGAATTTATACATTCTTCTATAAATTACCCCTGTCTATTCATTACAGTTCTCCTCCAATATTCTTAAGTTCGATTAATCACATACACTCATTCCTTTCCCCCTTAAAATAGCATCCTACCCCTGATCCTCAGTTCTCTATATAGCGTCAGAAATGGTATGCCTTTTATTAAACTAATAACTATATTCTAAATAATAATTGAAGCTAACATCTGTAGGCACTGAGTCTAAATATAAATGTATTCATAATGGTTAGGCTTAGGCTTCGGGTTAGGGTTGGATTTAGAGTTAGGTTTTGATCTACAGTTGGGGCTAGGGCTAAGGATAGGGCAAGGTTTAGGACTAAGGTTAGGGTTAGATTTAGGATTATGTTAAAGGGTTAGAACAAGTGATAGGGCTAGTATGAGAGTTATAGTTAGTCTTAGGGTTAGGATTAGGGTTGGGGTTAGGGATAGGGCTAAATTAGGGCTAGTGTTAGTGTTAGGTTTAGGCCTTGGTTTAGTGTTAGAGGTAGAATTACATTCAGGTAAGGTTTTGGCTTATAGCTAGGTTGAGGGCTAGGGCAACGGTTAGTATTAGGGTTAGGGCTAGAGTTATTTTTAGGGTTATGATTTAAGCTAGGTTTAGGTAGGATGAGGGCCAATGTTTTGTTAGGGTTAGGGCTAGCATTAGGGCTAGGGCTAATGTCAAGTCTAGGGTTACATTTAGGGATAGATTTAGTGTTAGGTTTATGGCTTGGTCCAGTGTAGGGGTTAGTTTTATACTGAGGGTCTGTTTTAGAGCTAGAGTTATTATTAGGGTCAGGATAAAGGTGAGGGTTTGGGTTAGGTTAGGGTTTAGGTTTAGGGCTTGAATTATCATTAGGGTTTTGGGTTAAGGTAATAAAAGGGTTAGGTTTAGGGTTTAGGTTTGGTTTAGTGTAATGGATAGGGTTAGGGTTAGGCCTAGGGTTAGCATAAGGGTTATTATTAAGGTAATGGATATGTTAGACCTAAGATTATGCGTAGAGTTATTTATAGGATTAGGGCTTTTGTTTAGGTTATTATTAGGGTTTAGGTGTGCTTTAGTGTAATAGATAGGTTTAGGGTTAGGCCTAGGTTTAGCATAATGCGTTAACATTAGGGTAATGGAGAGAGTTAGACCTAAGGTTAGGGGTAGGGTTATGTATAGGATAAGGGCTTTTCTTGGAGTTAGGATTAGATTTACATTTAGGGTAAAAGCTAGGTTTAGTGTCTGGGGATATAGCTCAAGAAGTAGCATTCTCACCCGGCATGAGCAGGGTGCTGGGTTCAATCGTTAGCACCACATACCAATAAAATAAAGATGTTGTGTCCACTGAAAACTCAAAAATATGTATTAAAGGAAAAACTAGGTTTGGGACTCGGATTAAGGCTAGGTTTTCGGTTAGGTTAGAGTTAGGGTTAAGGCTACAGCTAATGTACAAAGTATCATTATTATTACATGTAGTGATAGAGTCAGGGTTATGGTTACATCTAGTGTTAGGTTTAAATTTATGTTTACGATGATGTTTAGAGCTAGGTTTAATGTTAGGGTCAGAGTCAGGGTCCGGATTAGTTTTCAGGTTAGGTTCAGGACTAGAATTAGAGATAGTATTAGGGCTAGGTTTAGGGTTAGGTTTTGGTTTAGGTTAAGTATTAGCATTAGGATTAGGATTCATTTTTGTTTTAGGGCTTGGGGTAGAGTGAAGGCTAGTTATAGGATTAATATTAGGATTAGGACTAGTGTTAGTGTGAGGTTTAGGCTTAGGTTTAGGGTTAGATTTAGAGTTTGTTTTAGAACTTTACATTGAGGTCGGGCTAAGAATAGGGCTAGTATTAGAGCTAAGTTTAGGGCTAGGTTTAGGGTGATGATAAGGGATAGGGTTAGTACTAGGTATAAGGCTAGGGCAAGAATTTGAGTTAGTCTTAGAGCTAGGGATAGGGTTGAGTTAGCGATCGGGTTAAATTAGGGCTAGAATTTTGGCTAGGGTTAGTGTTCACCTTAGGCCTAGTGTTAGGGTTAGGGTTAGGTTTAGGATTAAGTTTAGGGTAAGTAATGTCACTATAGCTAGGTTTAGAGATAGGGTAAGGGTTAGAATTAGGGTTAGGGCTCTGTTTAGGATTAGTGTTATGATTAAAGCTAGGTTTGGGGCTAGGATGAGTGCTATGGTTTATTTCAGGGTTAGGGATAAGATATGTATAGGGCAAATATCAGATCTAGTGCTATGGTTGAAGATAGTTTTAGGTTAGGTTAATGGCTACATGTAATGTAAGGGTTAGGTTTAGGGTTAGGGTCAGGTTTAAAGCTAGGGGTATTATTAGGGTCAAGGTCTGGTTTAGAAGTTTGGGATAGATTATGTTTTAAATTAGGGCTCAAATTAGCATTATGGTTAGTGTTATGTAATGTAATGATAGGGTGAGGTTTAGAGTTTAGGTTTGGTTTAGAAGAATGCATAGGTTTAAGATTAGGGTTAGGGTTAGGTATAGGCCTATGGATATGGTTAAGGCAATGGATAGGTTTAGAGCTAGGATTAGGGCTAGGGTTATGGTTTTGATTAAGGCTAAGTTTAAGATTCGAGTTAGGATGAAAATTAGGGTTAAATTTAGGGTTTGGGTTAGTGGAAGGTCTAGTGTTAAGTTTAGGGTGATGTTTAGACAAGGGTTAGTATTATGGTCAGAGTCAGAGTCAGTGCTAGTTGTAGTTTTCAGCTGATAACTAGAATAAGAGCTATGGTTTGGGTTAGGTTTAGGGTTTGGTTTAGGTTAAGGTTTGGGGTTAGGACTATCGCTCAGTTTTGTTTTAGGGCTAGTGTTAAAGTTACACTTAGAGTTAGGGTGAAAGGTAAGGTTAGACTTAGGGTTAGGGTTTTATTTAGAGTTAAAATTAGATCTACGTTAGGGCTAGAGCTAATGATAGGGCTAGGGTTAGGTCTAGAGTTAGGGCTAGAATTACGGTTCCGGTAAGGGATAGGGTTAGAACTAGGCATGGGGATAGGGTGAGATATGGAGTTAGTCTTAGGGCTAGGGTTAGGGCTAGGGTTAGTAATAGAACTAAATTAGGGCTAAGATTAGGGCTAGGGTTGGTTTTTGGGTTATGCCTAAAGTTAGATTTAGGGTTAGGATTAAGGCTAGGATTAGGGCTAGGATAAGGGCTGGCTAGTGTTTGTGTTATGTTTAGGGCCAAGATTAAAGCTATGGCTAATGCCAGATCTAAGATTATGGTTGGGGATAGTTTTAGGATTAGCGTTATGGATAGGTCTAGTGTAAGGGTTAGGTTTAGTGTTAAAATCGGCTTTAGAGCTAGGAGATTTATTAGGGTTAGGGTCAGTTTTAGAGTTTTTTTGAGGTTAGGGTTTAGGGTTAGGGCTTAAATTAGCATTAGGGTTTGGGTAAGGGTAATGATATAGTTTTGTTTAGAGTTCACATTAGGTTTGGGGTAATTGATAGGGTTAGGATAGTCATAGGGTTAAGCTTAGGCATAGCATTTGCATAAGAATAAGGGCCATATTTAGCATACTGGATAAGATTAGATCTATGTTTAGGGCTAGGTTTATGGTTAGGAATAGGTCTTGAATTAGGGTTAGGTTTAGGATTAAAACTAGGATTAGGCTTAGGTTTATGTAGCATAGGGTTAGGTTTTGAGCTAGGGTTAGGGCTAGGGTTAGGGTTAGTTTTAGGGTTACTTCTAGGGATAAGATTATAGTACTCGGAGGGTTAGGGTTAGGATTAGGGCTCGTGACATCATTAGGGAAAGGTTTAGGGTTAGGGTAATGTATACGATTACATGTAGATTTAGGGCTATGTTTAACATTAGATTGAAGTTTAGGGTTAGATTTCGAGCTATGGTGATTTTTTGGTTTATACTAAGGGTTAGGGTTTAAACTAGGTTTAGGTCAATGGCAAGTATGAGGTTTAAGATTAGGTCTAGGGTTAGTTTTCCAGTTAAGTTAAGGTTTAGCATTAAGCCTAGGATTATCAATAAGTTTAGGTTTAGGTTTCGAGTAATGGGTAAGTTTAGAGGTAAGTTTAGGGCTATGGTTAAGGTTAGGATTAGGGATAAGGTTAGGGTTAGATTGAGGGATAGGTGTAGGTTTATGTTTAGAGTAATGTTTAGGCTCTTAGCTAGGATTAGGAATAAGGTGAGTGTTAGGTTAGGTTTAGGACTAGGGTTAGAGATAGGGTTATCTTTAAGGCTTGATTTAGGCCTAGGATTAGCTCTAGTTTTTTTGTTATGTTTAGGCCTAGTGTTAGAGCTATGGGTAATGTAAGAGCTAAGGTTATTTTGAGGGCTAGTTGTAGGTTTAGAATTATGGCTAGGTCTAATTGTTAGGTTTAGATTTTTGGGTAAGCTCAGATTTAGAGATAGGTTAACTCTAAAGGAAGAGTCAGTGTTTGGGTTAAAGTTAGTGTTAGGGTTACATCCAGAAATCGAATTATTTTCAGGTCTAGGTTTAGGGTTATGTTAAGGATTATGTTAAGTGTTTGAGTTATGTTAAGGATTTTTGCTAGAGCTAGGGATAGATTTATGTTAGGGTCTAGGGCTAGAGTTAAGGCTAGATTTAGGATTTGGTTTAGGTCTAGGACAAGTGTTAGTGATTGGTCTAGGTTTAGGGTCAGTTTTAGACCTAGGGTTAGTTTTAAGGTCAGAATAAGGTTCAGAGTTTGCATTAGGGTTTGGGATAGGGTTAGAGCTAGGATGAGGGCTTGGGTTAGGACTATTAATAGGGTTAGGGTTTTGGTTAGCCTAAGGATTAGAGATAGGTCTAGGGTTACCATTAGGGTTAGGGTTCTTTTTTATGTAACGGGATAGTTTTAGAGCTAGAGTTAGGGTTAGGGTTAGATTTAAATATAGGTTTAGAGCTTGGATTAGGGCTACTTTTTGTGTTAGGAATAGGGCTAGGCTTAGGCATTGGCTAATGTAAGAGCCAGGGTTATAATTAGGGTTAGTTTTAGGGTTAGCGTTAGGAGTAGGTCAGATGTTAGGTTTAGCTTTAAGATTAGGAAAATTTTTAGAGCTATTGTGACTGTTAGGATATCAGTCATGGTCAGGGTTAGTGTTCAGCTCAGGCCTAGTGTTAGGGCTAGGGTTATAGTTTATTTTAGAATAAGGTATGGTGTTATAGCTAGGTTTAGAGGTGGGGTAAGTATTAGAATTAGGGTTAGGGCTAGGGTTAGGGTTAGGGTTATTATTAAGGCTAGGTTAAGGGTTAGGATGAGGGCTAGGGTTTGTTGTAGTTTTAGGTCTAGAATTAGGGCTAAGACTAATTTCATGTCTAATGTTACAGTTTTTGTTAGATTTGGGGTTAGGTTTGTGTCTATGTCTAGTGTAAGTGTTAGGCTTCGTTTAAGGGTCAGTTTTAGAGCTAGGTGTATTTTTAGGGTCAGGATCAGGGTTAGGGTTTGTTTTAGGTTAAGGTTTAGGAATAGGGCTCAAATGAGCATTATGGTTAGAGTTCGAATTAGGGTAATTTACTGGGTTAGGTTTAGGTTTCAGGGTAGGTTTAGGGCAATGGAGAGCTATAGGGTAAGAAAAAGGGTTAGGGTTATGCCTAGGGTTATCATGAGGTTTAGGCGTATCATAAGGATAATATATAGGTTTAGATCTATGGTTAGGGCTAGGGTTAGGTTAGGATTAGGGCTACAGTTAGGTTAAGTTTTGGATTAGGGCTAGTAACCCTAGCTTAGGGTTAGGGTTAGGGTTACATTTAGGATAAAGGTCTAGGACGAGGGTTAGAATTAGTGTAATGGTCAGGGTTAGGTTTAGAGTTAAGACTAGGATTCTTTTTAGAGTTAGGATTAGGTTTAGGGTAATTGATTGGGTTAGATGTAAGTTTAGTTTATGCTTAAGGTTAAGATTAGGTTTAAGTTTAGTTTTGAGGATAGATTTACTCTTGGTTTTAGGGTAAGTGTTAGGTGTTGAGTTAGGGTTAAGGCTATGGCAAGGTTTAAGTTTATGGTTAGTCTAGGGTTAGGTTTATGGTTTGGGTCAGGGTTTTGGTTAGGGTTAGGGATAGGGTTATCATTAGGGTTAGGGTTAGAGTTAGGATAATGTCTAGGGTTAGTGTTAAAGTTTAGGATTGGGCTATAATTAGGGTTATGGTTAAGGATAGTGCTAGTGTTATGTTTAGGCTAAGGGTTATGCTTTGAGCTAAGATTAGTACTAAGGTGAGTGTTATGGTTAGGTTTAGGACTAGGGTTAGGGTTAGGGTCAGGGTTACGCTTAGGGTAGGTTTAGGCCTCGATTAGGGTTAGCGTTATTTAAGTTTTGTGTTAGGTTTACGCCTAGGATTACTGCTAGGTGTAATGTAAGATTATGCTTCTGATTATAGCTAGTTTTAGGGTTAGGGTTATGGCTAGGTCTAGTGTTAGGTTTAGGTTTTGGTTTAGGTTCAGTTTTAGAGCTTGGTTTAATGTTAGTGTAAGGGCCAGTGTTCAGGTTAAAGCTAAGTTTAGGGTGAAACCAGAATAGGACGAGGGTTAGGTCTAGTGGTATGGTTAGTGTTTGGTTAAGGTTAAGGGTTATTGTTAGGCCAAGCACTAAGTTTTTGTTTAGGTCAAGGGCTAGAGTAATACCTAGATTTAGGATTAGGTTTTGGTTTACGGCTAGCGTTATGGTTAGATTTACATATAAGTTAACTGGTAGGGCTAGTTTCAGGTTTCAATTTCGGTTTAGGGTCAGTTTTGGACCTATAATTAGTGTTAGGGTCAGATTTAGGGTGAAGGTTAGAGTGAGGTTTTTAGTTAGGGTTAGATCTAGAATGAGGGCTAGTGTTAAAACTTGTAATAGAGTTATTGTTTGGGTTTTCTAAGGATTAGGATTAGGATTAGGATTTGAGTTACCATTATGAATAGGGTTTGGCTTAGGGTAATGTATAGGATTAGAACTAAGTGTGAGGCTTGGATTAGGTTTTGGTTTAGGGCAATATTGAGGGTTAGGGTTAGGGTTAAATCTAGAGTTAGGGCTCCGATTAGGGCTATTTTTGTGTTAGAGTTAGGGCTAGGGTTTGGCTAAAGCCAATGTAAGAACTCGGATTACGACTAGGGTTATTTTTAGGGTTCGAGTTTCAGCTAGACCTAGTGTTGTCATTAATTTTAAGGTTACCGTGATATTAAGAGCTAGGTTTTGTTTTTGGATATGAGTCAGGGTGAGGGTTAGTTTTAGGCCTAAAACTCTATTTAGAGCTTGGGTTATGGCTAGTTATGGGTTAGGGTTTTATTTAGGATAAGGTTTATGATTAGAGCAATGTCTCACTTTTGTTTAAGGGCTAGGGCTTGGATTACAGCTAGTTTTAGGATTAGCAATAGTGTTAGAGCTAGTTGTAGAATGATGTTTAGGCTTACGATTAGGGTTAGATTTAGAGTTTTGTTTAGTTCTAGGGTTAGGGCTCTGGGTAGGGTTAGGGCTTAGGCTAGGTTTATTGTGAGGGTTATGGTAACAGTAACGAATACTGTTATATATAGAAATAGGGCTAGGTTGTGAGTTAGAGTTAGTCTTAGGGTGAGGGTTGGGGTAGGGTTAAGGTTAGGATTCAAAAGGGCTAAGATTAGCACTATGATTAGTTTTAGGGTTAGGCATATGTTTAGGGCTATGGTTAGGTTTAGTTTTAGGTCAAAGGATGGGGTTATATACCTAGGTTCAGTGCTAGCGCAAGGGTTATATTTAGGGATAGGCCTAGGGTGAGGGAAAAGGTGAGGGTTAGGATTAAGTCTATGTTTAGGACTAGGATGAGGGCTAGGGTTTTTGTGAGGGTTAGGGCTTGGATTAGGACTAGGGAAAATGTCAGGTCTAGGGTTATGTTTAGGGATAGTGTTAGGGATAGGTTTATGGCTAGGTCTAGTGTAAGGGTTAGGTTTAGTGTAGGGGTCAGATATAGAGCTAGGTTATTATTAGGGTTAGATTATGGATTAGGGTTTAGTTTGGGTTAAGGTTTAAGGTTAGGACTCAAATTTGCATTAGGGTTAGGGTTGGGGTTAGTGTAATGGATAGAAGTAGATTTACAGTTCAGGTTATGTTTAGAGTAATGTATAAGGTTAGTGTTAACGATAGGGTTAGGGTTAGGCCTAGGGTCTCCATTTGGTTTAGGCTTACCAAATGAATAGGTTTAGTGCTAGTTTTAGGGCTTAGGTTAATGTTAGGATTATGTCTAGGGTTTGGGTTACTCCTAGTGTTAGTGTTAGGGTTAAGTTTAGGGTAAGTGTGAGGGTTTGAGCTAGTATTAGGGCTAGGGCGAGGGTTAGGGTTAAAATCATGGCTACAGTTAGTAATAGGGTTAGGGTTAGGGTTAGGGCTAGGGTTAGCATTAGGGTTAGGGTTATGTTTAATGTAATGGATAAAGTTAGACCTAGGATTTGGGCTAAGGGTACACTTAGTATTGGGGATAGGATTAAGGTTAGATCTCGGGTGAAGTTTAGAGTAAGGGTTAGAGTTTGAGCTAGGGTTAGCTCTAGGGCAAGAATTAGGTTTAGGGTTATGCTAGGGTTTGGGTTAAATTTATGCTGCGGTCTAGGTTTAGGCCTTGTATTAGGGCTAGGTGTTGTGTGAGGTTTATGGCTAGTGTTAGAGCTATGGGTAATGTGAGAGCTAGGGTTATGGTTATGGCTGGTTTTTTGGTTTTGTGTTATAGATATGTCTAGTGTTAGGTTTAAGTTGTTGGTTAGAATAAGTTTTAGAGTTCGAGTTTGTGTTAGGGTAAGCATCAGTATTCGGGCTAGCATTGGGTTTTTGGTTAGTGCCAGAATTAGAACTAGGGTTAGGTCTAGGCTTAGGTTTACTCTTTGCTTTAGTTTAATGGTTATTTTAGGGCTATGGCTAGGTTTTTGTTTAGGACAAGGGCTAGTGTTATAGCTATATTTAGGATTAAGTTTAGGTCTAGTGCTAGTGTTATGGTTAGTTTTAGGTATAGGTTTACTGGTAGGGCTAGTGTTAGCGTTCAGTTTTGTGTTAAGGTCAGACTTTGACCTAGGGTTAATGTTAGGGTCAGAATAAGGGTAAGGGTTAGGCTTAGGCTTCAGGTAATGGTTAGAGATAGAATGAGGGTTAGTGTTAGGACTATTAACATATTTAGTATTTGGGTTAAGCTAAGGTTTTGCGTTAGAACTAGGGTAACATTAGGGTGAAAGTTTGGCTTAGGGTAAGTTATAGGTTTAGAGATAGGGATTGGGTTAGTGTTAGGGTTAGGGTTGGGTTAGGGTTACGGTTAAAGCAAGGGTTGAAACTCAGATTAGTGCTAGGTTTTGTGTTAGGTTTAGGGCTATGGCTAATGTAAGAACTAGCTTTAGGCTAGAGATAGTTTCGGTGTTAGGATTAGGGCTGGGTCTAGTGTTTGAGTTAGGTTTAGGGTTAGGGTGATGTTTAGAGATAGGGTTAGTTTTAGGGTCAGAGTAAGGTTCAGTATTAGTTGTAGGGATATGGTTAGGACTAGGTGTAGTATTAGGAATTGGTTTAGGTTAAGAGTTAGTATTAGAGCTATAGCTCAGTTTTGTTATTGGGCTATGGGTATGGTTAGGGCCAGTTTTCAAATTAGAATTAGAGTTAGGTATAGTAGGGATAGTGTTAGGGTGCGTTTTAGTTTTAGAGTTAGGTTTAGATTTAGAGTTAGGTTTAGTTCTAGGTTTAACACTATGGCTAGGGTTAGGACTCAGGTTAGGTTTAGTGTTAGGGTTAGGCAATAGATAAGGTTGGTACTAGAAATAGGTCTAGGGTTGGAGTTAGAGTTAGTCTTAGGGATAGGGTTAGAGTTAGGGTTACAGTTAGCAATAAATTAGGGCTAGGATTAGAGCTATGTTTAGTGATAGGATTAGGTCAAGTGTTAGGGCTCGGGTTAGTGTTAGTGATAGTGTTAGGGTTAGGGTTAGAGATAGGGGAAAAGATGTGGTTATACCTAGGTCAGAACTAGGGCAAGGGTTGAAAATAGGGTTTGGGTTAGGGTTAGGATTAAAGCTAGGTTTAGGGCTAGGATGAGGGCTCTGGTTTGTGTTATGTTTAAGGCAAGTATTAGGTAGAGTGTTACTGTCAGTTCTAGGGTTACGGTTAGGGATATTGTTATGGTTAGTTATGGCTAGGTCTATTTTAAGGGTTTCATTTAGTATAACAGTCAGTTTAGAGGTAGGTGTGTTATTAGACTCAGTGTCTTACTCAGAGTTTGGGTTACGTTTTGGTTTAGTTTTAGGGCTTGAATTAGCATTCTGTTTGGGTTTAGAGTTAAGATTAGAGTAATTGATAGGGTTAGGTTTAGGTAACGATAAGGTCAGTGTTAGCCATAGGTCCTAGGGATAGACCTAAGTGGATAGGATAAGATTTAGGTTGAGGACTATGATTACTTTTAGGTTTAACACAACTGCTAGGGTTTGTTCTAGGATTAGACTATGGTAAGGGTTATGTTTATGTTGAGGTCTAGGGTTAGGTTTACAGATAGTGTTACTGTAGGTTTAGGGTTAGGGCTAGTGTTATAATGATGTTAATAGTTAGGGTTAGGGTAATGAATGGGGTTTGAGCTATATTTAGAGCTATGTTTGGGTTAGGCTTATGTTTAGGGTAATGGATAGGTTTAGGTCTAATGTTATGGTTAAGGTCAGGGCTAGGGTTCGTGTTAGGGTTAGTTCTAGGGTTAGTGTTAGTGTTAGGTTTAGGGTAAGTGTTAGGGTTTGAGCTATAGTTAGGGCTAGGTTGAATGTTAGGGTTAGTGTCAGGTCTAGGTTTAGGATTAGGATTAAGTTTAAGGGTAGGTTATCATTAGGGTTAGGGTTATGTTTAGGGTAATGAATAGGGTTAGATCTAGATCTAGGGCTAGGATTATGGTTAGGATTAAATCTAGGGTGAGGTTTAGGGTTATGACCAGTTATAGGTTTAGGGTTATGTTAATGGTTAGGGCTAGGATTAGGTTTGGGGTTAAAACAAGATGTAGGGCTCAGTTTAGGGATAGGTTTTTGGTTAGATTAGGGCTACAGCTAATGTAAGAACTAGAATTATGATTAGGGCTACTTTTAGGGTTATGGTTAGGGCTACTACTAGTTTTAGATTTAGGTATACTTTTAGGGTGATATTGGAGCTAGGGTTAGTGTAAGGTCAGAGTCAGGCTCCAGGTTAGTTTTACGATTAGGTTAGGACTGGAATTAGGGTTATGGTTAGGGCTAGGTGTAGAGTTAGGTTTTGATTTAGTTCAAGGGTTAGGGTTAGGGCTATGGCTAAGTTTTGTTTTAGGGCTTGAAATGGATTAGTGCTAGTTTTAGGATTAGTGTTAGATCTAGTGTTAGTGTAAGGTTAAGGCTTAGGGTTAGGGTTGGACTTAGAGTTATGGTTAGTTCTAGGGTTAGGGCTAGTGCTAGGGTTAGGGCTAATGTTAGGGCAAGTGTTAGGGTTATGTTAAGGGATAGGTTTAGTTCTACTAATAGTGCTATGGCGAGAGTAAGAGTTAGTCTTACTGCTTGTGATAGGGTTAGGGCTAAATTAGTGCTAGAATCAGATCTAGGATTAGTGTAAGGTTTAAATCAAGAGCTAGAGTTAGGGTTATATTTGGGGGAAGGTTTGGGGTTATAGCAAGGTTCAGAACAAGGGTGAGGGATAAAATTAGGTATAGGGCTAGAGTTAGGGTTCGGGTTAGGATTAAGGCTAGGTTTAGGGCTAGGATAGGGGTAGTGTTTGTTAGGATTATGGCAAGAATTAGGTCTAGGTATAATATCAGTTCTAGAGTTATGGTTAGGGATAGTTTTAGGGTAAGATTTATTGCTAGGTCAAGTTTCAGAGTTAGATTTATGGTGTGGTTCAAGTTGAGAGCTAGGGGTATTTTAAAAGACAAAGTCAGATTTTGGGTTTGGGTTATGTTGAGGTTTAGGGTGATGGCTCAAATTAGCATTAGGTTTGAGTAATGGTTAATGTAATGGATAAGGTTAGCTTTAGGATTCTGGTTAGGTTTAGGACTCAGGTTAGATTTAGGGTAATGGATAGGGTTAGGGTTAGCCTAGGGTTAGCATTAGGTTTATGGTTATCATTAGGGTAATGGATAGGGTTAGAGCTAGGGTTAGAGCTAGGGTTTTGTTTAGGATTAGGGCTAGAGTTAGGGTTAATGTTAGGGTTAAGGCTAGGGTTAGTTTTAGGGTATGTGTTAGGTTTTGAGCTAGGGTTAGTGGTAAGGATAGGGTTAGATTTAGGATTAGGTCTAAAGTTAGGATTAATGTTACCATTAGGGTTAAGGTAATGGACAGGTTTAGATGTCAGGTTAGGGTTAGGGTTAGGGTTAGGTTTTAGTTTAGGACTAGTGTTAGTTTGAAGTTTATCATAATTTTTTATAGTTTTAGCTAGGGTTACGACTACAGCAAGTGTTAGGTTTATAGTTAGGTTTAGGCTTAGAATTACAGTTATTGTGAAAGTAGGTTTAATGTTAGGGCTAAGGTTATCATGACTTTTATGGTTAGGGTTAGGGTAGTGTGTGGGCTTAGAGCTAATGTTAAGTCTAGTTTTAAATTTAGAATTAGGGCTAGGGTTAGGGTTGGGGTTAGGCTTATCATTTTCTTATGCTTACGTTAAGGGTAAGGGTCAGGGATTGAGTAAGTGTCAGGGCTTGATTGAGTCTTCTGGTTAGAATCAGGGATAGAGATAGAGTTATGGTTAGGGTTAGGGTTAGTGCTAGGTTTAGCATTAGGTTTAGGCTTATGGTTAGGGTAATCGATAGAGTTAGAGCTGGGGTTTGGGCTATGGTTACTCTTAGGATTATGGTTAGGATTGGTGTTAGGTTTTTGGCTGGTGTTTATGTTTAGGGTAAGGGCTAGGGTTTGTGCTAGTGTTAGTGCTAGGGCTAGGTAGAAGATGGGTTCAGCCTTAGGTCTAGGGACAGGATTATGTTAGGTATAAGGTTAGGTTTAAGGTTAAAGCTAGGGTGATCATTAGGGTTAGGATAAGGTGAGGATAATTGATATGATTAGTTACAGGTTTAGGTTTAGGTTTAGGTTTAGATTTACTTTTAGGGTTAATGTTAAGGCAATGGTAATGTTTAGGATTTTGGTGAGTGTTAGGTTTTGAGCTAGGGTTAGGGCTATGGTGAGTGTTAGTTTTAGGGTTAGGTTTATTGTTAGCTTTCCTGTTAGAGTTAGGGTTAAATATAGGGTTAAGGCTACATTTATCAATACATTTAGGTGTAGGTTTAGGTAAGGTGTAGGTATAGAAACAGGTTTAGGGATAAGGTTAAATTCAGGGTTAGGGCTAGGGTTAGAGTTTAGAGTAAGGTATAGGTCTAAGTTTATATTTATGGTAAAGGTTAGGCTTTGAGTAAGGTTTAATTCTAAGGCTAGGGTTAGATTTAGGGTTATGGTTAAGGCTAGAGTTAGGTTTGGGGTTACACTAAGGGGTAGATTTAGGCCTAGAATTTGCTCTAGGCTTTCTGTTAAGTTAAGGCATAGAGTTAGGGCTATGGGTAATGTATGAGCTGGGATTATCATTAGGGCTCATTGTAGGGTTAGTTTTATGGCTATGTCTAGTGTGAAGTTTAGGTTTTTGTTTAGGTTAAGGTTAGGAGTTAGATTTAGTTTTAAAGTCAGGGTCAATGTTCAAGTTACAGTTAGAGTTAAGGTTAAAGCCAGAATTGGGACCAGGTTTATGTCTAGGGGTTGGGTTAGTCTTTGCATTAAATTAAGTGTTATTGTTAGGGCTAAGGCTAGGTTTTTGTTTAAGTCTAGAGCTAGAGTTTAGTCTAGATTGAGGATTAGGTTTAGGTCTACGGCTAGTGATAGGGTCTGGTTTGTGTATACGTTTACTGGTAGGGCTAGTGTTAAGGTTTGGTCTAACATTAAGGTCAGGTTTAGACCTAGGTTATTGTTATTGTCAGAATAAGGGTCAGGGTTAGGGTCAAGGTTTGGGATAGGGTTAAAGCTAGAATGAGTGCTGGGTTAGGACTATTAATATGGTGAGAGTTTTGATTTGCCTGAGGATTAGCGATATTTTTAGGGTTACCATTAGGGTTAGGAATAGAGTTAGAGCTAGTGTTAGGGGTAGAAGTAGGGTTAGGGTTAAAGCTAGGTGTAGGGCTCAGATTTGGGCTAGTTTTTGTGTTAGTGTTAGGGCTAGGGTTAGGGCAACAGGTAATGTAGGAACCAGGGTTAAAATTAGAGTTAACTATAGGGTTAGGGTTAGGGGTAGTTCAAGTGTTAGTGTTAGATTTAAGGTTAGAGTGATATTTAGAGCAAGAGTTATTTTTAGGATAAGCGTCATGGTCAGGGTTAGTTTTAGGGTTTGAGTTAGGACTCAAATTAGGGCTATGTTTACTGTTAGGGTTTGGTTTAAGTTTCGTGTGATGTTTAGAGCTAGGGTGTTAGGATATGAGTCAGGGTCAGAGTTATTTTTAAGATTAGGGTTAGGACTCGATTAGGGCTAGGATTAGTTTTTGTAGTAGTTTAGGGTTTGGTTTAAGTTAAGGTTTAGGGTTAGGTCTATTGCTTGTTTTTTTTTTGTTTGTTTGTTTTGTTTTTTTTATTCCTAGGGTTGGGTTAGGGCTAGTTTTACAATTAGTATTAGGGTTAGGGCTAGTGTTAGTGTTAGGCTTAGATTTAGATTTAGGGTTACATTTATAGTTAGGTTAGATCTAGGATTATGCCATGATTAAGGATAGGGCAAAGGTTAGGGCCAGGGTTAGAGTTATGGTAAGGGATAGGTTTGGAACTAGGACTAGGACTAGTGTGAGAGTTAGAGTTAGTGATAGGTCTAAAATGAGAGTTAGGGTTTGGGATAGGATTAAATTAGGGCTAGGATTAGGGCTAGGGTTTGTGTTCAGCTTAGTACTAGCGATAGGGGTAGGGGTTGGTTTAGGCTTAAATTTAGAATAAAGAATGGTGTTATAGCAATGTTTAGACGTAGGATGAAGTTTGGAGTTAAGGTTAGAGCTAGGGTTTGGGTTGGGGTTATTAATAATGCTAGGTTTAATGCTGGGCTAGTGTTTTTATTTGATACAGGGCTAGGATTAGTGCTAGGGCTAATATCAGGTCTAGGGTTATGGTTAAGGATAGTTTTAGGTTTAGGCTTATGGCTACATCTTGTATAAGGGTTAGGTTTAGGGTAAGGGTCAGGTTTAGAGCTCGTTGAATTATTAAGATTAAGATTTGGCTTAGGTAAGAATTTAGGTTTATGGCTCAAATTAGCATTAGGGTTAGGGTTAGGGTATATTTAGGATTTGTTATAAGGTTCAGGTTTGGTTTCGGGTAATTGGAATGGTTAGCATTAGTGATAGGGCTAGGGTTAGGCTTAAGGTTAGCATTAGGGTAAGGGTTATGGTTAGGGTAATTAGTAGGGTAAGAACTAGAGTTATGGTTAGGAATATGCCTTGGGTTAGGATTAGATTTAGTGTTAGAACTAGGATTAGGGTTAGGTTTAGTGTTATGTTTAGCATAAAGTTTAGGTTTTGAGCTAGGGTATAGGATAGGTTTAGGTTATGACTAGGGATAGGATTATGGTAGGTTTAAGTTTGCAGTTAGAGTTAGGGCTAGGGTTATCATTTCGTTAGGGTTAGAGTTCAGGTATCACATAGGGTTAGGTTAGGATTAGATTTGGTTTAGAGTTAGAAATACTGATAGGGTTAGGATTAGAGCGCTGTTTGTGTTTAGGTTGATGTTTAGTTATATGCTTTGATCTAGAGTTAGTGCTATGCTGAGTTTAATTTTAGGGTTATATCTATGGTTAGTGTTCCAGTTAGGGTTAGGGTTCACATTAGGTTCGGGCTAGGATTATCAATAAATTTAGGTTTAGGGTTTGGGTAATGGTTAGGTTTAGAGCTAGCTTTAGGGCTAGGTTAAGTTTAGGATTTGGGCTAGGGTTAGGGTGAGAGTTAGGGAAAGGTCTAGTCTTATGTTTAGGGTAAATGTTAGGCTTTGAGCTATTGTAGGACTAATGTGAAGGCTAGGGTTTAGTATAGGGCTAGTGTTGTTTTTAGGGTTATGCTTAGGGCTAGGTTTAGGCCCAAAATTAGCTCTATGTTTAGAATTAAGTTTAGGCCTAGGGTTAGGGCTATGGGTAATGTAAGATCTAGGGTTATGATTAGTGCTAGTTTTAGGGTTAGGGTTATGGCTGGGTCTAGAATTGGGTTTAGGTATTGGTTAGTTTTAGGTTTGGATGTAGGTTTAGTGTTAAAGCCAGGATCAGTGTTTGGGTTAGGTTTAAAGTTATGGTTAAAGCCATAATTAGGACTAGATCTAGGTCTGGGGTAGAGTTAGTGTTTGGGTTAGGTAATTTTTTTTTTTTTTGTTTTGTTTTTTGTTTTTTTTTTTTTTGTTTTTTTTTTTTTAGTGCTAGGCCAAAGATATGTTTTACGTCTAGAGTTAGAGTTCAGGGTACATTTAGGATTAGGTTATGTCTAGAGCTAGTTGTGGGAATAGATATAGGTATAGCATTAAAAGTAGGGCTAATGTTAGGGTTTGGTTTAGGGTTAGGGTCATGTTTAGACCTTGGGTTTATGTTATGGTCAGAAAAAGGGTCAGAGTTAGGGTTAGGGTTTGGGACAGCATTCGAGGTAGAATGAGACCGAACATTAGGAGTATTAATTGGGTTAAAATTTGGTTAGCCTAAGGATTAGGGATAGGTCTAGGGTTACCATTAGGTTTAAGGTTTTTCTCAGGGTAAGGCATAGGGTTAGTGCTATGGTTAGGCTTATAGTAAGGGTTAAAGTTAGGTTTAGGGCTCAGATTAGGGCTAGTTGTTGTGTGAGGTTTAAGGTTAGGGTTTGGGCAATGACTAATATAAAAACTAGGGTTACAATTAGTGTTAGGGGTAGGGGTAGATCAAGTGTTAGGGTTAGGCTTAAGATTAGGGTGATATTTATAGCTAGGGTTAGTGTTAGGATATCAGTCAGGTCAGCGTTAGTTTTAGGGTTAGGGTTAGGACTCGAATTAGGGCTAGGTTTACGGTTAGGGTTCAGTTTAAGTTTAGGGTCGTGATTAGAGCTAGGATGAGTGTTAGGATATAAGTCAGGTTCAGGGTTATTTTTAAGCTTATGATTAGGGCTCCAATTAGGGCTAGGGTTAGATTTAAGTGTAGTGCTAGGGCTTGGTTTAAGTTAAGGTTAGTGTTAGGACTGTTACTTGGTATTGTTTTAGTGCTATGGTTAGGCTTAGGGCTAGATTTATGATTAGCTTTAGGGTTAGAGCTAGGGTTATGTTTAGGTTTTGAATTAAGGCTAGATTTAATACTAGGATTAGGGCTAGGATTTTTGTTAAGTTTAGGGCAAGTATTAGGGCTAGGACTAATATAAGGTCTAGGTATATAGTTAGTGATATTTTTAGAGTTAGGTTTATGGCTAGGTCAAACTAAATTTTCATGTTTAGGAAAAGGTGAGATTAAGAGCTTGTATATTATTAGAATCAGGGTCATGCTTCAGTTTTGGGTTAGGTTAAGTTTTAGGGTTAAGGCTCAAATTAGCATTAAGTTTAGAAATAGGGTTAGGGTAATGGATAGTGTTAGGTTTAGGATTTAGGTTATGTTTAAGGTAATGGATATTGTTACAGTTTGTGATAGGTTTAGTATTAGGCCTAAGATTAGCATTAGGGTTATGGTTATTGTTAGGGTAATTTATAGGGTTATGATTAGGGTTAGGGCTAGGATAATGGTTAGGATTTTGGCTAGAGTTAGGTTTTGGTTCAGGGTTAGGGCGAGGGTTACACTTAGGATTAGGTTTAGTGTACAGTTTAGGGTTTGAGCTAGGAATTTTGTTATGGCTAAGGTTAATTCATGGGTTTGGTCTAGGGTAATGGTCATGGTCAGTATTACAGTTAGGGCAAGGATTATCATTAGGGTTAGGGTAATAGGTTTAGATGTCAGGTTAAAGATAGGGTTAGGTTTAGGTTATTGTTAGGTTTAGGTTTTGGATTAGGGTTAGGGTTTGTGCTAGCTTATATTTAGGGTTGGGTTTAGGTTCAATTTAATTCTAGGGTTAGGTTTATGTTCAGGGTTACGGGAGGTTTAACTTTAGGTGTAATGTTATAATTTTTGTTAAGATTAGGGTTAGGGTATTGGGTAGGGTTGAAACAAGGTTTAGGACTAGGTTTAAGGTTAGGATTATGGTTGGGGTTAGGGTTAGGGTTAGGCCTAGGGTTAGTGTTAGAGTTAGGTTAAGTGTAAGTGTTAGGGATTGAGCTAGGTTTAGGCCTAGGTTAAGGGTTAGGATTACAGCCTGGGCTAGGGTTGGGATAGGGTTAGGTTTAGGGCTGGGGTTAGTATTAGTTTTAGGGTAATAGTTAGTGTAATGGATAGAGTTAGAGCTAGGGTTTGGGCTATCTTTACAGTAGGATTAGAGTTAGATTTAGGGTGATGTTTAGGGTTTGAGCAAGGGTTATGTTTATGGTAAGGTTATAAATTGAGCTAGGGTTAGGGCTCGAACGAGAGTTAGGGTTAGGGTTAGTGCTAGGTTTAGTTTAGGGTTATGCTTAGGGTTTGGTTTAGGGCTGTAATTAGGGTTAGGTTTTGTGTGAGGTTTAAGGCTAGTGTTATCTATATGGGTAATGTAAGAGCTAGAGTTATGCTTATGCCTAGTTTTAGAGTTTGTCTAATATTAGGGTTAGCTTTTGGGTTAGGATAAGGTTTAGAGTTAGGGTTTTATTAGAGTAAGTGTCAGGGTTCAGGTTAGGATTGTGGTTAGGGTTAGGTCCAGAATGAGCACTAGGTTTAGGTCTAGGGGTAGAGTTATTGTTTTTAGGTTAATGGTTATTATTAGGGCTAAGGCTAGGGATATGGTTATATTTATAGTTTGGTTTAGGTCTAGGGCTAGTGTTAGTTTTAGGTTTAGGGTTAGGGTTACTGGTAGGGCTAGTGTTAGGTTTCAGATAAGGGTTAGGGACAGGTTAAACCTAGGTTTAGTTTTAGGTTCAAAATACACGTCAGCTTTAGTTTTAGGGTTTATATTAAGTTTAGAGCTAGAATAAGGGCCAGGTTAAGGACTAGTTAGGGTTTGGGTTAGGGTTTTGGGTAGGCATAGAATTAGGTTTAGTACTACGGTTGCAATAGGGTGAGGGTTTAAGAAATAGGGTTAGAGCTAGGATTAGGACTAGGGATAGGATTAAGCTTAGGGCCAAGTTTAGGGTTAGGGTTAAAGCTAGGGTTAGGCCTTGGATTAGGGCTAGGTTTTGAGCTAGGTTTACGGCTATGACTAATTTAAGAAATGGCATTATGATTAGGGCTAGTTTTAGGTTTAGATTTAGGTTGATGTCTAGTGTTAGGATTAGGTTTAGGGATAGGGTAATGTGTAGAGCTAGGGTTAGTGTTAGGGTCAGAGTCAGGGCTAGTATTAGTTCTAGGGTTAGATTTTGGACTCGAATTAGGGGTAAGCTTATTGTAGTTATAGGGTCAGGTTTTGGTTTAGGTTAAGGTTTAATGTCAGTTCTATGACTCTATTTTTTTTTTTTTTTGGAGGGCTAGGCCTGGGTTAGTGTTAGTTTTCAAATTAGGATTAGGGTTAGAGCTAGTATTAGCATGTGGTTTGGGCTTAGGTATAGGGCTGGATTTAGACTTAAGGTTAGATCTAAGTTTAGGGCTAAACAAAGGTTAGGGCTAGGGATAGGGCTAGGGTTTGAGTTATAATAAGGGATAGGGTTAGAAATAGGGATAGGGCTATGGTGAAATTTAGAGTTAGTGTTAGTGTTAGGGTTAGATTTAGAGTTAGAATTAGGTCTTAATAATGGCTAGGATTAGAGCTAGGGTTTGGATTAAGGCTGAGCCTAGGTTTATGGCTAGGTTTATGGTTATGGTTATGGTTAAGTATAATGTTATATCTAGCTTTAGAAGTTGAGCGTTAAAATTAGGGTAAGGTCTATGGTTAGGGTTAGGTTTAGGATTAAGGCTAACATTAAGGTTAAGATTAGGGCTAGAGTTTACTTTAGTAACCCTAAAGGGCTTCATTAGGCCTAGGGCTAATGTCAGTTCTAGGGTTAGGATTAGAGATAGTTTTAGGGCAAATATTATTAGGGTTAGGATTCGGTTGATGGATAAGGTTAGGTTTAGGATTCAGGTTACGTTTACGGTAATGTATAAATTTAGGGTTAGGAATAGGTTTACGGTTATCCTAGGGGTAGCATTAGGGTTAGGTTTAGAATTAGGGTAATGAATAGGGTTACACCTGGGTTACAGCTGGGTTTATGGTTAGGATTAAGGCTAGGGTTAGGATTAGGTTTTTGGTTATGTCAAAGGTTAAGGTTAGGGTTAGGTTTAGGGAAATGCTTAGGGCTAGAAATAGGACTATGTTTAGTGTAAAATGTAGTGTTAGGGCTCCAATTAGGGAGAGTTTGGGGTTAGATTAGTACTAGCTTTAGGGCTAGAGCCAATGTAAAAACTTGTGTTACAATTAGAACTAGTTTAAGGGTGAGGGTTAGGGCTAGGGCTAGGGTTAGGTTTAGGTTTATGTTTTGAGTGATGTTTAGAGCTAGGGTTAGTGTTAGGGTCAGAGTCAGAGTCAGGGTTTGTTTTAGGGTTAGGGATGGGACTTGAATTAGAGCTAGGTTCAGGGCTAGTTGTAGGCTTAGGGTTTGTTTTTAGTTAAAGGTTAGAGTTAAGGCTATGGCTCGCTTGTTTTGTAAGGCTAGGGCTAGTTTAGAGCTAGTTTTAGGATTTTCATTAGTTTTATGGCTTGCGTTAGTGAGAGGTTTAGTTTAGGATTAGGGTTAGATTTAGAGTTAGGGTTAGATATATGATTACGGCTAGAGGTAGGTTTAGGGCTAATGTAAAGGCAAGTGATAGGATTATGGTAAGGAATAGGGTTAGAACAAGAAATAGGACTAAGGCAAGTTTTAGAGTTAGTCTTAGGGCTAGCGTTATGTTAGGGTTAGAGCTAAATTAGGGCTAAGATTAGGTCTAGTGTTTGTATTAGGTTTAGGCCTAGTTTTAGGCTTAGGTTTATGTTTAGGAATTAAGTTATCTTTAGAGAAAAAAATGGGTTTAGAGCAAGTTTTTGAGCTAAGTCAAAGGTTAGAATTTGGTTAGGGGTAGGATTATGGCTTGTTTAGTAATAAGGCTACGTTTAGGACTATGCTGAGGGCTAGGGTTTGTTTTAGAGGTATAGCAGAATTAGGGCTAGGGCTAGTGTCAGGTCTAGACTTACATTAGGGATAGATTGAGGGTTAGATTTTTTGCTAGGTCTAGTTTAAGGGATCGATTTAGGGTCTTTGTCAGGTTTAGAGCTAGGGGTTTCATTATAGCTAGAATTAGGTTTCGGGTAGGTTTAGGTTAGGGTTTAGGTTTAAAGCTTGAATTAGTATTAGGGTTTGGTTAGGGTAATGATAAGTTTAGGTTTAGGGTTCATGTTAATGTAGGGTAATTGATAGGGTTATAGTTAGCAAAAGGTTAGGGTTAGGCCTAGGGTCAGCCTTAGGGTTATGGTTTTGCTTAGGATAATGGACAGGGTTAGGGCTGGGGTTATGGTTTTTATTAGGGATAGAGTTAGGTTTAGGCCAAGGGGTAAAGTTAGGTTTCTTTTTAGGATATGGTTTAGAGCTTGAGCTAGGGTTGGCGCTATAACAAGAATTAGGTTTAGGGTTAGGTCTAGGTTATAATTATTTTTAGGGTCAAGGTTAGAGTTAAGGTTAAGGCTAGGGTTATCATTAGGTTTGGGGTATTGGATAGGGTATGATGTCATGTTAGGTTTAGGGTTAGGGTTAGATTTTGGCGTAAGGTTAGATTTAGGGATAGGCTTAGGGTTAGGTTTAGGGTAATGTTTAGGGTTTGAGAAAGGGTTAGTTCTATGGCAAGGGTTAGGTTTCTGGTTATGTGTAGGGTTAGGGTTAGGGTAGATTTAGGGAAGGGCTAGGATTATCATCAGGGTTAGGTTTAAAATTAGGGTAATGGGTAGGGTTAGAACTAGGGTTTGGACTAGGTTTATCATTAAGCTAAGGGTTAGATTTAGGGTAATATGTAGGCATAGAGCTAGGGTTAGGGATAGTGTTAGGGTTAGAAATCGGGCTAGGGTTAAGGTTAGGTTCAGGTTTAGGCCATGGGTTAGTTTTAGGGTTAGGTTAATTTTAAGGTTTTGGGATTGAGCTAGTGTTTGGACTAGGAAGAGGATTAGGGTTAGAGTCAGTGTGAGGGTTAGGGCTAGGGTTAGCATTAGAATTAGGGTTAGGGTTAAGGTAATGGATAGAGATAGAGGTAGGTTTTGGCCTATGATGATGGCTCATTTCAGGGTTAGTGATATGGCTACGTCAAGTGTTGGGGATATGTTTTTGGTTAGGATGAGTTTAATAGATAGGGTTAGTATTAGGTTAAGGGTCACTGTTTGATTTAGGGTTAGGTTTATTTTTGGGGCCAGCATTAGGACTAGGTATTGGTGTAGGGGTAGGTTTAGTGTTTGGGTTAGTTTAGGGGTAATTATTCGGGCTAGGACTATGTTTTTCTTTAGGGCTAGACCTAAAGTTATCACTAGATGAAGGATTAAGTGTAGGAATAGGTCTAGTGTTAGGGTAAGCTTTAGGTATAGGGGTTGCAGGTAGTGCCAATATTAGGGGTCGGTTTAGAGTTAGGGTGAGGTTCAGACCTATGGTTAGTTTTAGGGTCAGAATAAGGGTCAGAGTTAGGGTTTTGGTTTGGGATAGTGATAGAGCTAGATGAAGGATTAGGGTTAGGACTAGTAATAGAGTTAGGTTTTTGGTTAGGCTAAGAATTAGGTTTCGGACTAGGGTAGTTTTGGGGTTAGAGTTTGACTTAGGGTAAGGAATAGGAATTGTGATAGAGTTAAGGCTAGAGTTGGAGTTTTGGTAAGGGCTAGGTTTAGGTTTAGGGTTAGGGTTAAAGCTAGGGTTAGAGCTTGCATTAGGGCTAGGCTAGGTTTTGTGTTATCTTTAGGTCTACGGCTAATGTAAGAACTAAAATTACAATTAGCGCTAGTTTTAGGGTTGGTGTTACATCTAGTTTTAGGGTTAGGCTGAGGGTTAGCATTAGGGTTAGGATCAGGGTTAGGTTAGGGTAACAGATAGGGTTAGAGCTAGGGTTTTGGTTAGTGTTAGTGTTAGGGTTAATGTTAGGTCAAGGTAAATGCTAGGTTTAAAGTTAGGATTAGGTTTAGGGTAAGGATTAGGATGTGGTTTAGGTTTAGATTTAGGGTTAAACCTAGGGTGGGAGTTCGCATTAGGGCTACATTTTGTGTTACATTATGGCTAATGATAGGGATACAGCTAATGTAAGAACTAGGGTTATGATTAGGGTTACAGTAAAGGATAGGTTAGAACTAGGAATAGAGCTAGGGCAATAGTTAGAGTTAGTCTTTAGGCTCGGGTTAGTGTTAAATTTAGGGCTAAATTACGGCTAAGAATATGTGTAGGATTTGTGTTAGGGTTAGGCCTAAGGTTAGGGCTATTTATAAAATTAGGTTTAGGGTTAGTTTTAGGGGAAGGGATGGAGTTATAGCTAGGTTTAGGGCTAGGACAATTATTTGAATTAGGTTTATGTCTAGGGTTAGGTTTGTGTTAGAATTATGACTATATTTGGGGTAGGATGAGGGCTAGCATTTGTGTTAGGGTTACGGCAAGTTTTAGTGATGGGGATAATGTCAGGATTAGGGTTATGACTAGGGATAGTTATAGGGTTAGGTTCATGTCTAGGTCTAACATTAGGATAAGGTAATGCCCAGGTTAAGAGTAAGGTGTATTTTTAGGGTAAGGGTCAGGTTTCCGGTTTGTGTTAGGTTAATTATTAGGATTAGGGCTCAAATTAGCTTTAGAGTTAGAATTAGGTTTAGGTTTATGGATTGGTTTAGGTTTAAGATTCAGGTTAAGATTATGGTAATTGATAGTGTTAGGGTGAGTGATAGGATTAGGGTAGGCCTAGGGTTAGTATTTGGGTTAGGCTTATTGTTAGGGTAATTAATAGCATTAGCGCTAGTGTTATGGCTAGAGTTTTGAATAGGATTAGGGCTAGAGTTAGGGTTACATTTATGCTAGGGTAGGGTTAGGGTTTGGGTTTATTTAGGGTCCAGGTAAGGTTTTGAGCTAGGGTTAGTGCTACCGTGAGGTTAGGATTAGGATTATGAATAGGATTAGATTTTCAGTTAAGGTTAGGTTTAGTGTTAGGGCTAGAGCTAAGCTTATTTTTAGAGTTAGGTTAATGGATAGGGTTAGATGTCAGGTTAGGGTTAGGAGTAGTTTTAGGTTTAGGGTCAGTTTTAGAGTTTCGGCTAAGGTTAGTGTTAGAGTAAGGATTAGGGTTTTATCTAGGGTTAAGACTACAGTGAAGGTTAGGTTTTGGGTTAGGTCTAAGATTAGTTTTACAATAAGGATTAGAGCTAGAATTACCATTAGAGTTAAGGTTCGGTTTAGGGTACTGGATAGTTTTAAAGATAGTATTAGGGCTAGTGTTAACATTATGATTATGACTAGGATTAAAATTATGTTTAGCGATACAGCTACGGTTATGTTTATGGTTTGGTTTTTGGTTTTATCTATTGTAAGGTCAAAGGCAAAGGTTAAGGTTAGCTTAGGGTAAGGGATAAGGTTAGTAGGATAGGGTTAAGATTATGCTTTGGGCTAGATTTACGCCTAGGATTAGCACTAGGTCTTGTGTTAGTTTTAGAGCTAGTTTTATTTCTATGGTAATGTAAGGGTTCTGTTTACAGTTATGACTAGCTCTAGTGTTAGGTTTAGGTTATGGTTAATGTCAGTTTTATAGCTAGGGTAAGTGTTAGTGTCAAGGTCTGTGTTTGGATTAGGGTTAGGCTTAGCACGAAAGCCAGAATTATGATTGTTTAGGTCTAGAAGTAAGTTTAGTGTTTGGCTTAGGTTAAGAGTTATTATTAGAGCTAGGGCTAGTTTTTTTTTATTCAGGTCTTTGTTAAAGATATGGCTAGACTTAGGATTAGGTTTAATCTATTGCTAGTGTTAGGGTTGTTTACATATAGGGTTATGTGTAGGGTTAGTGTTATGATTTGGTTTAAGTTCAGGGTCAGAATAAGGGTCAAGGTTAGGGTTAGGATTTGGGTAATAGTTAAGACACTAATGAGGGCTAGGGTTAGGACTTGGGTTAGACTAAGGATTAGTTTTAGAACTAGGGTTGTGTTAGGATTGGGGTTTGGCTAGGGTAAAGGATCAGGTTGGAGCTAGGGTTAGAACTAGGGTTTGGGTTAGGGTTAGGTCTAGTGTTAGGGTTAGGTTTAGGGTGAAAGCTAAGGTTAGGTTTTGATTTTGTGCAAAGGTTTTTTAGCATTAGGTTTAAGGTTATGTCTAATGTATGATCTAGGGTTATGATTAGAACTAGTTATAGAAATAGGGTTAGGACCAGGTCTAGTGTTAAAGGAAGGTTTAGGTTTATGGTGATGCTTAGAGGTAGAGTTAGTGTTAATGTCAGAGACAGGTTCAGCGATAGTTTTAGAGTTAAGATTAGGACTTGAATTAGGGTTAGGCTTAAGGCTAGGTGTAATATTAGGGTTTGGTTTTGGTAAAAGTTTAGGGTTAGTTTTATTACTCAGTTTTGTTTTAGGGCTAAGACTATGGTTAGGGCTAGTTTTAGAATTAGGGCTAGGGTTCGGGCTAGTGTTAGGGTTAGGATTAGGTGTAGAATTAGCGTTAGATTTAGAGAAAGGTTTAGATCTAGGGTTAGGGCAAAGTGTAAGGTTAGGGCAAGTGTTATTCTAGGCTATGGCTAGGAATAAGGTTGAAGTAAGTTATAGGGTTAGAATTAGGTCTAGGGCTAGAATGAGAGTTATAGTTAGTCTTAAAGCTAGGATTAGGTTTAGGTTTAGGATTAGGGCTAGTGTTAGTGTTATGATTAGTCCTAGGGTTAAGGTTAGGGCTAAGGTTAGTGTTAGGTTTAGAGTTTGAATTTGATTTAGGGTAAGCAATGGGGTTATATCTAGGTTTAGGGCTAGGGACTGGGTTAGAATTAGGTTTAGAGTTATTATTAAGGCTAGGTTTTTGTCTGGGATAAGAGCTAGTATTCATGTTAGGGTTAGGGCTAGGATTAGGGCTATGGATAATGTCATGAATAGGATTATATTTAGAGATAGGTTTCAGGTTATGTTGATGGTTAGGTCTAATGCAAGGGTTAGATATAGGGTAAAGGTCAAGTTTTTAACTATATGCATTATTAGGGTCAGTGTTTGGTTTGAGGTTTGGTTTAGGTTAATGTTTAGGTTTAGGGCTCAAATTAGCATTAGAGTTAGTGTTAGGGTTAGAATATTGAATAGGCTTATGATTAGGGTTCAGGTTAGTTTTAGTGCAATAGATAGGTTTAGGGATTGTGATATGGTTAGGGCTAAGCCTACGGTTAGCATAAGGGTTTTGATTATGCTTAGGGTAATGGATAGAATTAGAGCTAGACTTAGGGCTAGGTTATGGTTAGGATTAGGGCTAGGGTTAGGGTAGTGGTTATAATTAGAGCTATGGTTAGTGCTATGGTTAAGGTTAGGATTAGGGCTAGTGTTGGTTTACAGTTTGGGATAGGGCTAGAGTTTTGTTAAGGGTAAAGGTTAGGCTTTGATCTAGGGTTAGGTCTAAAGCGAGGCTTAGGGTTGGTGTTAGGGCTAGGGTTAGGTTTAGGGTTGCACTTAAGGCTATGTTTAAGCCTAAGATTATGACTAGGTTTTGTGTTAGTTTAGGCCTACGTTTAGGGCCATGAGTAATGTAAGAGCTTGGATTATGATGAGGGCTAGTTTTAGGGTTAGGGTTATGGCTAGATGTAGTGTTAGGATTAGCTGTTGGTTTTTGGTGAGCTTTGGAGCTAGGATTATGGTAGGGTCAGGGCCAATGTTCAGGTTAGAGTTAATGTTGGGGTTAGTGCTAGAATTAGGACTAGGGTTAGGTCTTGGGTAGGGTTAGAGTTTGGGTTACGTTAAGGGTTATTTTTCGGGCTAGGGTTAGGTTGTATTTCAGGTTTAGGGATAGAGATATGGCTAGATTTAGGATTAGGTTTCAGACTAGAGCTAGTGTTAGGTTTAGGTTTAAGTATAGGATTAATGGTAGGGCTAATGTTAGGAATCGGTTTCAAGTTAGGGTCAGGTTTGAACCAATGGTTAGTGTTAGGGTCAAAATAAGTGTCAGGGTAATGGTTTGGGTTTAGGTTAGGGTTATAGCTAAATTGAAGGTTAGGTTTAGGACTAGTAATAGGGTTAGGGTTTGGGTTAGGCTATGGATTAGAATTAGGACTAGGGTTAGCATTAGATATAGAGTTTAGCTTAAGGTAATGGATAGGGTAAGAGCTAGCTTAAGATCTACGGTTAGAACTAGGGTTAGGGTAATGGTTAGGGCTAGGTTTTAGGGTTAGGGTTAAAATTAGGGTTAGTGCTCATTTTGGGATAGATTTGGGGTTAGTTTGGAGCTATTTTTAGGCCTACAACTAATGTATAAACCTGGGTAATGATTAGGGCTATTTTTTGGGTAAGTGTTAAGACTAGTTCAAGTGTTAGGGTTAGGGGTACCATTTGCCTGATGTTTAGAGCTAGGGTTAATGTTAGAGTCAGGGTCAGTGTTTGGGTTATAGTTATGGTTAGAGTTAAACCCAGAATTATCACTAGAGTTAGGTCTGTGGTAGGGTTGGTGTTTGTGTTAGGTTAAGGTTTATCATTAGGCCTAGGGCTAGGTTTTTGTTTAGGTCTAGTGATAAAGATATTCCTAGATATAAGATTACTTTTAGGTCTAGGGCTAGTGTTAGGGTTATGTTTACGTATAGGTTTATTCTTATTTCAAGTGTTAGGTTTCAGTTCATGGTTAGGGTCAGGTTTAGTCATACGGTTAACATTAGCGTCAGAATAAGTGTCATGAATAAGTTTAGGGTTTGGGTTATGGTTAGAGCTAGAATGAGGGCTAGAGATAGGACAAGTAATAGGGTGAGGGTTTGGGTTAGGCTAAGTATTAAGGTTAGGCCTAAGATTAGCATTAGGTTTAGGGTTAGCTTATTGTAAGAGATAGGATTAGAGCTAAGATTATGGCTATGTTTAGGGTTAGGGTTAGGGCTAGATTTAGGTTTATGTTTAGGTTTAAAGCTAGGGTTAGGTCTTGCATTAAGGCTAGGTTTTTGTTAGAGTTAGGGCTAGTTTTAGAGTTATGGGCAATGTATGGACGAGGGTTACGATTTAGGCTAGTTATAGAATTAGGTTTAGGACTAGGTCTAGTGGTAGGATAAGGTATAATGTTTAGAGCTAGGGTTAGTGTTAGGGTCAAATTCAAGGTCCATGTAATTTTAGGACTTGAATTAGGGCTAGGGTTAGTCCTAGGTGTACAGTTAGTTTTTGGTTTAGGTTAAGTTTTAAAGTTAGGGCTATGGCTCAGTTTTGTTTTAGGGCTAGGGCTATGGTTAAGGCTAGTTTTAGTCTTAGCATTAGGTTTAAGGCTAGTGTTAGGTTTAGGTTTAGGCTTAGAGTTAAAGTTAGATTTAGATTTAGGATTAAATCTAGGGTTATGTCTAGGGCCAAGGATAGGGCTACTGTTAGGTCTTGGTTTATGGCTAGGATTGAGGTTATGGTAAAGAATAGGGTTAGAACTAGGACTAGGGCTAGGGTGACAGTGAGAGTTTGTCTTATGGCTAAGCTTAGTTTTTGTTTAGGTATAGGGCTTAATTAGGGCTAGGAATAGGGGTAGGTTTATGGTTAATTTTAGGCCTAGGGTTAATTTTTTTCTTAGGGTTAGGTTTAGTGTAAGCAATGGAGTTAGAACTAGGGATAGGGCTAGGGTGATGGTTAAAATTAGGGTTAGGGCTAGGATTTTATTAGTGTTATTTTTAAGGCTAGGTTTTGGTGTAGGATGAGGGCTAGGATTTGTGTTAGTGTTAGGGGTAGGATTAGTGTTATGGTCAATGTCAGATCTAGGGTTATTGTTAGGAATAGATTTAGGGTTCGGTTTACGGCAATGTTTAGTGTAAGTATTAGGTTTAGGGTAAGGATCAATTTTAGAGCTAGGGGTATTGTTAGGGTCAGAATCAGGTTTAAGGTTTTGTTTTATGTTAGGGTTTAGAGTTAGGGCTCAAATTAGCATTAGGGTTTTGGTTAGGGTAGTGATAGGGTTTGGCTTGGGGTTCAGGTTAGATTTAGCATAACGGATAGTGTTATGGTTAGGAATAGGGTTAGATTTAGGCCTAGGTTTAGCCTTATAGTTATAGTTATGTTTAGGGTAATTGATAGCGTTAGAGCTAAATTTAGGGTTAGGGTTGTGGATAGTATTATGGCTATGGTTAGGGTTAGGGTTAATGTTTTGTTTTGTGTTTAGTTCAGGGCTACAATTATGACTACGGCAAATGTCAGGTCTAGGGTTATGGTTATGGATTGTTTTAGGTTAGGTTCATGGCTGGTTCTAATATAAGTGTTAGGTTTAGGGCTAGGTTCAGTGTTATTATCATGGGAAGGTTCAGAGATAGGGTTTGGATTAGGTTAAGTTTTAGGATTAGGGCTTGAATTAGCAGTATGGTTAGGGTTAGTGTAGTGATAGGGTTAGGGTTAGCGTTGAGGTTAGGTTTAGGTTAATGAAATAGGTTAGGGTTGGAGATAATTTTAGGGTTAGGCCTAGGGTTACCATTAGATTTATGGTTATGTTTAGGGTAATGGATAGGGTTAGAGCTAGTGACACTGTTAGGGTTATGGTGAGAATTCTGGGTAGTTTTAGGGTAAGTTTTAGGGCTAGGTTTTTGGTTAGGGTTAGGTTTAGGGTTAGTGTTAAAGCTAGGGATTAGGCTCAGATTAGGGCTAGTTTTGGGGTTTTTTTAGGGATAGAGTTAGGGTTATTGGTAATGTATGAACTAATTTTGCAATTAGTGCTAGTTTTAGGGTTAGAGATAGGGCTATGTCTATTGTTATGGTTAGGTTTAGGGTTAGGGTGATGTTTAGAGCAAGTGTTATTGTTATGGTCAGTGTCAGAGTCAGGGATAGTTTTAGGGTTAGCGTTAGAACTCGAATTAGGGCTAAAGTTAGTACTAGGTGTACGGTTAGGGTTTTCTTTAGGTTTAGGGATAGGGATATAGGTTGGTTTTGTTTTAGGGCTGGGGCTACAATTACAGCTAGATTATGAATAAGCATCAGGGTTAGGGCTAGTGTTAGGTTGAGTTATAGGCTTAGGGTTAGGGTTAGATTTAGAGTAAGGGTTAGATCTAGGATTAGGGCTAGGGCTAGGCTTAGGTTAGAGTGAGGTTTAGGGTTATGATAATAAACTTGGTTAGAATTAGGGATATGGCTAGGTTGAGAATTAGAGTTAGTCTTTGTAGTAGTCTAAGGGTTATGGTTAGGGTTAGGGCTAAATGAGTGCTATGATTAGGGCTAGAGTTAGGGCTAGGTTAAGCCTAAATTAGGTCTAGGATTAGGGTTAGGGTTAGTTTTAAGTTGAGGACTCTATTAGGGATAGGATTAGGGCTAAAGTTAGGGTTAAGTGTAGAGCTAAATTAGGACTAGTATTAGGGCTAGGGTTAGTGTTAGGTTTAGGGCTAAATTAGGGCTAGTATTAAAGCTAGGGTAAGTGTTATAATTAGACCAAGGGGTTGGGCTAGAATTAGGGTTAGCATTGGTGTTAAGGTTAAGTTTAGGGGAATGAGTGGGGTTATAGCTAGCTTCAGGGCTATGGTGAGGGTTAGAATTAGGATTAGTCCTAGGATAATGGTTCTGTTTAGGATTAAGGCTAGGTTTAGTGCTAGGTTAAGGGGTAGGGTTTCTGATAGGGTTATGACTAGGACCAGGTCTAGGGCTAATATCAGGTGTATGGTTAATTTTAAGAAGAGTTATAGTGTTAGTTTATGGCTAGGTCTAGTTTAAGAGTTAGGTTTAGAGTAAAGGTCAGCTATTGGGCTACGGTTATAATTAGGGTCAGTGTCAGGGTCAGGGTTAGCATTTGTTTTAGCTAAAGGCTTAAGATTAGGGGTCGAATTAGCGTTAGGGTTAGGTTTAGGATTAGCGTAATCAATAAGGTTTAGTTTAGGTTTCAGTTAAGGTTTAGGGTAATGGATGGGTTAGGTTTAGCCACCAGGTTAGGTTTAGCATTTGGGTTAGGGTTATCTTTAGTGTAATGGATAGGTTTAGAGCTAGGGTTAGGGGTAGGTTATGGTTTGGATTAAGTATAGGATAAGGGCTAGGTTCAGGGATAGGGCTAGTGTATGATTTGGGGTAAGTTTTAGGGTTAGGGTAAGTGTTAGGTTTAGGGCTAGGGTTATGGTTAGGTTAGGGTAAGGGTTAGTGTTTGAGCTAGGGTTAGGGCTAGGGCGAAATTAAGGTTTAGGTTAAGTTCTGGGTTTACATTTATGTTTAGAGTTAGGTTTAGTTTTAGGGATAAGGTTTTAATTAGGGTTAGGGTTAGGGTTAGGGTAATGGTATGGTTAGAGATAAAATTCATTCTAGGTTTAACGTTAGGAATTGGGCTAGGGCTAGGGTTAGGGTTTAGGATACAGCTAGGGTTATTTTTGGTGTAAAGTTTAGGCTTTGAGCTAGGGTTAGGTCTAAGCGAGCCTTAGGTTAGGGCTAGGTTTAGGGCTAGGTTTAGGCTGAGAGTTGTCCTTAGAGCTAAGTTTAGGCCTAGAATTAGGCCTAGGTTTTGTATTAGGTTTAGGGCTAGGGTTAGGACTATGGGTAATGTAAGAGCTAGGGTTATGTTTAAGGCAAGTTTTAGGGTTAGGGTTATGGCTAGGTCTAGTGTTAGGTCTAGGTTTTGTGTTAGTGTCAGATTTAAAGCTAGTTTCAGTGTTAGAATCAGAATAAGTTTTTGAGAAAGGGTTAGGGTTAGGGTTAGATCCTGAATTAGGGTTAGGTTTAGGTCTACATTTATAATTGTTCGGTTTAGGTTAAGGATCATTTTAAGAGCTAGTGCTAGATTTCTATTTAGGTCTAGGGCTAGAGTTATAGCTATATTTAGGATTATTTTGGGGTCTAGTTCTAGTGTTAGGCTTTGGTGTAGGTATAGAGTTACCAGTAGGGCTAGTGTTAGGCTTAGGTATAGGTATAGGGTTACTGGTAGGGTTAGGGATAGGTTTAGTCCTAGGGTTACTCTTTGGGTTAGATGAGCATCATGGTTATGTTTAGTGGTAGAATAAAGGTTAGGGTTAAGACTAGTATTATGGTTAGAGTTTAAGTTAAACTAATTATTAGGATTAGGACTAGAATTAGCATTTGGGTCAGGGTTTGGCTTAGTGTAAAGAATAGAGTTAGAGTTAGAGTTAGAGTTAGAGTTCGGCTAAGGGCTAGTGTTAGATTAGGGTTAGGCCTAGTATTAATGTTGAAGCTAGGGTTAGGGCTCAAATCAGGGGTAGAATTTGTATTACAGTTCGGGCTATGGTTTGGACAATTACTGTATGAACTAGGGTTATGATTAAGGCTAGTTTTATGGTTAGGTTAAGGCTAGATATTGTGTTAGGGTTAATTTTAGATTAGGGTCATATTTAGAACTAGGATTAATTTTAGGGTAGTGTCAGTGTTAGAGTTATTCTTTTTGGTTAGTTGTAGGGTTAAGTTTTCATTTAGGTTAAGGATTAAGATTAGGGGTATGGCTTGGTTTTGGTTTATGGCTAGGGCTCGGGATAGAGAGAGGGTTAGGGTTAAGTTTACGATTATGGTTAGTTGTTGAATACAGGATGAGTTTATAGATAGGTTTACATCTAGGGTGAGGAGTAGAATTAGGGTTAGGGCTCGGGTTATGGTTCTGGTTAGGATTAAGTCTAGGTTTATTGCTAGGATTATGGCTAGGGCTAATTTCAGGTCCAGTGTTATGGTTAAAAATAGTTTTAGGGTTAGGTTTATGGCTACATCTAGTGTAAGGGTTTTGTGTGAGGTTTAGGGCTAACATTAGGGCTATGGGAATATAACAGCTAGGAATTTGTTTATGGCTAGTTTTAGTGTCAGGATTAAGGATATGTCTTGTGTTAGGTTTAGATTTTTGGTTAAGATTAGTTTTAGAGCTAGAATTTGTTTAGAGTCAACGGTCATTGTTCAGGATAGGGTTAGCTTTAGGGTGATTACCAGAATTACAAGTAGGATTGGGTCTAGGAATAGGGTTAATCTTTAAGTTATGTTAACTGTTATTGTTAGGGCTAGTGCTAGGGGTTTTTTTAGAGCTACGGCTAGATTTATGACTATATTTAGGATTAGCTATCGTCTAGTGCTGGTGTTACTGTTTAGATTAAGTATAGGTTTACCTGTATGGGAAGTGTTAGGTTTTGATTTAATTTTAAGGTCAGGTTTAGACTTAGGGTTAGTGTTAGGATCAGAATTCGGGTCAGGGTTAGGGTTAGGTTAAGAGCTAGAATGAGGGATAGGATTGGACTATTAATACAGTTAGGGTTTTGGGTAGGCAAAAGATTAATTGTAGGACTATGGAAGCATTAGGGTTAGGGTTTGACTTAGGGAAAGGGATAGGGTTTAAATTAGGATTAGGGTTAGGTATAGGTATAGTGCTAGGGTTAGAGGTAGAGTTAGAGTTAAAAAATAGAGTTAGGTCTCGAATTTGAGCTAGGATTTGTGTTATCATTAGGCCTATGGCTAATAAAAAACTAGGTTTCTGTTTAAGGTTAGTTATGGAGTTAGTGTTAGGGCAATGTTTAGAACTAGGGTTAGTGTTAGTGGCCGAGTTAGTGACAGGGTTATTTCTAGGGTTAGGGTTAGAACTCAAATTAGGGCTGGTTTGGAACTAGGTTTAGCCATAGGGTTTGCTTTATGTTAAAGTTTAGGGTAATGACTTGGTTTTGTTTTAGGTTTAGGGTAGATTTAGTGCTAGTTTTCCAATTAGCATTAGGGTTAGCGCTAATGTTAGGGTGAGGTTAATACTTAATTTTAGTTTTAGATCCAGGTTTACTTGTTGGGTGAAGTTTATGGCTAATTTTGTGGCTTGGGATAGGGCAAGATTTTGGATTATGGTAAGGGATAGGTTTAGAAGTAGGGATATAGATAGGGCGAGAGTTAGAGTTAGTCTTTGGGATAGGGTTAGAGTTAGGTTTTCTGTTAGGGCTAAATTAGGGCTAGGATTAGTGCTAGGGTTAAAGTTAGATTTAGGCCTAGGTTTAAAGCTATGGTTAGGGTTAGCATTAGGATTAGGGAAAGGTATGATATTACCACTATGTTTAGTGTTAGGACAAGGAATATAATTAGGGTTAGGGATAGGGTTAAAATTAGTGTTAGGTTTAAGTCTAGGCATACTACTAGGATTAGGTCAAGGGATAGGGACCTAGGGTTAAGGTCAGGCTAGTTTTAGGGACAGGGCTATGGCTCAGTTTTATTTTAGAACTAGGCCTCGGGTTAGGGCTAGTTTTATGATTAGTAATAGTGTTAGGGATAGTGGTAGGGTGAAGTTTCGGCTTAGATTTATTGTTATTGTTAGATCTAGATTTAGGGCTATGGCTAGGTTAAGACTAAGGTTAGGGCTAGTGTTTGGGTAATGGTAACAGATAGGGTTAGAACTAGAAATAGGGCCAGGGCAAGTATTTGATTTAGTCTTTGAGCTAGGGTTATGGGTAGGTTTAGAGTTAGCGCTAAATTAGGGTTAGAATGAGCGCTAGGGTTAGTGTTAGGGTTAGTGTTAGTGTAAGGGTTAGGATTAGGTTTAAGAGAAGAGATAGGTTTATAACTAGGTTTAGAACTAGAGTGAGATTAGAATTAGGGTTAGGACTAATGTTAGGTTTTGGGTTAGGTTTAAGTCTAGGTTTAGGTTACACTGAGAGTAGGGCTAGGTTTAGGACTAGTAATAGAGTTAGGGTTTTGTGTAGGCTAAATATTAAGTTTACGACTAGAGTAGCCTTTCGGTGAGTGTTTGGCATAGGTTAAGGAATGGGTTAGAGGTAAAGTTAGGGTTAGTGTTAGAGTCAGGGCTCAGATTAGGGCTAGAATTGGTTTTATCATTAGGGCTTTGGCTAATGAAAGAACTAGTTTTCTGATTAGGGTTAGTTCTAGGTTTAGCGTTATGGCAATGTTTAGAGCTAGGGGTACTGTTAGGTTTCGACTCAGCATCAGGGTTATTTCTATGGTTAGAGTTAGACTCAAAATAGGGCTAAGTTTAGCAATATGTGTAAGGTTAGTGTTTGGTTTGTATTAAGGGTTAGGGTTAGAATAATGGCTCGGTTTTGTTTTAGGATAAGGTAGTGTTAGGGCTACTTTTTCAATTAGCGTTAGGCTTAGGGCTAGTGTTAGGGGGAAGTTTGGGCTTAAGGTTAGGTTTTACCACCAGATTTAGGGCTAGGGTGATGGTTACTGTTAGGGTTGGGACTAGGGATAGGACTAGGTTTTGGGTTATGGTAAGGGATAGGTTTTGAACTTTGGATAGGGCTAGGAAGAGAGTTAGAGTTAGTCTTAGGGCTAGGCACAGGATTAGTTTAAAGATTAGGGTCAATTAGGGCTAGGATTAGCCCTATGGTTAGTGTTAGGTTTTTGCCTAGAGTTAGGGCTAGGTTTAGGATCAGCATTAGGGTTATGGTAAGGTATGATGTTACAGCTACATTATGGGCTAGGGCATGGGATAAAATTAGGGTTAGGGCTCCAGTTAAGGTTAGGACTAGGATTAAGTCTGCTCTTAGGGCTAGGATTAGGGGTAGGGTTTTTGTAAGGATAAGGGCTTGATTAGGTCTAGGGCTAATGTCAGTTCTAGGGTTATGGTTAGGGATAGTTTAAAGTTTAGGTTTATGGCCAGGTCTATTGAAAGGTTTACGTTGAGTGTCAGGGTCATGTTTTCAGCTAGGTGTATTATTAGGGTCAGAGTCAGGGTTAGGGTATGGGTTAGGTTAAGTTTTAGGGTTAGGGCTAAAATAATCATTAGGGTTAGGAAAATGGATATGGTTAAGTTTAAGGTTCAGGTTAAGTTTAGTATAATGAACAGGGTTAGGGTAAGGCATGGGGTTAGAGTTAGGCCTAGAGATAGTATTCGGTTAAAGATATGGTTCAGGTAATGGATAGGATTAGAGCTACTGTTAGGACCAGGTTTATGGTTAGGTTAGGGCTATGGTTAGAGTTAGGCCTAGGGTTAGAATTTGCTTATGTTATGGTAAGGGTAATGAATTAATTTATATGTAGGTTGAGGGCTAGTGTTATTTTTAGGAATAGGGCTATAGTTCAGTTTAGGTTTTGGGTTAGGACAAGGTTTAGGTTTTGGGTTAGGTTTAGGGAAAGTGTTAGGGCTAGGGATAGATTTAGGGCTACAATTAAAATAAGGGTTTAGGCTTGCATTAGGGCTAGGTTTTGGGTTAAGTTAGGGCTAGTGTAGAACTTTGGCTAATGTAAGAACTAGGTTTATGATTATTGCTAGTATCAGGGTTAGCATTAGGACTAGGTCTAGTGTTTATATTAGGTTTAGGTTTAGGAGGATGATTAGAGGTAGAGTTAATGTTAGTGTCAGAGTCAGCATCAGTGTTAATTTTAGGATTAGGAATAGGACTCAAAGTAGGGTGAGGATTAAGGCTAGGTGTAGTGTTAGGATTTGTGTTAGGGTTAGGATAAGAATAAGGGATAGGGCTATGGTCAGGTATAGGGTTACGTTTAGGTTAGGGTTAGGTTTGGGGCTATTGCTTAGTTTTGTTTTAGAGCTAGGGCTAGTTTTGGGCTAGTGGTAAGATGTTAGGGCTACTAGTAAGGTGATGTTAAATCTTACATTAATTGTTATGGTTAGATCTAGGTTTTGGGCTATGGCTATGTTTAGGGCTAAAGTTAGGGCTAGGATTATGGTTATGATACAGATGGGGTTAGAACTAGAAATAGTGCTAAGGTGAGAGTTAGAGTTAGTCTTATGGCTAGGGTTAGGGGTGGATTTTAAGTTGGGGCTAAATTAGGGTTAGGATTAGTGCTAGGGTTAGTGTTAGGGTTAGGCCTAGGGCTAGAGTTAGTGTTAGAGATACAGTTAGGTTTAGAGAAAGGGATGGGAATATAGCTAGGTTTAGGAATAGGCCGAGAGTAGAATTACGGTTAGGGCTAGGTTAGGGTTGGGGTATGCTTAAGGCTAGCTTTAGAACTAGGTTTGAGGATTTGTGTTAGTGCTAGGGCTAGGATTAGGGATAGGGCTAATGTCAGGTCTAGGGTTTTGGTTAGGAATAGTTTTAGGGTTAGTTTATGGTTATGTCTAGTGTAAGGATTACATTAAATTTAAGTGTCATGTTTAGAGCTAGGCGTATTATTAGGGTCCGGGTCAGGTAGGGTTTTGTTTAGTTTAGGGTTTAGATTTAAGGGTTGAATTAGTGTTAGGGTTAGGGTTAGAAATTGGGTAATGGATAGCGTTATGTTTAGGGTTAACACTAAATTGAGTGTTAGTGATAAAGTTAGCGTTAGGCCTAGGGTTCTCATTTGAGTTAGGCTTATCTTTATGTTAATGGAATAAGTTTAGAGGTAAGGTGAGTGCTATGGTTAAGGTAAGGATTAAGCCTAGGATTAGGTTTATGCCTAGGGTTAGTGTCAGAATTAGGTTTAGTGTGTTTGTATATGAGCTAGGGTTAAGGCTAGGGTGATGGTTAGGGTTAAAGTCAGGACTAGGGTTAGGTTTATTGTTACCGTTAGGACTAGGTTAAGGCCTAGGATAAGGCTAGAATTGTGTGGTTTTTATGGCTAACATTAGTGCTAATGTTTAGGATTATGGTTAGGGTTTTAGTTAGAGCCAAAATTAGAACTAGTGTGAGTCTATTGATAGGGTTAGTCTTTTGGTTAGATTAAGGGTTATTTTTAGGGCTAGTACAAAATTTTTTTTAGTGCAAGGGCTAAATTTATTTCTATATTTAAGATTATGTTTCATCTAGTGCTAGTGTTATTGTTAGGTTTAGGGACAGGTTTACTGATAGGGGTAGGGGTAGGTCCGGTTTAGAATTAGTTTGAGGTTTATTTCTAGGGTTAGTATTAAAGTCAGAAAAAGGTTCAGGGTTTGGGTTCGAGTTACAACTAGAATGAAGGCTAGAGTTAGGACTAGTAATAGAGTTGGGGATTGGGGTAGGCTAAGGATTAGGGTTAGGACTAGATAACATTAGGGTGAGGGTTTTGCTTAGAGAAAGGGATGGATTTAGAGGTAGGATAAGGGTTAGAGATAGCTTTAGGGCTAGGGTTAGGGTTAGGGTTAGTCTTAAGGTTAAACCTAGAATTAGAGCTTTGATTAGTGCTAGGATTTTTGTTAGCTTTAGGGCTATGCCTAGTGAAGAAACTCAGTTTCTGATAATGGTGACTTCTAGGATTAGCGTTAGGGCAATGTATAGAACTAGGGTTATTTTTTGGATCCGAGTCAGGGTCAGGGTTACTTCTAGGGTTATATTTAACACTCAAATTATGGAAAGATTTAGGGCTAGGTTTTGGGTTATTGTTTGGTTTAGGTTAAGGTTTAGGATTAGGTTAATGGCTAAGTTTTTTTTAGGGCTAGTTTAGAGTAAGGGCAAGTTTTCCAATTAGCATTAGGGTCAGGGCTAGTTTTAGGGTGAGCTTTAGGCTTAAAGTTAGGCTTATATTCACTTTTAGGGGTAGGGCATAATTCAGGGCAAAGGTTGCGACTACGGATAGGGCTAGAGTTTGTGTTATGGTAAGGGATAGGTTTAGAACTAGGGATAGGTCTAGGGAGAGAATTAGAGTTTGTCTTAGGGCTAGGTATAAAGTTAGGTTTAGGGTTAGGGCTAAGTTAGGGCTAGAATTAGTGCTAGGGTTAGTGTTAGTTTTAGGGCTAGGTTTAGTGCTAGGGTTAGGGTAAGGTATGATGTTACAGCTGTGTTTTGGGCTGGGTCAAGGGAAAAAAATAGGGATAGGGATAGGGTTATGGTTATGGTTAGATTTAAGGCTAAGCTTAGTGCTAGGTTTAGGGCTAGGATTTGTTTAAGGGTTAGGGCTAGGATTAGAGCTACGTCTAATGTCAGATCTAGGGTTATGGTTAGTAATCGTTTTAGAATTAAGTTTATAGCCAGATCCATGGTGAAGTTTAGGTTGAGTGTTAGGTTCAGCTTTACAGCTAGGGTATTATTAGGGATGGAATCAATGTTAGGATATGTGTTAGGTTAAGGTTTATGGTTAGGGCTCAAATTAGCATTAAGGTTAGTGTTAGGTTAGGGTAATGGATATGGTTAACTTTAGTGTTCAGTTTAGTTTTAGGGTAATAGATACCCTTAGGGTTAGGGATAGTGTTAAGGTTAGGCCTAGAAATAGAATTAAGTTAGGGTTATTCTTAGGGTAGTGAAAGGAATAGAGCTACATTTAGGGATAGGGTTATTTTTAGGTTAGTGCTATGGTTAGGTTAGGGAGGTGTTAGAATTCGGTTAGGGTTATTGTTAGGGTAACAAATAAGATTAGAGCTAGGGTTAGGGCTAGAGTTATGGTTAGGATTAAGGCCATGGTTTTGGTTAGTTCACGGTTTAGTTTTTGTGTTAGGTTTAGGTTAAGTGTTGGGGATAGGGTTAGGGTTAGGGATAGGGTTAAAGCTTGGGTTAGAGCTCAGATTAGGGCTAGATTTTGGGTTAGGTTAGGCTGAAGGTAGGACTATGGCTATTGTAAGAACAAAAGTTAAGATTAGGGCTAGTTTTAGAGTTAGCATTAGGCCTAGGTCAAAGTCTTCTTTTTAGATTAGGTTTAGGTTTAGAGAGAATATTAGAGATAGGGTTAGTGTTAGGATCAGAGTCAGGATCAGTGTTACTGATCAGGGTTAGGGCTAGGATTAAGGCTTGGTGTAGGGTTAGGTTTGGTGTTAGGGTTAGGGTAAGATTTAGGGTTAGGGATAATGACATTTCTAGCATTATCATTAGGCTAGGGTTAGGGTTAGGGCTACAGCTCAGTTTGGCCTTAGAGCTAGGGCTAGGGTTAGGGCTAATTTTAGGATTAGTGATAGTTTTAGGGCTATTGGTAGGATGAGATTTAGGCTTAGATATATTTTTATGGTTAGTTCTAGGTTTAGGACTAGGGCATGCATTAGGATTAAGGTTAGGGCTAGTTTTAGGGTTATAGAAACGGATAGGGTTAGAACTAGAAATAAGACCGGGGTGCGATTAGAGTTATTATTTGGTCTAAGGTTAGGGGTCGATTTATGGATAGGGCTAAATTAGGGCTAGGATTAGTGCTATGGTTAGAGTTAGGTTTAGGCCTAGGATTAGGGCTAGTGTTAGGGTTAGTGTTAGTGTTAGGGTTAGGGTTAGATTTAGGGGAAGGAATGGGATTATAGCTAGGTTTAGAACTAGGGTTCTGTTTAGAATTTGATTTAGGGCTAGGGTTAGGGGTCGGGTTAGGATTAAGGCTAGGTTTAGTGCCAGGATGAGGGTATGTGTTAGGGCTAGGGCTAAGATTAGTGCTAGGGCTAATTTCAGGTCTAGGTTCAAAGTAAGTCGTTAGGTTAATGGTTAGGTTTTGACTAGGTCTAGTGTAAGGATTAGTTTTAAGGTAAGGTCAGGTTTAGAGCTAGGTGTTTTATTAGGGTCAGGGTCCGGGTATGGGTTTGTTTAGGTTAAGGTTTAGAGTTAAGGCTTGTATTAGCATGAGGGTTTGTTTTAGGATTCAGGTTAGGTTTAGAGTGATGGATATGGTTATTGTTAGTGGTTGGTTTAGCGTCAGGCCTAGGCTTACCATTTGGTTTTGGCTTATTTTAGGATAATTGATAGGATTAGAGCTAAGGTTAGGGCTAGGGTTAGGGTTAAGTTTATGGCTAGGGTTAGGGTTAGGCCTAGGGTTAGGGTTAGGCCTAGGGTTTATGTCAGGGTTAGGTTTAGGGTAAGTATTAGGGTTTGAGCTAGGGTTAGGTCTAGGGCGAAGGTTAGAGTTAGAATCAGGGCTATGGTTAGGTTTAGGGTTAAAGTTATGATTAGTGAAAGTGTTAGAGTTTGAGCTAGGTTTAGGACTAGGGCGAGGGTTAGGGTCAGGGTTAGGTCTAGTTTTATGGTTAGGGTTACCATTTGTGCTAGATTTAGGGCTACATAAGAGCTGGTATTTTGTGATGTTTATGGCTAGCTTTAGGGCTATGTGTAATGTAAAAGCTCGTGTTATGATAATGGCTAGTTATAGGGTTAGGGTTATAGATATGTCTAGTGTTAGTGTTAAGTTTTGGGTTAAGATAAGTTTTAGAGGTAGGGTTTGTGTTAGGGTAAGCATCAGTGTTTGGATTACGGTTATTGCCAGAATTAGGTATAGCTTTGGGTCTAGGAATATGCTTAGTCTTTGTGTTAGGTTAAGAATTATTGTTAGGGCTAGTTCAAGGGTTTTGTTTAGAGCTAGGGCTAGATTTATGACTCTATTTATGATTAAGTTTGGTCTAAGGCTAGTGTTACCTTTTGGTTTAGGTATACGTTTACAGGTAGAGGAAGAGTTAGGGTCCGGTTTTGGGTTAGTGTCAGGTTTAGATCTAGGGTTAGTGTTAGGGTCAGAATAAGGGTCAGATTTTGAATTAAGGCTAGAGCTAAAATGAGGATGATGGTTAGGACTCGTAAAACAGTTATGATTTGGGGTAGGCTAAAGATTAGTGTTAATACTAGGGTAGAATTAGGGTGAGTTTTTGGCTTAGGGTAATGGATAGGATTAGAGGAAGGGTTAGGATTAGAGATAAGTTTAGGTTTAAGGTTACTGTTAGAATTAGGTTTAGGGTAAGTGTTGCAGTTTGAAATAGTGTTAGGGTTAGAGTTAATGTTAGGGATAGCATTAGTTTTTTGGTTAGGGTTATAGTTAGGATTAGGATTAGTGTTAGGTTTAGGGTTATGGTTAGTGTTAAGACTAGGGTTAGAATTAGGTGAGTGTTAGGTTTAGGTTATGGGTTAGGGTTAGTGTTTAAATAAAGGTTAGCATTAGAGACAGAGTTTGGTTTAGGAATAGGGTTAGGGTTAGGGTTAGGGTGAGTGTTAGGGTTAGGTTTAGGGTTAGTGTTGGGGTTAGTGTTAGTTTTAGTGTTAGGGTTAGGGTTTGGTTTAGGATTAGGTTTTCAGTTAAGATTAGGGTACAATTAGGGTTAGGGTTAGTATTAGGGTTAGGGGTAGGGTTAGTGTTTTGGATAAGTTAGAATTAGGGTTAGTGTTTTTGATAGGGTTAGGTTTATGCTTAGGGTTCAGGTTAGGGTTATGGTTAGTTTTAGAGTTAGGGTTAGGGTTGGCTTTAGGAGTAGTGTTAGAGTTAGTGATAGGGTTAGTGTTCAGTTAGGGTTATATTTTGTGTTAGTGTTAGGGTTAAGGTTATCATTAGGGTTATTGTTAAGTTTAGAGTTAGAATTAGGGATTGGTTTAGGGTTAGGGTTATTGTTATGTTTAGGTTTAGGTTTAGGGTTATTTATAGGGTTAAGTTTGGGGTTAGGTTCAGTGATAGGGTTAGGGTTAGTGTTAGTTTTAAGTTTAGTGTTAGGGTTAGGATTAAGATTAGGTTTAGGTAGGAATTAGGGTTAGGTTAGGGTTATGGTTTGGTTAGGTTTTGTGTTAGGGTTAGTGTTAAGTTAAGGATTTCTCATAGGGTTACTGTTAGTGTTACTGTCAGTATTAAGTTTACCTTTCGTGTTAGAGATAGGGTTAGTGTTAGTGTTATGCTTTTGGTTAAGATTAGGTTTAGGTTTCATGTTAGATTTAGCGTTAGGGTTAGTGTTAGGATTAGCTGTAGGTTTATGGTTAGTGTTAGGGTTAGTGTTACAGTTGAATATAGGTTTAGGTTTGGATTACTCTGGGTTAGTGTTAGAGTTAGATTTAAGGCTAGTATTAGAGTTAGGTTTAGAGTAAGTGTTAGGGTTAGGGTTAGGTTTATGGTGAGGTTTTTTTTAGGATTAGTTTTAGTGATAGGGCTAGGGTTTGGTTTAGAGTTAGTGTTAGAGTTAGGGTTAGGTTTAGGTATAGTTTTTGTGAGAGGGTAAGGGTTAGGTTTAGGATAGTTTTAGGGTTAGTATTAATATTAGGTTTAGGGTTAGTGTTAGGGTTAGGGTTTGTTATAGGTTTAGGCTTCATTGTAGGGTTAGGGTTAGGGTTAGTGTTGGGGTTAGGGTTAGGATTAGGATAAGTGTTATGATTAGAATTAGGGTAGTGTTAGTGTTAGTGTTAGGTTTAGATTTATTTTTAGTGTTAGTGTTAGGGTTAGGTTTAGTTTTAGGTATAGTCATAGGTTAAGGGTTAGTTCTAGGATAGTTTTAGGTTTAGGGTTAAGATTAGGGTTAGGGTTATTGTTTGGGTTAGCGTTTGTATTATGGTTAGGCTTCCTTCTAGGGTTAGGGTTAGGGTTAGTGTAAGGGTTAGGGTGGTTTTGTGCAAGGGTAAGGGTAATAGTTAATGATAGTGTTAAGGTTAGGTTAGTGTTGTGGTTAGTATTAGTGTTAGAGTTAAGGTTTGGGTTAGGGATAGTGTTAGGGTTAGTGTTAATTTTAGGGTTAGTGTTAGAGGTAGGATTAGTGTTAGGGTTAGGTTTACGGTTAGTGTTATGATTATGTTTAGGGTTAGGGATAGGTTTAATGTTAGGTTTACAGTTAGGGTTAGTGTTAGTATTAGTGTTATTGCTAGTGTTAGTCTTAGAGTAAGGTTGAGGGTTAGCATTACAGTAAGGCTTAGAGTTTGGGTTAGGGTTAAGGTTAGAGATAGGGTTAGGATTAGTATTATGTTTTAGGTTAGGGTAAGGTTAAGGGTTAGAATTAGGATTTGGGTTAGAGTTTGTGTTAGGGTTAGAGTTCGAGTTATGGTAGGAACAGGTTTAGAGTTAGAGTTAGGCTTAGTGTAGGGTTAGTTTTAGGTTTAATGGTAGTATTAGGGTTAGTGTTGAGGTCAGTGTTAGGGTTATGGTTAGGGTAAATATTAGGTTTAGTGTTAGGGATAAAGTTAGATTTAGTTATAGGGTTAGGTTGGGGTTACTGAAATGGTTAGTATTATGTAAAGGTTAGGGTTACAGTTAGATTAGATAAAGGTTTATTTTTTGAATTAGGCTTTGTGTTCAGATTAGGGATTGGGCTTGGGATAAGTTTATGTTTAGTGTTACGATTAGTGTTAGGTTTAGGGTTGGGGCTAGTGTTCATGTTAGAATAAAGGTAAAGGTTGTGATTACAGTTTGGTTTAGGTTTAGAGATAGGTTTGGGTAATTGTTAGGTTTAGGGTTAGGGTTAGGGTTAGTGTTAGGCTTAGGTTAGGGTTAGGGTTAGAGTTACATTAAAGACAGAATTAGTTTTAGGACTAGGGTTAGTGTTAGGGTTAGTTTTAGTTTTAGTGTTAGGGTTGTGGTTAGAGTTAGGTTAAAGATAAGGTTGGTTTTAGGAATAGGGTTAGTGTTAGGGTTAGTTTTAGTGTAAAGATTAGTGTTAGGGTTAGGTTAGGGTAATGGTTAGGGTTATAATTAGGGGCATTTTAGGGTTATATTTAAGCTTAGTGTTAGGTTTATGTTTAGGGTTAGCTTTAGAATTAGAACTATGATTAGGGTTAGGGTTAGTGTTAGATTAGGGATAGGTTTAGGTTTATAATTAGAATTTGTTTTAGGGTTTGGTTTAGGTTTTGGTTTAGAATTAGGGTTAGTGTTAGGGTTAGGGATAGTGTTAGGATTAGGGTTAGAGTTTTTTTAGGATAAGGGTTAGGGTTAGTTTTAGGTTTAGGGTTAAATTTAGAGTTAGTGTTAGGGTTAGTATTAGAGATTTGGTTAAGTTTAATGTTAGAGTTAGTGTTAGGGTTATTGTTTAATTTAGTGTTAGATTAGGGTAAGTGTTGGTTTAGTGTTAGTGTTAGGGTTGGAGTTCGAGTTAGTGTTAGAGTTAGGGTTTGCATTAGGGTTACTGTTAGAATTAGTTTCAGCATTTTGGTTAGGTTTAAGTTTAGGGTTAGTGTTAGTATTAGGGTTAAGGTTTGGATTAATTTTAGGATTAGTTTTAGGGTTAGGGTTAGGATTAGAGTTAGGGTAAGGGTTATGGTTAGTTTTAGGGTCAGTGTTAGGGATAGGGTTAGGGTTAGGGTTAAGTTTAGGATTAGTAATCAGTTTAGTGTAAGTGTTAGGTGAGGGTAAGGGTTGATTTAGTGTTAGTGTTAGTGTTAGGGTTAGGGTTAGTGTTACTGTTAGGTTTAGGTTTTGCGTTTGGGTTAATGTTAGGGTTAGTATATAGTGTTTTGGTTAGGTTTAAGATTAGTGTTAGTTTTAGAATTAAGGTTAGGTTTAGTGCTAGGATAGGGTTACTGTTGCATTGAGGGTTAGTGTTAAGATTAGGGTGAGAGTTCCTGTTAGAGTTTGGGTTAGGGTGAGTGTTAGGTTAGAGTTAGCATTAGGGTAAGTGTTAGAGTTAGTATTAGTGTTTTGGTTAAGTTTGAATTTAGGGTTAGTATTAGTTTTAGGGTTGTGATTAGTGTTAGGTTGGGGTAAGGGTTAGGGTTAGGGTGAGTGATAGTGTTAGGGTAGTGTTAGTGTTAGGGTTAGAGTAAAGTTTAGGGCTATGGTTAGGGTTATGAAAAGAGTTAGTGTTACTGATAGGGTTAGGGTTAGGGTGAGGTTTAGTTTTAGGGTTAGTGTTAGTGTAAGGATTGTGTTAGGGTTTGTGTTATGGTTATGGTTAGGCTTAAGTTTAAAGTTACAGTTACAGGTAGGATTCTGGTTAAGGTTAAAATTAGGGTTAGAATTATGTTAGGGTTAGAGTGAGGGTTAGTGATAGGTTTAGGGTTAGCTTTAGGGTTAGTGTTAGGTTTAGTGTTAGGATTTGTGTTATGGTTAGGGTTGTGTTAGGTTAGGGTTACAGTTAAGATTAGAATTACAGTTAGAAATAGTGTTAGTATTAGGGTTAGGGTTAGGGTTAGGCTTAAGTTTAGTGTTTGTTATAGGGTTAGGTTTAGGCTTAGGTATCAGATTAGGGTTAGGGATAGTTTCAGAGTTAGCGTTAGGGTTGGCTTTAGGGTTAGTGTTAGGGTTAGAGTTTGAGTGGGTTTAGAGTTTGTGTTAAGGTTAGGGTTAAGGTTATCGTTAGGATTATGGTTAATATTAGATTTAGAATTAGGGTTAGGGTAAAGGTTACAGTTAATGTTATGGTTAGTGTTAGGTTTAGGTTTAGTGTTCTGGTTAGTTATAAAGTTAGGGTTAGACAGGGTTAGTATTATGGTTAGTATTATTGTTTTCTTTAGCTTTAGTTTTAGGGTTAGTGTAAGGTTAGGGTTAAGGTTAGGTTTAGTGTTAGTGTTAGGTTTAGTGTTAGGGTTAGAGTTTGGGTTAAGGTTAGTGTTAGGGTAAGTAATAGCATTTTGGTTAGGTTTAGGGTTAGGGTTAGTGTTAAGTTAAGGATGAGGGGTCCTATTTGGGACAAGGTTAGTGTTAGTGTTAGGGTTATATTGAGGGTTAGATTTAGTTGTGTTTAAGGATTAATTTAGTATTAGTGTTAGTGTTAGAGTTACTAGTAGTGTTAGGTTTTGAATTTGGGTTAGTGTTAGGGTTAGAATGAGTGTTTTAGTTAGGTTTATTTTAGGGTTAATGTTATGGTTAGAATTAGGCTTAGGCTTAGTTTAGGGTTACTGTTGCAATTTCAGTTAGTGTTAGAGTTAGGGTGAAAAGTAATGTTAAGGTTAGGGTTAGGCTTAGTGTTCCAGTTAGGGTTAGCATTAGGGTTAGTGTTAGAGTTAGTATTAGTGTTTTGGTTTGGTTCAGGGTTAGAGTTAGTATTAGTTGTAGGGTTAGGGTTAGTGTTATATTAGGGTAAGGGTTAGGGTTAGGGTTAGTTTTAGGTTTAAGATTAGAGTTAGTGTTAGGGTTACTGTAAGTTTTAAGGCTAGTGTTAGGTTATAAAAAGAGTTATTGTTTGTGTTAGGGTTAGGGTGAGGTTTAGGATTAGGGTTAGTTTTAGAGTTAGTATTAGTGTTTTGGCTAGGTTTAGGGTTTGTATTAGGTTTAGGGATAGGGTAAGATTCATGGTTATGGTTAGTATTAGGGTTACAGTGAGGCTTATGTTTAGGTTTAGGCATAGGTTTAGGGTTACTCATAGGTTAAAGTTAGTACTAGGTTTAGGGTTAGGGTTATATTTAGAGTTAGTGTTATGTTTAGGGTTCGAGTTAGTATTAGTTGTAGGGTTAGGGCTGGTGTTATGTTAGGTAAGGGTTAGGGTTAGGGTTAGTGTTAGGGTTTAGGTTAGAATTAGTGTTAGGTTTATTGTAAGTTTTAAGGCTAGTGTTAGGTTATAAAAAGAGTTAGTGTTAGTGTTAGGGTTTTTTGTGAGATATAGGATTAGGGTTAGTGTTAATGTTAAATTTTGCATCAGATTTTGAGTTAGGGTTAGTGATAGGGTTGGGATTGGGTTTAGGGTTAGTGTTAGGATTAGGATTAGGTTTAGCATTATGGTTAGTGTTGGGGTTAGGGTTAGGGTTTGTGTAAGGGGTATGGTTTGAGTTAGGGTTAGGTTTATGTTAGGCTTAGTGTTAGGGTAGGTTTAGATTTACTTTAAGGGTTATGGTTAGGTTTAGGGTTAGTCTTAGGATTAGGATTAGGGTTAGGGCTTTTGTTAGGGTTAGGTTTTGGGTTAGTGTTTGTGTCAGAGTTAGGTTTAGGCTTAAGCTTCATGGTAGGGCTAGGGTTAGGGTTAGTATTATTTTTAGATTTAGTTTCACTGTTAATTTTAGGTTTAGTGTTAGGATTAGTTTTAGGGTTAGGATTTGGGTTCATGTTAGGGTTAGGGTTTAGTGTAGGGTTTAGGGTTAAATTTAGAGTTAGGCTTAGTTTCAATTTTAGGTTTATGTTTTTGGTTAAAATTAGGAATAGTGTTAGCGTTAGGGATAGGTTTAGTTTTAATGTTTGCCTTATGGCTAAATTTAGGCTTAGTGTTAAGTTTAGGGTTAAGGTTAGCTTTAGGGATAATTTTAGGATTAGGGTTAGTTTTAGAGTTAGGGTTAGGTTTAGGGTAAATGTTAGTGTTAGGGATAGTGTTATGTTTAGGGTTAGGTTTAGGCTTAGGGTTAGTGATAGGGTTAGGTTTAGGTTAGTGTTAGGGTTAGAGTTAGGTTTAGTGTAAGTTTAGTTAAGGGTTAGGGTTAGGGTTAAGTCAAAGTTAGGGTTAGTGTTAGTTTTAGGGTTAGGTTTAGAGTTAGGGTTTGGGTTATTGTTAGGGTTCGTGTTAGGTTTATGTTTATGGTGAGTGTTAGGCTTAGTGTTAGTGTTACACTTAGGGTTAAAGTTAAGTTTAGGATTATTGCTTACGTAAGGGTTCGAGTTAGGTTGAGGGTTAGTGTTAGGGTTATGGTTAGGTTTAGGTTTAGGTTTAAGTTTAGGGTGAGTTTTAAAGTTAGTTTTAGGATTAGGTTTAGGGTTAGGGTAAGGGTTATGGTAAGGTTAGGGTAATGGTTAGAGTAAAGTTTAGGTTTAGGGTTACGGTTATGGTTAAAATTACTGTTAGTGTAGTTTTAGAGTAAGAGTTACTGTTAGGTTTAGACTTATGGTTAGTGTTAGGGTTAGGGTTAGAATTTGTCTCATGGTTACGGTTAAAATTATGTTTAAGGTTCTGTTTCTGGTTAGAATTAGGGTTAGGGATAGGGTTAGGGTTAGGTTAATGATACTGTTCAAGATAGGGTGAGGGTTAGGGTTACTTTTAGAGATAGGTTTAGAGTTAGGTTTAGGTTAAGATTAGGGTTAGGTTTAGGGTTTGTTACAGGGTTAAAGTTAGGGTTACTGTTAGCTTTAGGTTTAAATTTAAGGTTAGGTTTAGGGTTAGTGTTGGGGATAGGATTAGGGTTATTGTTATGTTTAGGGTTAGTGTTAGGATTAAGGTTAACTTATTGCTTGAATTAGGGTGAGGGTTAGATTTAGGCTTAGGTTTATGGTTATTGTAAGGGTTAGTAATAGGATTTATGTTAGGGTTAGTTTTAGAGTTAGGGTTAGAGTTAGATTTAAAGTTAGGGTTTGTGTTAGGGTTAGTTTTAATGTTAGTGTTAGGGTTATGGTTGCTGTTAAGTTTAGAGTTAGGGTTAGGGTTATGGTTTGTGTTAGAATTAGGGTTATGTATAGGGTTAAGGTTACGGTTAGGTTTAGGATTAGGGTAAAATTTTGGTTTAGTGTTAGTGTTAAGTTTAGATTTAGTATTAGTTTTAGGGTTAGGGTTTGGGTTAGCATTAGGGTTATGGTTTAGGTAAGTGTCAGCTTTAGGGTTAGTGTTTGTGTTGGGTTTGCTATTAGGGTTATGGTTTGGGTTATGATAAAGGTTAGGATTAGGGTTAGAGTTAGTTTTAGGGTAAGGGTAGGTTATGGTTAGGGTTAAAATTAGGGTTAGTTTTAAGGTTAGGGTAAGGTTCAGGGATAAGATTAGTGTTAGGGATAGGGTAAGGGTTTGGATTAAATTAGGGTTAGGGTTAGAATTATGGGTCATGTTAAAATTAAGGTTAGGATTCGGATTAGGCTTAGGTTTAGGTTTAGGGTTAGGGTTAGGGTTAGGGTTAGTGATAGGGTTAGGTATAAGGTTAGTTTTATATTTAAAATTAGTGTTAGGTTTACTGTTAGTGTTAGGGTTAGGGTTAGATGTAGGGTTAGAGTTAGGATTAGGTTTAGGGTTAGTTTAATGGTCAAGATTAGGGTTAGGGTTAGGCTTAGTGTTTGGGTTAAGGTTATTATTAGGTTTAGGGTTAAGGTTAGTATGAGGTTTAGGGTTAGTGTCATGGTGAGATTAAATTCAGGGTTATTATTAGGGTTACAGTTAGGATTAGGGTTAGGTTTAGGGTTAGGGTAACGTGGAGTTTAGTGTTTAGTTTAGGGTAAGTGTTAGGGTTATGGATAGGGTTAATGTTATGGAGAGGGTTTGTGTTAGGGTTGTGTTCAGGTTAGGGTTAGGGTTAGGTTTCATGTTAGGGGTAGGATTAGGATTAGTGTTAGGTTTTGGTTTAGGGTGAGGGTGAGAGTAAGGGTTTGGATTATGGTTAGTGTTAGGATTAGGGTATTATTAGGTTTAGGATTAGGTCAACTGTTAGTGTTAGGGTTATGGTTAGGTATAGGTTAGGGTTTGGCTTAGGCTTCATGTTAGTGTTAGGGTTAGGGTTAGTGTTAGGTTTAAGTACAGGGTTAGTGTTAGGGTTACAATTAGGTTTACAGTTAGTTTTTAGTTTAGCATTATAATTAGGTTTAGGGTAGAGATAGTGTTAGGATTAGGGTTAATGTCAGGTTTAGAGTTAGGTTTAGTTTTAATGTAAGGGTTAGGTTTTAGGGATAGTGTTAGGGTTTGTGTTAGTGTTAGATTTATGATAAGGGTTCGGATTAGGTTTTGGTTTAGGGTTAGGTTTGGTGTTATTGTTAGGTTTAGGGTTACTCTTAGGGTTAGATAAGGGTTGGGGTGAGCATTAGGATTTGTGTTATGGTTAGTATTAGGGTTAAGTTTAGGGTTAGGATTATGGTTAGCATTAGGTTTCAGGTTAGGATTAGGGTTAGGGTTAGTGTTACATTTAGGTTTAGGGTTAGGTTTAAGGTTAGGGTTAAGATTAGGGTTAGGGTAAGTGTTAGGGTTAGAGTTAGGGTTAAAGTTAGAGTTTGTATTAGACTTAGGGATAGGATTAGTGAAAGGTTTAGGGTTAGAGAAGGAATCGTTTTAATTTTAGGGTTAGAGTTAGTTTTTGGGTTAGGTTTTTTTTAGGGTTAGTGTTATAGTTAGGGTTAGGGATAGGATTAAAATTAGTGTTAGGTTAGTGTAAGTGTTAGGGTAAGTTTAGAGTTAGGTTGATGCTTAGGGTTAGAGTTTTCGTTTGTTTTAGGGTTAGTGTTATGGTTATGATTAGGGTTAGGGTTAGTTTAATAAAAGGGTTAGGGTTTGGGTTATGATTATGGTTTTGGTTAGTGTCAGAGTTAAGGTTAAAGTTCGAGTTAGGGTTACAATTAGTGTTTGTGTTAGAGTTAGTTTTAGGGTTAGTGTTACAGTAAGTATTAGGGTAAGAGTTAGTGTTACATTTAGGGTGATTGTTTGGCTTAAGGTTAGGGTTGTGGTTAGTGTTAGGGTTAGGGATAGGGTTAAGGTTACTGTTAGTGTAGGGGCTAGTGTTAGGTTTAGGGTTAGGTTTAAGCGTAGTGTTAGAAATAGGGTTAGGGTTAATGTTAGGGATAGGATATGGTTTTGGGTAGGCTTGAGTGTTAGTGTTAGGGTTAGTGTTAGGGATAGTGTTAGGGTGAGTTATAGGTTTAGTGTTAGAGCTAGGGTTAGGGTTCGAGTTAGTGTTATTGTTAGGGTTAGGTTTAGTGTTAGGTTTAGGGTTATGGTTAGGGTTAGGGTCTGGGTTAGGTTTAGGGTTAGTTTAAGTGTTACTTTTAGGGTTAGTGTTAGTGTTAATATTACAGTTAGGTTCAGGGATGTGTTTTGTGTTAGGGAAGTATTATTTTTAGTTTTTCTGATAGGGTTAGTTATATGGTTAGCGTTAGGATTGTGGTTAGGATTAGAGTTAGAATGTGGCTTAGGGTTAAGTTTTAGGGATAGAGTTAGGATAGAGTTAGTGTTAGTATTATGGTTAGTGTTAGGGTTAGGGTTAGAGTTAAAGATTTTTTTTTTAATTAGGGTGAGTGGGAGGCTTAGGGTTAGAGATCGGTTTAGTGTATGTTTTACTGTTAGTGTAAAGGTTATAGTTAGGGATAGTGTTAGGGTTAGGAATATGTTTAGGGTTACTTCTAGGGTTAGGTTAATTAATAGAATTAGTATTACAGTAGGGTTAGGGTTTGGATAATATTAGGTTTAGGGTTAGGGTCATAGTTTAGTTTTTGTGTTAGGGTTACGTTTAGGGTTAGGATTAGGGTAAGTTTTAGAATTAGCGATGGGGTAATGTTTATGGTTAGTGTTAGGATAGTGTAACAGTAAGATTTATGGTTTTTGTTAGGTTTAGGTTTAGGTTTAGTTTTTCTGTAAGGGTTAGGGTTAAAAGATAGGTTTAGTGTTAGGGTTATGGTTAGGGTTAGTGTTATGTTTAAGGTTATGGTTAGGATTAGGATTAGTGTTTGGATTAGTGTTTTTATTAGGTTTAGGGTTAGTGTTAGTATTAGAGTTGGGGTTAGTGTTAGTGTTAGTTTATGGTTAGGAAGAGGTTAGGAAGAAGGTTAGAGTGAGGCATAGGAATAGGGTTGAGGTTAGTTTTATTGTTACAGTAAGGATAGGTATGGTGTTAGGGTTAGAGATTGATTAAATATTAGTGTTAAGTTTAGGGTGAGGGTTAGGGTTAGTGACAGGGTTAGTGTTGGGGTTAGTGTTAGTGTTAGATTAGCATTAGCGTTAGTGTTAAGGTTAGTGTTTGTGTTAAGGTTAGGGTTAAAGTTAGGTAAGGGTTAGGGTTAGGTTATGGTAAGAGTAATATTTTGTTCTAAAATTTGTGTTAGGTTTATGGTTAGGTTTAGGGTTAAGGTAAGAGTATGTTTATGGTTAGTGTTAGGGTTATGGTTAGTTTTAGGGTGAGTGTTAGGGTTAAGGTTTGTGTTAGTATTAGGTTAATGGTTAGGGTTAGTGTTAGGTTTAGAGTTATGGTTAGGATCCGTGTTAAGGTAAGTGTTAGGGTTAATGTTAGGGTTAGGTTTAGGGTTCAGGTTAGGGTTAGGGTTAGTGTTATATTTAAAGTTATTTTTAGGTTTAGGATTAGTTTGGGGTTAGTGTTAGACTTAGATTTAGGGTTAGTGTAGCATTAGGGTTATGGTTAGGGTTTCAGTGAGGCTTATGGTTAGTGTTAGTTAAGGGTTAGGTTTAGGATTATAGTAAGATTTAGGATTGTGTTTAGAGTTAGGTTTAGGATTATTGTTAGTATTAGGTTTACATTTAAGTTTAAGATTAGGGTTAGTGTTTGACTTCAATTAATTGTTAATATTAGGGTGTGTTAGAGTTAGTTTAAGGATTTGTGTTAGGTTTAGGTGTAGGGTTAGTGTTACGGTTAGGTTTAGGGTTAGGGATGGTTAAGATTAGGGTTATTATTTGGGTAAGATCAGGGTTGAGTTTAGATTTAGGGTCAGACTTATGGTTAGTGTTAGTCATACGTTAGGGATAGGGTTAGACTTAGGGTAAGGGATGGGGTTAGGATTAGAGTTAGCATTAGGTTTAGGGTTTGTGTTATAGTTAGGATTAAGTTTAGGGTTAGTGTTAGGGTTACTGTTAGGATTAGGGTTATGGTAAGGCTTAAGTTAAAGTTTAGGGTAAGGGTTAGAGTTAGCATTAGGGTTACAGTTAAAATTTGTGTTACAGTAGGTTTAGTGTAAGGATTAGTGTTAACGTTAGTTTTAGTGTTAGTGTTAGGGTTAGGTTTAGGATTTGTTTTAGGGTTATGGTTAGTATTATGTTTAAGCTTCCAGGTACTGTTAGCATTATGGTTAGTGTTAGGGTTAGAGTTAGGTTAGTGTTAGGGTTCAAGATATGTTTAGGGTTAGGGTTAGTGTGAGGGTTAGGTTTAGAGTTAGGTTTAGGTTAGGGTTATGGTTAGGTTTAGGGTTCGTGTTAGAATTAAGGTTACGGTTATTGTCAGCTTTCAATTTAAATTTAGGGTTAGTGTTAGGTTTATGGTTATAGATAGGTTTACGGTTACTGTTAGGATGAGGGTTAGGTACAGGGTTTTTTATGGTTAGAATTAGCGTGAGGGTTAGATTTAGGCTTTAGATTAGGGATAGTGTTAGGGTTAGGATTAGGGTTGCTGTTATGGTTAGAGTTAAGGTTAGGTTTATGTTTTGTGTTAGCTTTAGGGTTATGTTTAGTGTTAGTGTTACGGTTAGGGTAAAATTTTGGTTTAGGGTTTGGGTTGAGATTATAGTTAGTATTAGTTTTAGGGTTAGGCTTAGGGTTTGTGTTAGGTTTAGCCTTTAGGTTAGCGTTAGGTTTAGGGTTAGGGTTTGTGTTGGGGTTATGTTTAGGGTTATGATAAAGGATAGGATTAGGGTTTGAGTTAGGTTGAGGGTTAGGTATAGGTTATGGTTAGGGTTAGGATTAGGGTTAGTGTTAGGGTTTGGGTTGGGTTAGGATTAAGATTAGTGTTACGGTTAAGATTTGTGTTTGAGTTAAATTAGGGTTAGGGTTAGATTTATGCTTAATGTTAGGATTAAGGTTAGGGTTCATGTAATATTTAGGTTTAGTGTTAGGGTTAGTCTTAGTGTTAGGGTTAGGTTTAGGGTTGGGGTTATATTTAGTGTTAGTGTTGGGGTTATTTTTAGTGTTAGTGTTAGGGTTACAATTATGGTTAGTCTTAGGCTTAGGGTAAGAGTAGGGTTAAGATTAGTGTTAGGATTAGTTTTAGGGTTTTGTATACATTAGGGTTAGGGTTTGACTTATGGTTGATTTTGGATTAAGGTTAGGTTTTGTGAAAAATTTAGTTTCAGGGTTAGGGTTAGGGTTAGGGTTAATGTTAGTGTTAGGTTTAGGGTTAGGGTTATATTTAGTGTTAGGCTTAGGTTTAGGGTTAGAGTTAGGGTTAGTGTTAGGATTAGGGTTAGGGTTAGTGTTATGTTTAGGATTAGGTTTAGGGTTAGGTTTAGTGTTTCAGTTAGGGTTAGTGTTATGTTTAAGGTTAGGGTTAGGGTGAGGCTTAGTGTTATTTTCAGGGTGACGGTTACCTTTAGGGTTAGGATTAGGGTTGTGTTAATGGTTAGGGTTAGGGTTATGTTAAGGTTAGTGTTTAGTTTAGGCTTAGTGTCAAGGTTATTGTTAGAGTTAGTGTTATGGAGAGGTTTAGTGTTAGAATTGAGTTCAGTTTAGGATTAGGGTTAGGATTTGTGTTAGAGATAGGGTTATAGTTAGTATTAGGTTTTTGTTTATGATGAGGGTTAGACTTAGGGTTAGGTTAAGGGTTAATGTTAGTGTTATGTTAGTGTTAGGTTTAGGGTTTGGGTTAGGCTTAGGGTAAAGTTTAAGTTTAGGATTATGTTAACTGTTAGTGTTAGGGTTGTTATAGAGTTAAAATTAGGTTTAGGTTTTGTTAGGTTAATGTTTATGGATAGTTATATTGTTAATATTATGTTAGAGTGAGAATTAGATTTCTTTTTAGGGTTACTATTAGGGTTAGGGTTAGTGTTACGGTAAGGGTTAGTGATCAGTTTAGGTTATACTTAGAGTTAAGGTTAGTTTTAGGTTTAGGGTTACATAATGTTAGGGTTAGTATAGGGTCTGGGTTGAAGTAAGGGTTACTGTTAAGATTGGGGTTTGAATAAGTGTTAGGGTTAGAGTTAATGTTAGGCTTAGAATTAGGGTTATGTAAGCTTTAGGATTAGTGTTAGGTTAGGATTAGCGTTATGGTTTGAATTAGGGTTTTTGATAGGGTTGGGTTAGGGTTAGTATTAGGGTTACATTAATGTTATGGTTAAGATTAGGGTTAGGTTTAGGGTTAGGGTTAGGGTTAGTGATAGGGTTAGGGTTAGGGTTAGATTTATAGTTAGCTTTAATATTTAATGTTAGGTTATGGTTAGCTGTAGGTTTAGTGTTAAGGTTAGGGTGTTAGTTTAAAGGTTAGGATATGTTTTGGCGTTAGTGTTAGGCTTAGGATTAGGGTTCAGGATAGGTTAGGGTTACTTTTTGGCTTAGGATTAGTGTTAGGTTTAGTGTTACTCTTAGGGTTAAGCTTCAGTTTGGGATTAGTTTTAGGATTACATTTAGGGTTATGGCTAGGGTTAGTTTCTGGGTTAGAGTAAGAGTTAGAATTAGGTTATGGGTTATTTTTAAGTTTAGTTTTAGAGTGAGGGATTCGGGTTAGTATTAGGGTTAGTGTCACGGTTAGTTTTAGGTTTAGTTTTAGGGTTAGGGTTAGGGTTAAATTAGGAAAGAGTTAGGGTTACTTTTATGTTAGGGTTAGGGTTATATTTTTGGTTAGGGTTTGTGTTAGGGTTGTGGTTAAAGTTAGGATTAGGGTGACTTTATTCTAATGCTTAGGGTTAAGATTAGTGTTAGGGTTAGGTTTAAGATTAAGGATAAGTTTGGTGTTAGAGTTATGGTTTGTTTTATGGTTAGTGTAAGGGCTAGGGTTAGGTGTAGGGTGAGTGTTAGGGTTAACTTTAATATTTGGGTTAGTGTTAGGGATAGTGTTAGTGTTAGGTTTTAGGTTAGGTTTATGATTAGGGTTAGTCTTCCGTTAAGTGTTATGGTTAGATTTAGGATTACTGTTTGTGTTAGTGTTAGAGTTTGATTTTCAAATAGTGTTAGATTTAGTGTTAGGGTTGTTATTAAGGTTAGGGTTTGGGTTAAGGTGAGGCTTAGGTTTAGTGTTAGTTTTAGGGTTAGGGTTAGGTTTAGAATTTGTGTTCGGTTTAGATTTAGGTTTAAGGGTATTTCTAGTATTTGGGTTAAGTTTAGGGTTAGGTTTAGTGTTAGGATTAGGGAGAGTTTTAAGGTTAGTTTTTATCATTAGGTTAAGGGTTAATGTATTTCTTAACGTTAGGGTAAGGTTTAGGCTATGGTTAGTGTTAGGGATAGGTTTAGTGTTAGGGTTAGTTTTAGGGATAGGGTAAGGGATTGGGTTAGGGTTAGGTTTCAGTTATGGTTATGGTTATGGTTAAAGTTAGGGTTAGGTTTTGTGTTATGGTTAGTTTTACAGCTAGTGTTGGGGTTAGAATTTTGATTAGGGTTAGGGTTAGCGTTAGTTTAGAATTAGGGTTAGGTTTAGGGTTAGCGTTAATGTTTCGGTTAGTGTTATTGTTAGGTATATGGTTACTGTTAGTATTAAGGTTAGGGTTAATTATAGGTTTGGGTTTAGGTTTAGGTTTAGGGTGAGGCTTAAGGTTAGAGTTACGTTTACAGATAGGTTTAGGTATAGAGTTTGGATCAGACATAAGGTTAGTGTTAGGGTTAGTGTTAGAGTTAGTTTTAGCGTTAGAATTAGTGTTACAATTAGGGTTAGGGTAGGTTTAGGTTCAAAGTTTGTGTTCGGGTTAGAGTTAGAGTACGTGTTAGGGTTTGGGTTAGCATTAAGGCTAGGGTTAAGGATAGAGTTGCGGTGAAGGTTAGGGTTAGTGTTAGGGTGAGGGTTATTGTTAGAGTTAGGGTTAGGTTTAGTGTTACATTAAGGTTAGGGTTAGCGTTAGGTAAAGGTTTAGGGTAGGGTGATTTCTAGGTTAATGTTAAGGTGAGGGTTAACTTTATGGTTAGGGTTAGTGTTTGGGTTAGGCATATGTTTAGGGTTAGGTTAAGGTTAGTGTTGGTTTAGGTTTTGTTTTAGTGTTAGTGTTAGTTAGGTTTAGGGTTAGGGTTAGGGATAGGTTTAGGGTTAGTGTTAAGATTATGGTTAGAGTTAGTTTTAGGCTTAGTTTTAGGGTTAGGGTTAGTACTAAGGTTAGGCTTACATTTCGGATTATGGTTAGGGTTAGAGACAGGATTAAGGTTAGTGTTAGGAATAGGGTTAGGTTTGGGTTTAGTTTTAGGGTTAAGGTTAGGGTTAGATTTAGGGTAAGTGTTAGGTTTAAGGTTATTTTTAGAGTTAGAGTTAGGTTTAGGGTTAGTGATATGGTTAAGTTTAGGGTTTGTGCTTGGGTTATGGTTAAGGTGAGTGTTAGGGTTAAAGTTATGGTTACGTTTTGGGTTAGTGTTGGTGACTGGGTTTGTGTTAGTATTAGGGTATTGTGTAGTGTTAAGGTTAGAAAAGGTTTAAGATTGATGTAAGACATAAAGTGAGGGTTAGTGCTATTGTTAAGGTTAGGGTTTGGTTTAGATTTAATGGTAGGGTTAGATTTAGGGTTATAGTATGTTTTCAGTTAAAAGTTAGGGTTAGGGATAGTGTTAAGTTTAAGGTTAGGTTTAGAGTTAGAAGTAGTGTTACTGTTAGTTTAGAGTTAGAATTAACAATAATGTTAGTGTTAGGGTTAGGTTCTGGATTAAGGTTAGGGTTAGTGATAGGTTTAGGGATATGTTTAGAGATAGTGTTAATGATAGGGTTAGAGTAGTGGTTAGGGTTAGTGTTAGGGTTATGTTTAGGATTAGTGCTAGAGTTAGTGTTAGGTTTTGGGATAGGGTTAAGTTTAGTGTTAGGATTAGGATAGGATTAGGGTTCATGTTAGGGTTAGGGTTAGGATTATTATTAGGCTTAGGATAATGGTTAGGGTAAATGTAAGTGTTAGGGTTATGGTTACAGATAGAGTTAGTGTTAGTGTTAGGGTTAGTGTTAGGGATAGGGCTAGTGTTAGGGTTAGGGTATTAGTTAATTTTAGAATTAGTGTTAGGTTTTCTGTTAGGCTGAGGGTTAAGTTTAGATTTAGGGTTACGGTTACACTTAGGATGAATGTTAGAGTTAGGTTTAGGGTTAGGTTTGGGTTAGGGTAAGAGTTAAGGATTGTGTTAGGGTTAGATATAGGGTTAGGTTTTTGATAGGGTTAGTGTTACGATTATTGTTAAATTTAGGGTTAAGGTTAGTTTTAGTGTTAGTTTTAACGTTAGGGTTAGAGTAAGGGTTAGGTTAGGGTTAGTGTTAGGGTTAGGGTAAGCGTTAGGTTAGGGTTAGGGTTAGGTTTAGGATTAGGGTTAGGTTGGATTTAGGGTTAAGGATAGCATTACTGTTTGTGTTATAGTTACATTTAGTGTTTGGGTTAGATTTAGGGTTAGGTTTCATGTTAGGGAAAGGGTTAGGGTTAGATTTGTTTGGTTAGGGTTAGGGTTAGGGTTGCTTCTTTTTTAGGATAAGGTATAGGGTTAGGGTTAGGGTTAAAGTTAGGATTAGTTTTAGAGTTAGTATTATAGTTAGGGTTAGGGTTAGTGTTATGGTTAGGGTTATGGTTAGGGTCAGGTTTAGTGTTAGGGTTAGTATTAAGTTTAGGGATAGGTTTAGTTTTAGAGTTAGGGTTAAGGTAAAAATTAGGTTTAGTGTTAGGTTTAGGTTAGGTTATTTTTTTGTTTTAGGGTTAAGGTTAGGGTAAGACTTAGGGATCATTTTAGGTTTAGGCTTAAAGTTAGGGTTAGCATTAGGGTTAGGATTAGGGTTAGTTTTAGGGTTCGTGATAGGGTTAGAGTTAGGGTTACATTTAGAGTTATGGTTAGGGTTAGATTTTTCTCTTAGGGTTAGTGTTATGGATAAGGTTAGAGTTGGGGTTAGTGTTTTGGTTAGGGTACGGTTTACGGTTAGTTTAAGAATTAGGGTTAGGTTAGTGTTAGGGTTAGGTTTAGGGTTAGTTTTAGGGTTAGGTTTAGGTTTAGGGTTTGTGTTAGGGTTTGGTTTTATGTTAGGGTTATGTTTAGGGTAAGTGTTAGGTTAGGTTCACAGTAGGATTAGAGTTTATGTTAGGGTTAATGTTAGGGTTTGCATTAGGGTTAGGGTTAGGGTTAGTGTTAGATTTAGGGTTTGTTTTAGGGTTCTAAATAGGTTTAGGATTAGTGATAGGGTTAGGGTTAGGGTTAGTTTTAGTGATAGGTTTAGGGTTAGAGTTAGTGTTAAGGTTCATTTTAGGGTTAGGTTTGGTTTAGTGTTAGTGTTAGAGTTAGGGTTTGGGTTAGGTTTAAGTAGTCTTATGGTAGTGAAAGGTTTACTGAAATTGTTAGGGTTAGGGTTAGTGTTAGGATTAGTGTTATGTGTAGAGCTAGGGTTAGTGTTAGGGTCAGTGTTAGGGTTTGGTTTAGGGTTAGAGTTAAGTTTAGGGTTAGGGTTAGTATAAGGGTTAGTTTTAAGGTTTGTGAAAGGGTTAGGGTTAGTGTTATGTTCAGGTTTATGGTTAGGTTTAGATTTTGTCTTAGGGTTAGTGTTATGTTTAATGTTAGAGTTAGGGTTAGTGTTCTGGTTAGAGTTATATTTAGGTTTAGGTTTAGGGTTAGGGTTTTGGTTTGTGTTTGTGTTAGTGTTAGGGTGAGAGTTAAGGTCAGTGTTACTGTTAGGGTTAACATTAGAATTAGGGTTAGTGTTAGGCTTAGTGTTAGTTTAGGGTTTGGATTAGGGTTAGTGTAAAGGTTAGTGTCACCGTTAAGGTTAAGGTTAGTGTGAAGGTTAGAATTAGGGTTAGAATTAGTTTTAGGTTTAGTGGTAGGTTTAGGGTTAGTGTTAGGGTTAGGGTTAGTGTTACGGTTTGGTTTAAGATTCATTCTAGTGTTGGGGTTAGAGATAGAGTTAGAATTAATGTTAGTGTTAAGGTTAGTGTTAATGTTATGGTTAGGGTTAGGGTTATGGTTAGGTTTGGTATAGTGTTAGATTTAGGAATATGTTTAATGTTAGTGTAAGGGTTTGGATTACAGTTAGGGTTAGGTTAGGTATACTGTTAAGTTTAGGAATATGTTTAAGATTAGTGTTAGTGTTACGTTTAGGTTTAGTGTTACTGTTTTGGTTATGGTTAGGGATAGGTTTAGTGTTAGGGAAACGGTTAGGTTTAGTGTTAGGGAACAGGTTAGGGTTAGTTTTAGTGTTAGGACCAGCGTAAGGGTTTAAATTAGGTTTAGGGTTTGGGTTAGGGTTATGGTTAGGGTTACGGTTAGAATGAGTGTTTCAGTTAGGTGTAGTTTTAGTGTTAAACTTTGTGTTAAAATTAGTGTTAGGGTTAGTGTTAAAGTTAGGATCATGGTTACATTTAGAGTTAGGGATAAGTTTTAGGTTTAGTGTTACTGTTAAGGTTAGGGTTATGTTTACAGTTAGGTTTAGTGTTAGGGCTAGAGTTAGAATTTATATTAGGGTTAGGTTTAGCCTGATTGTTATTGTTAGGGTTACATTTAGGTTTGGTGTTAGTGTTTGGGTTATGATTAAGATTAGTTTTAAGGATAGAGTTTTGTTTAGTGATAGGTTTATACTTAGTGTTAGTGTCAGGTTTAGGATTAGTGTCATGGTTATGGTTAGGGTTAGGTTTAGGGTTACTGTTAGTGTTAGGTTTAGGGTTATGGTTAGTGTTAGCCTAAGGGTTATGGTTAAGTTTAGATTTAGGATTAGATTTGAGGTTAGGTTTAGGATTAGGGTTAGTTTTAATGTTAGGGTTGGATTTAGGTTTAGAATTAGTGTTAGGTTTAGTGTTAGTGTTAGGGTTAGAATTTTTTAGGTTTAGAGTTAGGATTTAAGTTAAGTTTATGTTTAGGGATACTCTTAGGGTTAGGGATGTGTTGGGAATAGTGTTAGGGTTAGTTTTAGGTTTAGGGTTAGTGTTAGGTTTATGGATAGGTTTAAAATTAGGGTTAGGGTTAGGGTTAGTGTTGTATTTAGGGTTAGGATTAAGAATAGGTTTAGTATTAGTGTTATTGTTAGGCTTAGGTTTAGGGTTAGAGTTAGGGTTAGCATTAGGCTTTGGATTAGGGTTAGATTTAGGTTTAGTGTTATGGTTAGATTTAGTGTTAGTGTTTGATTCATGATTAAAGTTAGGTTTGGTGTTAGTGTTAGGGTTATTGTTATGTTTAGGTTTATTTTTTGGGTTAGGGTAAGGTTTAGTGTTATGTAAGGTTTAGGGTTAGTTTCACTATTAGTTTCAGGGTTAGACTTTGGGTTAAAGGTAGGGTTAGTGTTAGTGATAGGGTTAGTTTTTTGTTGGGTTATGGTTAGTAGTAGGGTTAGTGTTATAGTTAGGATTAGGGTTAACGTTTTGATTAGTGTTGGGGTTAGGGTTATGGTTAGTGTTAGATTTAGTGTTAGGTTTAGGGTTAGGGTTTGTGTTCGTTTTAGGGTTAGTGTTTGTGTTAGGGTTGTTGTTAGGATTAGAGTTAGTGTTAGGAATAGTGTTACAGTTAGTGTTTGCATTAGGGTTTGTGTTAGGGTTAGGGTTAGGGTTATGGACAGTTTTAGTGTTAGGTTTAATGTTAGGGTTAAGATTAGTGTTATTCATTGGGTTAGGTTTGGAGTTAGGGTTACGTTTATGGTTAGTGTTAGGGTTAGGGTTCCCATTCATCTTAGGGTTAGGGTTAGGGTTAGTGTTAGGGTCAGTTTTAGGGTTAGGGTTAGTGTTATGGTTTGTGTTAGATTTAGGGTTAGGGTTAGTGTTAGGTTCAGGAAAGGGTTTACGATAAGTGTTATTTTTAGGGTTAGTTGTAGGTTTAGTGTAACATAGGGAAAGGGTTATGGTTAAAGTTAGTGTTGGATTTATGGTTACTGTTAGAGTTTGTGTTATGGTAAGGGTTAGGATTTGAGTTATGTTAAAAGTCACGGTTAATTTAAGAGTTTGGTTTAGTGTTAGATTAGGGTTATGGTTAGTTTTAGAGTAAGGTTTAGGATTAGGGTTAGGGTAGGTGTTAGGGTTAGTTTAAGAGTTAGGTTTAGGGTTAGGGTTAGTGTTAGCTTTAGGGCTAGTGTTAGGGTTAGGGTTAGTGTTTGTTTTAGGGTTAGCGTAAGGATTAAGATTAGATTTAGGATTAGTGTTAAGTTTAGGGTTAGGGTTAGTGTTAGGGTTGGGTTACTGTTAGGGTTAGGGTTCAGGTTCGTGTTAGGGTTAGGTTTCGAGTTAGTATTAGCATTAGTCTTAGTGTTAGGGATAGAGTTACGTTTACAAATAGTGTTAGGGTTAGTGATACATTTACTTTAAGTGTTAGGGTTAGGGTGAGTGTTAGAGTTAGTTTTATGTTTAGGGTTATGTTTCGGGATAGGGTTAGTGTTAGCCTAAGAATTAGGATTATGTTTAGGTTTACTGTTAGGTTTAGCTTTACGATTAGGTTTAGGTATAGTTTTAGGGATAGTGTGAGGATAAGGGTTAATGTTAGGGTTAGGGTTAGGGTTAGCTTAAGGTTCAGTAATAGGGTTAGTGTTATATTTACAGATAGTCGTAGTGTCCAGGTTTAAGGTAATGTTTACGGTTAGGTTAAGGTTTAGGTTTAGTTTTAGTGTTAGGTTTAGGTTTATATTTATGGTTAGGTTTAGAGTTATTGTTAGTATTTTTTTTAAGGTTAGTGTTAGGGTTAGGGTTAGTGTTAGGGTTAGGGTTATTGTTAAATTTAGGGTGTTAAATTTAAAAATTTGTGTTAGTTTTTAATAGTTTGTGTTGTGTTAGTGTTAGGGATTGGGTTAGTGTGAGGTTTCGGGTAAGGGTATGTGTTAGGATTAAGTTTATGTATAGGATTTGTGTTAGGGTTAGGTTTAGGGTAAGGGTTGGATTATGGTGTGAGTTAGGGTAGGGTTAGGTTTAGGGTTAGTGTTAGGGTAAAGGGTAGGGTTAGGGTTAGAATTAGGATTAGGGTTAGGTTTAGTTTTAAGGTTATGGTTAGTGTTAAAATTAGGGTTAGATTTAGGTTTATGATTAGCGTTATGATTAGGGTTAATTCTAGGTTTAGGTTTAGGTTTAGGGTTTGTATTAGGTAAGGGTTAGGGTTAGTGTTATGGTACGTGTTAGGGTTAGTTTTAATATTAGGGTGAAAATCAGGGTTACAGATTGAGTTAGTGTTAAGGTTAGTTCAAGAGTTAGGATTTGGGTTTGGGTTAGAGTTAGTGTTATGGTTAGGGTTATGGTTTGTGTTAGGTTGAGTGTTAGGTTTAGGGTTTGGGTTAGGGTTAGATTTAGGATTAATGTTAGCGTTAGGGTTAGTGTTTTTGTAAAGAATAGGTTAAGGCTTAGGGTTAGATGTTGGGTTAGTGTTAGGGTAAGTGTTATGATTAGGTTTGGGGTTAGGAGTATGCTTAGGATAAGTGTTAGTGAAATGGTTAGGATTAGGGTTAGCATTAGGGTTTGGTTTAATTTTAGTGTTAGACATAGTGATAAGGTTAGGTTTAGGGTAAGTTATAGAATTAGGGTTTATGTAAGTTTTAGGTTTCATTGTAGGTTTTGGGTTACTGTTTGTGTAAGGGTTAGGAAAATATTTAGGGTTTAGGGTTTTTTTTAGATTTAGGGTTAGGGTTAATATTTGTGTTAGTGTTATGGTCAGGATTAGTGTTAGGGTTAGGTTTAGTGTTAGGGTGAGAATTAAGGTTATTTTCAGGTATACGGTTAGTGTTAGTATTAGGCTTCATGTTATGGTTAGGGGTAAGTTTAGTGTTTTTCTTAGGTCAGAGTTAGTGTTAGTGATAAAATTTGGGATAGTGGTAGGTTTAGGGTTAGTGTTAGGGTTATGATTCGGGTTAGGGTTAGTGTTAGGGTAAGATTTAGGGTTAAGGATAGATAAGGGTTAGAGTTAAGGTTAGGTTAGTGTTAGGGTTCTGGTTTGGGTTATGATTTGTGTTAAGGTCATGGTTAGGGTTAGGGTTTGTGTTAAGTTTAGGGTTAGGTTGTGCGTTTGTGTTAAGGTTACTGTTAGGGTTAGGGTAAGGTTTCGTGTTAGGGTTAGGTCTAGGTTTAATGTTAGGGTAAGGTGTAATTTTTTGTTTAGTGTTTGGGTTAGGGTTAGGATTAGTGTTTTGCTTAGGGTTAGTTAGGTTTAGAGTTTGTGTTAACGGTAGGGTTAGATAGTGTTAGGGATAGGGTTAGGGTTAGGTTGAGGTTTACAGTAAGTGTTAGAGTTAGGATTATGGTTATGGTTAGGATTAGAGTTATGTTTAGAATAATGGTTAGGGTTAATTTTAGGTTTAGTGTTAGGATCAGGGTTAGTTTAGTGTTATGGTTAGGATTAGGTTTAAGGTTAGGTTTGGTGTCAGGTTTAGGTTTGGTGTTATAGTTAGGTTTAGGATTAGTGTTAGTGTTAGGATTAGGGTTAATGTTAGTGTTACATTTAGGATTAGGTAAACGTTTGGTGTTAGGGTTAGGTTTAGGGTTAGGGTTAGTGTTATGGTTAGAGTTAGGGTTTGGATAAAGGTTCTTTTTAGGTTTAGGGTTAAGGTCAAGGTGATTGTTAGAATATAGTTTAGGGTTAGGGTTAGTGTTAGGATTTGGGTTAGGGTTAGGTATGTAGTCAGGGTAAGTGTTAGTGTCAGAGTCATGGTTAAGGTTAGGTTTAGGGATAGTTTTTTGGTTAGTTTTAGGGTTAGGTTTATAGTTTGTGTTAGATTGAGGAATAGGGTTAGAATTTGTGTTAGGGTTTGGTTTAAGGTTACATTTGTATTATGGTTAGATTAGAGTTTGGGTAAAGTTAGGTTTAATGTTAGGGTTAAGTGTAAGGTTAGGGTTAGTGTTATGGTTAGGGTTAGGGTTAGTGTTAGGCTTAGGTTTAGGGTTACAGTTAGGTTTATTGTTAAAATTAGGGTCAGGGTTAGTGACAGGTTTAGGATATGGTTTGGGTTACCATTAGGGTTAGTGTTAGATTTAGTGTTTGTGTTACTGTTAACATTAAGGTTAGGAGGAGGTAAGGGTTAGGGTTAAGGTTATGCTAGGCTTTGGATTCTGGTTTGGGTTAGGGTTTGTTTTAGGGTTATGGTTACGATTAGGGATAGGGTTAAGGTGAGGGTTAGGGTTAGGGTTACGGTTAGGTTTCGTGTTAGGTTTAGGGTTAGTGATAGTGTAAGTTTTAGGGTTAGGGTTAGTGTTAAGCATAGGATTAGGGTTAGTGTTAGAATTAGTGTTAGATTTATAATTAGAATTAGGATTAGTGTTAGTGTTAGTGTTAAGAGTTAGTGTTAGTGTTATGGTTTGTGTTTACTTTAGGTTTGGTTTAGGGTTACAGTTAGGTTAAGGTTATGGTTAGGTTTAGAGTTAGGTTTAAGTTTCGTGTTAGGGTTAGGGTTATGTTGAGGTTACATTAAGGTATAGGTTTGGGTTCATAATAGGGTAAGGTAAGGATTAGTGTGAGGTTTAGGTTTGGGGTTAGATTTAGAGTTAGGGTGAGGATTGCAAATGGGGCTAGGTTTAGTTATATCATTAGGTTTAAGGTTAGTGTTGGTGTTAGGGTTAGGATTCGGTTTAGGTTTACAGTTAGTGTTAGGCTTAGGGTTAGGGTTAGGTTTAGTGTTAAAATTAGGATTAGGGTTAGAGTTAGATTTAGGGTACTGGTTAGAGTTTATGTTAGAGATAGGGTTAGGATTAGTGTTAGGATTAGGGTTAGGGTTTGGGTTAGTGTTAGGTTTTGTGTTAGTGTTTGGGTTGAAGTTAGGATTAGGGTTACTGTTATGGTTAGGGTTAGTGTAAATTTAAGGTTAGGATTAGGATTAGGTTAAGCTTAGGGTTATGGTTAAGTTTATGATTTATGTTATGCTTAGTGTTAGGATTAGGATTAGAGTTAGGGTTGTGGTTAGGATTAGAGTTAGTGTTGTGTTAGGGATAGTGTTAGGGTTATTGTTAGTGATAGGGTCAGGTTCAGCATTAGGATAAGTTTTAGGTTCAGGTTTAGGGTTATAATTAGAGTTAGTGTTAGGGTTAGGGTTAGCAATCGGGTAAGTCTTAGTTTTAGGGGTAGGGTTTGTTTTTGGATTAGGCTTAAGTTAGAGTTAAGGTTAAGGTTAGGGTTACGGTTAGGTTTAGGTTTAGTGTCAGCATTGGGGTTAGGTTTCTGTTTAGGGTTCATGTTAAGGATAGGGTTAGGGGTAGATTTAAGTTAAAGTTGCGGTTAATGTTAGGTTTAGGTTTAGGTTTAGTGTTTGGGTTAGTGTTAGGGTTACTGTTAGAGATAGTGTTATTGTTTGTTTTAGCGTTATAATTAGGTTTAGGGTTAGATGTAGGGTTAGGTTTAAGTTTAATTCCAGGATTAGAGTTAGGTTTAATTTTAATGTAAGGGATAGGTTTAGGGATAGGGCTAGGGTTTGGGTTGGTGTTAGGTTTCGGAATCAGTTTAGGTTTCGGGTTAGGGTAAGGATTGTTTTTTCTTAGGTGTAGGTTTAATGTTAAGGTTAGTTAAAAGTTGGGGTTAGTGTTAGGGTTAGTGTTATGGTTAGGATTAACTTTAGGTTTAGGGTTATTATGGTTGGTGTTAGGTTTCGGGTTAGGGTTAGGGTTAGGGTTAGTGTTAGGGTTAGGTGTAGGGTGAGGTTTAGGTTTAGGGTTAGATTTATGGTAAGGGTTATGTTTACTGTTAGGGTTAAGGTTATAGTAGGTGTTAGAGTTAGGGTTGAGTTATTGTAACGTTTAGGGTTAGTGTTAGTGTTAGTTTTAGTGTTAGAGTTAGTGTTTGGATAAGATTTAGTGTTAGGGTTATGGTTATAGTTAGGATTAAGATAAGGATTAGGGTATATTTTAGGCTAGTGTTAGTGTTAGGGTAAGTTTATGGTAAGAATTATGGTTAGGGTTAGGGTTTCTGTTACGGTAAGAGTTAGGTTAGGGTTAGGGTTAGTGTTATAGTTAGTGTTAGGGTTAAGAATAAGGTTAGTGTTAGTATTTGGGTAAAGATAAGGTTTAGGGTTAGAGTTAGGGTTAGGATAAGAGTTAAAGTTACTGTTACGGTTAGGGTTAGGGTGAGTTTTAGGCTTAGGTTTAGGGTTAGGGTCATGTTTAGTGTAAGGTTTATGGTTAGTGTTATGGTTAGGGTTAGTGTTATGATTAGGATTAGGTTAGGGTATTGTTTAGGATTAGGATTAAGTTAGGGTTAGATTTAGGTTAGTGTTATTGTTATGGTTAGAATTATAATTAGAGTTATGTTTTGTTTTAGGGTTGAATTAAGTTTTAGGTTTATTGTGAGTGTTAGGGTTAGAGTTAGAATTAACGTTTGGGTTGGGTTTGGTTTAAGGTTACTGTTAGCATTAGGATTAGAGTTATCATTAGTGTTAGGGTTAGAATTAGGCTTCCTGTTAGGATTAAGATAGCGTTAGTGTTAGGTTTAGTGTTATGGTTAGGGTCAGTGTTGAAGTTAGGAAATGGTTAGGGTTTGTGTTATTTTTGGATTAGGGTTATGTTTTGGATTAGGGTTTCTGTTAGGATTATGGTTAGTGTTAGGGTTAGGGTTACTTTAGGCTAAGGGTTAAAGTTAGGGTTAGTGTTAGGGTTAGTGTTAGGTTTAGGGTTAAAGATAGGTTTAGTGTTAGGGTTATGGTTACTCTTAGGGTTAGTTTTTGGGTTAGGTTTATGTTTGGGTTAATGTTAGGTTTAAGTTTAGTTTAATTGTTAGTGTTAGGGTTTGGGTTAGAGTTAGGGCTCGTTTTAGGTTTACAGTAACTCTTAATGTTAGGCTTAATGTTAGGTTTATAGTTGGGGTTCGTGTTACATTTAGGGTTATTGTAAGGGTTAGGATTAGTGTTTGGCTTAGTACTAGAGATAGGTTTAGGGATAGTATTATAATTAGGGTTACGGTTAGTGTTAGAGTTAGAGGCTTAGGGTTAGTGTTAGGGTAGTGTTAGGGTTAGGTTTAGAGTTGGTGTTAGAGTCAGGGTTAGGATCAGGTTTGTGTTTGTGTTAGGTTTAGTTTTGGGGTTAGATTTATTGTTTCTGTTTGGGTTAAGTTTAGGGTTAGGTTTAGTGTTAGGTTTAGGGAGAAATTTAAGGTTAGTATTATCGTTGGTTAAGTGTTAAGGTATTTTTTACCATTAGGATTAGGGTTAGGGTACAGTTAGTGTTAAAGTTAGGTATAGGGTTAGGGTTAGTGTTAGGTTTTGCTTAGGGCTAGGTTTTGGTTAGGATTAGGTTTAGGGTTTCTGTTACTGTTTGGGTTAGGTTACAGTTGGGTTTAGGGTTAGGTTTATTTTAGTTAGGATTAGGGTTAGTGTTAGTTATAGGATTAGGGTTAAATTTAATGTTAGCATTAGGTTTAGAATTAGGATTCCCCTAAGTTTTAGGGTTGAGGTTAGGTTTACGGTTCCAATTAGTGTTTGTTTTTTTGTTAGTATTAGTGTTACGGTTAGGATTAGTTTTATGGTTAGTGTTAGGTTTATGTTTAGGTTTGGTTTGGGGGTTATGGTTAGTGTTATTGTTTGGGTTACGCTAAGGGTTAAGATTAGCATTAGATTTAGGTTACAGTTACGGTTCGGGTTAGGTTTAAGGTTAGTGCTTGGGTTAGGGTTAGGAATAGGTTTAGGAGTACTGTTTATTTTAGGGTTAGTTCTAGGGTTAAATTAGAGATGGGGTTAGAGTTAGGGTTCATATTAGGGTTAACATTCGTGTTAGTTTAGGTTTAGGGTTACAGTTATAGTTAGGGTTAAGGATAGGTTTAGCATTAACATTAGTGTTTGGGTTATGGTTATAGTTAGTTTTATGGTTACTGTTATGTTATGGTTAGGGTTAGTTGTAGGTTTAAGGTTAGGGTTAGGGTGAACTTTAGGGTTAGAGTAATTGATACAGTTAGGGTTAGTTATAGGTCTGGATTAGGGTTAGGGATAGGATTAGTGTTAGAATTACTGTTAGGGTAGGGTTCGGGTAGGGTTTGTATTAGGGTTAGGGTTAGTGTTAGGGTTAGGGTGAGGTTAAGTGTTAGGCTTTGGGTAAAGTTTAAAGTTCTAGTTATGGTTAGGGTTACTGTTAAGGTTAGTGTTAAGATTAGAATTTGTTAGAGTTAGTGTCACGTTAGGGTTAGGGTTAGTGTTAGGTAAAAGTTTAGGGTTAGTGTGAGGTTTACAGTTAATGTTAGGGTTATGGTGAGCTTTAGGGTTAGGGTTAGGGTTGAAGTTAGGGATATGGTTATGGTTAGTTTAAAGTTAGAGTTGTTTAGGGTTTGTGTCAGTATTTGGGTTAGGTTTAGGTTATGGTTAGGGTTTGAGTTAGTGTTACGGTTAGGGTTAGGGTTTTTGTTAGGTTTAGGTTTCGGATTAGGTTTAGAATTAGGGTTAACATTATTGTTAGTGTTAGGTTAGTTTTATGGTTAGGGTTAGGGTTAGAGTTGATGTTAAGTTTAGGGTTAGTTTTAGTGTAAGGGTTAGAATTAGGGTACGTTTAGGTTAGGGTTAGTTTAAGGTTAGTGTTATGGTAATTGTTCCTGTAAATGTAATGGTTAGGGTTAGTGGTTTTTATTAGGTTTAGGTATAGGGTTTGGTTTTGTGTTAGGGTTAGGTTTAGGATTTGGTTTAGCGTTAGAATTTTGGTTAGGTTTATAGTTAGGTTTAGGTTTAGTGTTAAGGTAGGGGTTAGTGTTAGTGTTATGTTTAGGTTTAGGGTTAGTGTGAGGGAAAGGATTAGGTTTGGGAAGGTTTATGTTTAGGGTTATTTTTATGGTTACAGTTAGGGATAGTTTTATGTTTAGGTAAGTTTTAGGATTAGGGTTAGGGTTACGGTAAGGATTAGGGTTAGCTTTAGGGTTAAGGTTACGGTTAGTCATGACTTTAGGTTTAGCATTAGGTTTATTGTTAGACTTAGGGTTAGGGTTATCATTAGGATTAGGGTTATAGTGAGGCTTAGGGTTAGTGTTAGGGTTAGTTTTAGTGTTATATTTACCATTAGGGTCATGGTTACGTTTAGGGATACGGTTAGGATTAACATTAGTGTTAGGTTTAGAGTTAGCTTTAGTGTTAGAGTTAGTGAAATTGTTAGAGTAGAAGTAAGAGTTAGTGTTAACATTTGGGATAGGGTTAGTGTTAGGTTTAGTGTTAGGTTTAGGGTTAGGGTTATGTAAAGGTTAGTGTTAGGATGAGGCTTAGAATTAGTGTTAGGGTGAGGATTAGGGTTAAAGTTAATATTAGGCTTTAGGTTAAAAGTTAGGTTAGGATTAGTATTAGAGTTAGGTTTAGGGTTATGGTTAGTGTTAGTGTTAGGGTTATGTTTTGTGTAAGGGTTAATCTTAGTGTTTGTGTTAGGGTTAAGGTTATAGCTATGGTTATGGTTAAAGTTAGGATTAAGGTTAGGGATAGGGTTAGGTTAGTGTTACATTTTGGTTAGGGTTAGGGTATTTTTAGTGTTATTTTTAGTTTAGAGTTAGAGTTAGATTAAGGTTTAAGTTGAGGGTTAGAGTTAGGGTGAGGGTTGTGGTTAGGGTTAGGATAAGTGATAGGTTTAGGTTTAGGGTTAGGGGTAGATTTAGGGTTAAGTTGAGGTTTAGTGTTAGGGATAGTGTTAGAGTTATGGTTATGGTTAGGTTTAGGGTAAGGGTTTGGATAAGGTTTAGGTTTATGGTTAGTGTTAGGTTTCGAGATAGGTTTAGGTTAGATTGGTGTTAGGGTTAGGGTTAGTTTTTGTGTTTGGTTTAGGGTTATGCTTAGTGTTAAGTGTAGGGTTAGGTTTAGGGTTAGTGATAGGGTTAGGTTTGGGGTTAGGGTTAGTATTAGTGTTACAGTTATGATAATGCTTAAGTCTAGGGCTCCTGTTAGGATTAGGGTTAGGGTTAGTGTTAGGTTTAGGAAAAAAGTTAGGTTTAGTGATAGGGTTAGGGTTAGATTTAGGGTTAGTGTTAGTTTAGGTTTAGGGTTAAGTTAAGGTTAGGTTTATTGTTAGGGTTTGTGTTACGATTAGGGTTAATGTTGGTTAGTGTTACGGTTATGGTTAAATTTACTGTTAGGATTATATTTAGGGTTAGGGTTAGGTTATGTTTTAAGATTAGGTTAAGGATTATGGTTCGAATTCGTTTTAGGGTAAAATTAGTGTTAGGGTTTGTGTTAGGGTTAGGGTTAGGTTTCGTTGTAGATTTAGGTTAAGGGTTTCTGTTAGTGTTATCATTAGGGTTATGTTTAGTGTTACAATTATGGTTTGGATTAGGGTTAGTGTTAGGATTAGGGATATGTTTAGTGTTAGGGTACGTTTGGGTTAGGGTTATGGTTAAAGTGATTGTAAGGGTTAGGGTTAGGATTATGTTTAGTGTTTGTGTTAGAATTAGGGATATGTTAAGTTTAGGGTTTTGCTAGAGTTAGGGTTAAGGTTAGGGTTCGTGTTAGATTTCGGGTTAAGTTTCTTATTAGCTTTAGGGTTATGGTTAGTGTTAAGATTAGGTTTAGTGTTTGGGTAAGGGTTAGGATTAGTGTTAGGGTTAGGGTTAGGGTTAGTGTTTGTGTTAGCATTAGAGTTTGGGTTAGGTTTGTTGTTAGTTTTAGGGTGAGTATCATAGTTAGGGTTAGGGTTAGTGTTAGGTTTATATTTAGGGTTAGTGTGAGGGTTAGGTTTAGGGTTAGGTTTAGGTTTATTCTTAGGGTTAGGATTAGAGTTTGGGTTTCAAGTTAGGGTTAGGGTTAGGGTTAGTGTTAGGGTTAGGGTTTCCCTTAGGATTAAATTTAGGGTGAGGTTTAGGTTTAGTGTTAGTGTTAGGGTTAGTGTTTGGGTGAAGGTTAGGCATAGTGGTATGGTTTGGTTTAGAGTTTGTATTAAAGTTAGGGTAGATTTAGTGTTAGGTTTAATGTTAGGCTTAGAATTACAGTTAGGGTAGAGTAAGCATTAGTGTTAGGGTTAGGTTATGGTTAGGGTTAGGGTTTTGGTTAGGGTTTTTGTTTGGATTAGGGATATAGTTAGCGTTAGGGTTAGTGCTAGAGTTAGGGTTAGATTTATTGTTAGGTTTAGGATTAGGTTTGTGTTAGGGTTATACGTAGGGTTATGGTTAAAGTTAAGTTTATGGTTAGTGTTAAGGTTCAGATTAGGTTTAGGGTTAGGTTTAGCTTAGGGTAAGTTATAGGGTTAGGTTAGGATTAGGTTTAGGGTTAGGGTTAGGGTTAAGGTTAGGGTTAGTGTTAAGTTAAGATATAGGGTTTGGTTAGGTTAAGGTTAGTGTTAGTCTTAGGGTTAGGGTTTTCAATAGTATTTGGGTTAGGGTTATAGATAGTCTTAGGGTTAGTGTTAGGATTAGGGTTAGGGTTAATGTTTGGTTTAGTCTTAGGGTTAGGGTGAGGGTTAGGGTTAGGGTTATTGTTATTGTTAGTATTAGGGTTAGGTTTTGTGTTAGGGAAAGTGTTATAGTTAGGTTTAGGTTTAGTATTAGAATTTGTTACAGATTTCGAGTTAGGTTTGGTTTAGTGTTAGGTTTAGTTTTAAAAGTTAAAGTTATGGTTAGAGTTACGGTTAGTGTTAATGTTAGTTTTATGGTTAGGCTTAAGGTTGTGTTAGGTTTAAGTTTAGGATTAGTGTTACAGTTAAAATAAGGCTTAGTGTTTGTGATAGGTTTTTATAGTTACTGTTAGGGTTTTGGTTAGTCATAGTGTGAGGGTAAGGTTAGTGTTAGTGTTAGAGTTAGGGTTAGGATTAGTAATAAGTTTATGTTTAGGCTTATAGTTAGTGTTAGTTTAGGATTAGGTAAAAGTTCGGGTTATTGTTAGGGTTGGGGTTTTTTTCCAGTTAATATTAGGGTTAGAGTTTGATTTAGGGTTTCAGTTAAAGTTAGTTTTATTATTAGGATTAGGGTTAGGTTAAAGTTTAGGGTTATGTTTAGGGTAATAGTTAGAATTAGTGTTAAAGTAACTTCAGGGTTATGGTTAGGTTTAGTGTTAGGATTAGGCTTAGGGTTTGTGGTAGGTTTACTGATAGGGTTATGTTTAGGTTTACTGTTACATTTAGGATTAGGGTTAAGGTTAAGTATAGGTGTAGGGTAGGTTAGGGTAAGGGTTAGTGTCAAAGTTATTGTTACTTTTAGGATTAGTTGTAGTGTTAGGTTTAGTGTTAGAGTTAGGGTTACACTTAGGGTTAGGTCACGGTTTGGGTAGGGTTAGGGTTTGTTTTATGTTTAGACTGAAGGTAGTTTTAGGTTTAGTTTTCAGGTTGGGTTAGGTTAACGGTTAGCATTAGTGTTTGATTTAGGTTATAATGAGGATTAGAGTTAGTGTTAGTTTTAGGGTTAGTGTTAGTGTTAGGTTTAGGGACTGGGTTATAGTGAGGGTTAGGTTTAGGTTTGGGGTTAATGTTATTGTTAAGATAGGATTAGGCTAAGGGTTAGGGTTACGTTTAAAATTAGGACTAGGTTTAGTGTTAGTGTTAGGGTTAGATTTAGGGTTAGGGTTTCTGTTAGTTTTAGGGGTAGGATTAGGTTTAGGGTTAGTGTTAGGGTTCAGATAATGGTATGTGTGAGGGTTAGGCTTAGTGTTATGGTTAGGTTTAGGGTTCGTGTTAGGGTTACGGATAGGTTTAGTGTTAGGGTTAGTTTTAGTGTTAGTTTTTGGGTTTGGTTAGGTAAGCGTTAGTGATAGTGTTAGGTAAAAGTTAGGGTTATAGTTTGGATTATGTTTTTTTTTTTTTAAGTTTAGGATAAGGTTAGAGTTATTGTTTGGGTTAGTGTTATTGTTAGGATTTGTGTTAGGGTTACAGTTAATTTTAAGTATAGGGTTATCATATGGGATAGGATTATGTTAGGGTTAGGGTTAGAGTTAGGGTTAGGTTTAGGTTAGGCTTAGTTTAGGGTTAGGGTTTATGTTAGGGTAAGGATTAGGGGGAGGGTTAGTATTAAGTTTAAGTTTAGGGGGTTATGTTTAAGGTTTGTGTTAGGGTAAGGGTTAGTATTAGGGTTACTTTTAGTATTTGGGTTAGGGTCATAGTTAGGTATAGGTTTAGTGTTAGTGTTAGTGTAAGGGTTAGGCTAGTGTTAGGTTTAGGTTTAGGGTTAGGGTTAGTTTGAGGGTTAGGGTTATGGTTATTTTTAGGTTTATGGTTAGTGTTACGGTTAGAATAAGGTTTGGGGTTAGTGTCAGGGTTACATTTAGGGTTAAGCTTCATGTTAGGTTTAGGGTTAGTGTTAGGGTGAGTTTGAGGTTTAGGGTTAGGGTTAAGGTTAGATTTAGTGTTAGGGTTAGGTAAAGGTTAGTGTTATGTTAAGGGTTAGGGTTAGGTTTATGGTTAGTGTTAGGATTTTGTTTAACTTTAGGGTTAGTGTTTGTTTTAGGGTTAAGTTTTGGGTTAGGTAAAAGTGAGGGCTAGGTTTAGATTTGGGTCATTATTATGGTTGGGTTAGGGTTTCTGTTATGGTTATAGTTAGAGTTAATATTAGTGTTTGTGTTAGGGTTAGAGTTAGAATTAGTGTTAGTTTTAAGTTTCGGATTAGGTTTAGGGTTAGTGTTAGGTTTAGGATTAAGGTTTGGGTTAGGGTCGGGCTAAGTGGAATGATTAGGGTAGTGTTAGGGTTACTGTTATGGATATGGTTACGGTTAGGTTTAATGTTGGGTTTAGGGTAAGATTTAGGCTTAGGGCAAGGATTATGGTTAAATTTAGGGTCAGTGTTAGGTTTAGTGTTAGTGTTAGGGCTAGGATTTTGGTTAAGTTTAGGGTTAGGTTTAGTTTCAGTGTTAGGATTAGTGTTATTGTAAGGGTTTGTGTTAGGGTTACTATTAATGTTAGGATTAGGTTTAGTTTTAGGGTTAAAGTTAGGGTTAGGGTTAGTGTTTGTGTTAGGATTATTTTTATGGCTAGGGATATGGTTAGGGTAGTGTTAGGATTAGTGTTAGGCTTAGAGTTATGTTTCGTCTTAGGTTTAGTGTTAGGGTTAGTGTAAAGGCTAGGTTTAGGGTAAACGTTAAAATTAGTTTAGTGTTAAGGTTAGGGATTGTATTAGGTTTAGGAATAGGTATGGGTTAGTGTTAAGGTGAGGATTATGTTTAGGGTTCAAGTTAGTGTTAGGTTTATAGTTATGGTTAGGGTTAATGTTAGGTAATGGGTTAGGGTTTGGGTTAGGCTTATGATTAATTTAGTTTTAGAGTTAGGTTTAAAATTTGAGTTAGGATTAGAGTTAAGTTTAGTTTTAGCTTCAGTTTAATGGTTAGGATTACGTTAGGATTAGGGTTAGTGTTAGTGTTAAATTTTGCATTCGGTTTAGGTTTAGGGTTAATGTTAGGTTAAGAATTAGGGTTAGGGTTAGTTTTAGGGTAAGGGTTAGGGTTAAGTTTAGGGTTAGAATTAGGGTTAAAGTAAGGTTTAGGATCAGCTTTAGGGTTAGTGTTACGGTTATAATTAAGGTTCATGTTAAAGTTAGGGTTAGGGTGAGTGTTAGGTTTGAGGTTAGGGTTAGGTTGAGGGTTAGGGTTGGAGTTAGGTTTAGTGTTAGTGTTTATTTTAGGGTTCGGGATACGGTTAATTATACTGTTAAGTTTAGGGTTAGGTTTAGATTTATTGTTACGGTTACAGTTAGCTTTAGGGTTATTATTATTTTTAGGGTTATGGTTGGGGTTAAGGTTAGTGATAGGGTTAGGTTTAGGGTTAAGGTTAGTGCTAGGGTTAAAGTTAGGGTTAAGTTTAAGATTAGTGCTAGGGTTAGGCTTAGAGTTTTAATTAAAATTAGGGTTACAGTTATTTTTAGTTTTAGCGTTTCAGACAAGATAAGAGTTATATTTTGGGTTAGAATTACAGTTAGGTTAAGTGTTAGGATTATGATTAGGTTTAGAGATACAGTTAATGTGAGTGTTAGGGTTAGGGGTAGAGTTAGAGTTAGTGTTAGTGTTATGGTTATGGTTAGGGTTACGGTTAGTGTTAGATTTAAGGTTATGTTTAGGGGTTAGGTTTAGTATTGGGGTTAGGTTTAGTATTGGGGTTAGGTTTATTGTTAGGGTTAGGTTTAGGTTTACAGTTAGTGTTACAATTGGTGTTAGTGTTACGGTTCGGTTTAGCGTAGTGTTAGAAAAATGTTTAAGGTTAGGTCCAGAATAAAAACTAGTATTAGGTCTAGGGGTAGAGTTAGTGATTGGTTTAGGTTAAGGGTTATTGTTAGGTCTAAGGCTAGGGTTATGGCTATATTTATGATTAAGTTTAGGTCTAAGGCTAGTGTTAGTGTTAGGTTTACGGTTAGGGTTACTGATAGGACTAGTGTTAGGTTTCAGATAATATTTAGGGTCAGGTTTAAACCTAGGTTTATTTTTAGGGTCAGAATAAGGGTCAGCTTTAAGTTTAGGGTTTGAGTTAAGTTTAGAGATAGAATAAGGGCTAGGTTTAGGACTAGTAATAGAATTAGGGTTTGGTTTAGGCATAGAATTACGGTGAAGACTTGGGTCTCAATAGGGTGAGGGTTTGACTAAGTGTAAGTAATAGGGTTAGAGCTGGGATTAGGAGTAGATATAAGGTTAAGGTCAGGGCCAGGATCAGGGTTAGTGCTAAAGCAGGGTTAGGCCTTAGATTAGAGCTATGTTTTGTTTTAGGTTTAGGGGTATGACTAATTTAAGAACTGGCATTACATTTAGGGCTAGTTTTAGTTTTAGGTTTAGGTTGAGGTCTAGTGTTAGGATTAGGTTTTCCTGACAGTGTGATATGTAGAGCTAGGGTTAGTGTTAAGGTCAGAGTCAAGGTTATTATTAGTTCTGAGGTTAGAGTTAGGACTCGAATTAGGGCCAGGGTTAGGGCTAGGTTTATGGTTAGTGTTTGGTTTAGGTTAAGGTTTAGGGCCAGTGCTATGGCTTGGTTTTGCTTGAGGGCTTGGTCTAGGGTTAAAGCTAGATTTCAAATTAGTGTTAGGGTTAGAACTAGTGTTAATGTGTGGTTTAGGCTTTGGGTTAGGGTTACACTTAGAGTTAGGGTTAGATCTAGGATTAGAGCTACAGCGAAGGTTAGGGCTAGGGTTATGTCTAGGGTTTGAGTTATCACAAAGAATTGGTACAGAACTAGAGATAGGGATAGGGCAAGAGTTAGAGTTAGTGTTAGTGTTAGGTTTACATTTAGGGTTAGAATTATGGCTTAATTAGGTCTCGAATTAGAGCTAGGTTTGCTATTAAGGCTGAGTTTAGGTTTATGGCTAGCTCTAAACATCACCCTAATATTATACCTAATTCTACCACTAGACCTAGCCTAACCCTAATCTTATAACTAGCCCAAATAAAAATCTTAGTCTATACATTGGCCATAGTGCTAAACCTGGCTCTTAACTCTAACCAAAACCTAGTCTTAATGCAAGACCTAACCATAGCTTTATCCCTAAACCTAAACCTAACACTAGCCATAATCCTACCCTAAACTTAGCCCTAACCATGGCTCTGATCCTATCATTTACCCTAAGCTAACTCTAACACTAATGCTAACCCTAGGCCTAACCTTAATTCTTAGCCTAACGAAAACCCTATCCCTATTTCTAGTGCTAAAACTAGCCTTCATTCTTGCTCTAAACATAACTCTAACCTGACATTTATTCTGATCCTAATGGTAACCGTATGTCTAAACCTGATCCTAAACCTATACTGAACTCTAAAACTAGCAGTAGAAATAGACCTATTCTTAATCCTAACCCTAACACTCCCTAGACCTAAACCTAATCCTAAATCTAGCCATATCTCTAGCTCTAGGCCTAAAAAAATCCTAGCCCTAGCCCTAATAATAAACCTTAGCCTAACACAAACACTAAATATACACCTCGACCTAACTGTAGTGATAATTCTGGGTTTAATCTTAACCCTAATTATAACCCGAAAACTAACCCTGACCCTAACACTAACCTTAGCTCTAAACATCACGCTAACGTTAATCCTAACCCTAACCCTAACACTTGACCTAAACAGAACACTTGCCCAAAAAGTAGCCCTAATCATAAACCCGGTTCAAACATTAGTTGTAGGCCTAACACTATCCCCAACCTAACCACAAACCTAGCCCTAATCTGAGTGCTAATCCTATTTTTATCCCTAACCCTAAAACTAGTCCTAACCCATAACCTAACCCTAGCTCTAATCTTAGCTCTTTCCCAATCCATTTCCTTAAGCTAAACATTAAACCTAATGCTAACCCTAGTTCTAAGCCTAATCCATAGCTTAACCCAAACCCTAACCCTATTACTAGTCCTAACTCTAAACTTCATTATAGCTCTAACACTAGCCCAAAACCAAACCCTAACCCTGACCCTTATTCTGATCCTAACACTAACCATAGGTCCAAACCTGACCCTAACTCGAAACTGAACCCTAATCTTATACTTAAACCTAAACTGGTAATCCTATACTTAAACCTAAACCTAATACTAGCCCTAGTCCTAAATCTAATCCTAAATCTAACCTTATCTCTAGCCCTAGACCTGACAAACCACCTAGCCCTAGATCTAACAATAACCCCTTACCTAACCCAAATACTAACCCTACACCTAGACCTAACCCTAGTCCTAATTCTGGCACTAACAACAACAATAAATCTAACCTAACACTGGCCCTGACCCTTACATAATCCTAGCTCCAAAGCTCACCCTAAATCTAAAACCTAATCCGAACACTAGATCTAGCCATAACCCTAACCCTCAAACTAGCCCTAATCATAAACCTAGCTTTTCCATTACCCGTGGCCCTAAACGTAGGCCTAAAGGAACACAAACCTGAGCCCTAATCCTAGGAATGAAGATAGCCCTAAGTGTAAACCTAAATATAACCTTAGCCCTAACCATGATTCTAAGCCTCGTTTTAGACCTAACACTTGCTCAAAACCTAAACTTTACCCTTAACATAACCCTAGACCTATCCCAAAATCTAACCTAACACTAGCCCTAATCCTAACTTTAACCATAGCCCTAAACACAGCTCTAAATATATCCACTACCCTAACACTAATCCTAATCGTAAAGATAACCCAAGCTGTCACCCTAGCTCTAAATCGATTCATTACCCTAACAATAATCCTAATCCTAATGCTATAACCCTAGGCTTTACTCTAACCCAATTGCAATCGGTAAAGCTATCCACTATCCTAAAACTAACCTGAACCCTAATCCAAAGCCTATTCATTACCTTAACCCTTACGCTAATCCTAATGCTAATTCGAGCTCTAAACCTAAACCTTATTTTCAACCAAACCTTAAGCCATACATGGACCCTAATAATACACATAGCTGTAAATTGACCCTTACCCTAAATCTAACCTTTACACTAGAACTAATCATAAACATAACCCGAAAAGTATCTTTAACTGTAACCCTAGATCTGACATTAGCCCTAGTCCTAATCATAGTCCTAACCCTAACACGAACATTAGCTCTCATCCTAGCCCAAAACCTACCCTTAATCTTAACCTAAACCTCATTCTAACCCTTTCCCCAGCCCTAAACATAGTTATAACCCCATTGCTTCCCATAAACCTAACCCTAACACTAAAACTATCCCTAACCATAACTTTAAGACTAACCCTAACACTAACCCAAGCCCTAATCCTAAACATAACCCTAACCCACTTTAAGACTAACTATAACTCTTGCCTTATCCTAGCCCTAATTATAACCCTATCACTTAACGTAACCTTATTTTTAGCCCAAAGTCTAGAATAACCCTAGCCCTAACCTTACACCTTGCCCTAAACTTAGATCTAAATCTAAATCTAAACCAATTTCTACACCTAAACCTAACCCTAACACTAGCACTAATCCTAATGCTAATCCTAAAACTAGTCCTACTAAAATAGGCTAGGCCATAAAACAAAACTGAGCAACAACACTAACTCTAAACTTTTACCACAACCAGACCCTAACCTTACATCTAGCCCTAAGTCTAGCCCTAATTCGAGTCCTAATCTTCACCCTAAAAGTACCCCTGAACCTTTCTCTGACATTAACACAAATCCTATCCCTAAACATCACGTTAAACCAAAACTTTATCCTAACACTAGACCTAGTCATAACCCTAATTTCAAAACTAGTTCTAACCATAAACCTAGATCATACATTAGCTTTAACCTTGAACTTAATGCTAACCAAAACCTAGCCCAAATCTGAAACCTAACCATAGCTTCCACCCTAACACTAACCCTAACCCTAAAACTAGCCCTAACCCTAATTCGAGCCCTAGATCTAACCCTAGTTCTAACCTTATCCTTTACCCTAGCCAAATCTCGAACCCTAATGCTAACCCAGTCCTAAAGGTAATCTTTAGTCTAACCCAAACCCTAACCCTATTATTAGTCCTAACCCTAGCCCTCATTCTCATTTTAATCATAACCCAACTCTTAACCTTAACCTTGACCCTTATTCTAACCCTGAAACTAAACCAAACCCTAACAATACCCCTACCCATAACCCTATAGCTAAACCTAACCCAAACACTAGACCTAGATAAAACCTAATCCTAAATCTAGACATATCCTTAACCAAGACCAAAATAATAATAATAATAATAATCCCTAGCACTAATGATAACCCTTAACCTAAGCCAAAAATTAACCTTAACTCTAGACCTAACCAATCCTAATTCTGGCTTTTGCCCTAACCCTAACCCTAATTCAAACACAGACCCTGACACTAACACTTACCCTAGCTAGAAAACTGACCTTAACCGAAACCTAAACCTAACACTAGACCTAGCCACATAAGTGTAAACATAACCCTTACATGACCACAGCACTAAAACTAGCTCTAAACATAACACAAAATCTAGCCCTAATACTAGGCCTAAATCTAGTCCAGAAGCATAATCCTAACCCTAACCTAACCTTATCCCTTACCCTAAGCCTCACCCTCACGTTAACCCAAACCCTCGCCTTAGACCTAACCCTAGATAAAACCCAAAACTGAACCCTAAACATAACCCTAAGCCTATCCCTAAACCTAATCATAATCCTAGCCCTAATCATAATGTTAACACTAGCCTTAGTACTATCTCTAAAATTATCCATTACCCTAAACCGAACATGAACCCTAATGATAACCCTAGCTGGAATTCAAATTTTAAGCTTAATCTTAGACCTAACCCTAAACCTAACCCTCATTTTAGCCTTAAACCTAGATAAAACCCTAACCCTTATTGTGGGAAGCCATTCTCGGCACGTGATTGGGCACCTCTCTGATTGGGTGTGAGGTGTTTGGGCCAAACTGTGTTGGAGCTAATCCCCACCCTCTTAAGGTTCCAGAACTTTTTCATGTGGGGGTGTGACTCACCAGTGACCCTGAGACCAATCACTTACCCTGACTTTGGAATCCTGCCCCCCTCGACCTTCATTGGATAAAATTTTTTCTTTAATTTCTTGTTCCCCAATAAAAGGCCACCCACTGGCATGCTCTCTCTCTCTCTCCTGCTAGTCCTGAGTAAGCCTTGCTGCCCCACCGGGTGGTTTGAGGTGAGAGCCAGAGTGGAGAACTGTCTCGGACTTGGTCATAGAAAAAGGTAATTGAGTCTGTGTGTTTATTTCGATCTCACTAGTTAAATTCTATGGTATGAACCTCTTTAATGAAACCAGCATGCTGGTAATGCGGTGGAATTGGCGCCTAACAAGGAGGCATTATAGCTTAACTAGTTTCAGTGGGATTGTGCTATAAAGTTAAAGGAATTGGTGACAATTTTGCATCACAAAAGTACCTGGAGGTACTGAAAGAATGAGACGTTAAATTAATTAAAATGGGAAATTCAACTTCTACGGATAATAAGATGTATCTCACTATTCTAGACACTATAATTACTCAGAAAGGAAAACAAATAAAAAAAAACTCAGTTATTATTATTTTTTAAGGTTGTAGGCTAATTTTACCCTTGGTTTTGTGAACAGGAATTTCCAAATTTATTTACTTGGGAGAAACTAGGGAGAAAATTACAGAAGATTAGACATTCTAATGAATTATCTGGAGGCATAAAAAATAAACAGAAAACGTGGATGGCTCTGGAAATTTGTATTTTTGAATATATGGGCCAGAGTTTCTGTCCCCTTGAAAATCTATTGAAAGGCATTCAGAGAGCTATTAGGTCTATTCAAATGGAAAATCCGCCTGAGACTTAGTTAATTTCTTTTCCTTTGAGCCTTTTAAAAACAAAGGCTATTAGGGCTAAACTGAAAGTTAGGAATGTGACTTTAAACTTGCAAGAAGGAGATCAAGGTAGCCTGCAAAAAGATTATAGAGAGGAAGGTCATATACAGGAAACCTTCATAGTCATAGAAAGTCCTCCAGAATAGATAGATGATTCTCCCGAAGAGGAAAATCCAGAAGAAATTCCTCTAGAGGCACAGAGCCCTTCTCCACCATGTGGCTTAAAAGCCCAATTTTAAAATGGTGACAGCAGAGATTTTTCCCACAAGTCTCAGTCTGAGGGAGAGGAATCAGACATTGAAATTCAGGAATTATGGAGAAATTTTAAAAGACTGCATTTGACACCGCCTGCCCAGGCTATTATAATTCAGACATTATCTGCTAAAAGGACAAAATTTAACAGGTACTCTGAATTAACAATGACTTTTCTTACCCCATTCCAGCGAGGTATTAAGAAGGCACAGTATGTGGGGGAAGACATCAGCGGTTTTCAACTTTTCCCAGTTTTTGAACAGGTTAATGACCAAGACCAGAGAGTTTGAGTTCATGCTGCAATTCCAATTGAGACTATTAAGGAATTGAAAAGTGCTTGTGAGACATATGGTCTGAATATATCTTTTGTACAAAACTTAATTGATACTATATGCTCACAATTACTTCCACTGAGTGATTGGATTTCATTAGCAAGATCTTGTTTGAGTGGAAGGAATTTCTTACTTTAGCATTCTTATTGGGATGATTTTTGTTCTGAATAAGTGGAAAGAAATAGAAAACAGAATTTACAGACCGCAGTAGAAATGTTTTTAGGAACGGGTGAATTTGCTGATTTGGAAGGACAGTTAAATTATGAATTTGTAGTGTATGATCAGATAACTGACTGTGCTATAGGTGCAGGAAACAAATAGATTCCAAGGACCAATCCAATTCAGTTCTAACCAGAGTCAAGCAAGGTGCCAGTGAGCTGTATTGGGATTTTTTAGCCCAATTGTATCAGACAGCAAATAGGTCTATGGAGACCCAGCAGAGTGCGAGTTTATGGTTAAGCAATTGGCATTTGAAAATGCGAACAAATATTGTCAGGATGTTCTTAGACCGCATCATAAAAAAGGAACAGTTTCTGAGTTTATCCGCTTGTGTTCTGAGATTGATTCCAACCATTTGCATACAGTAATGCAAGCCTCAGCCCTGAAAAAAACCTTAAAACTGCAGGAATTAGTAAGAAAACCCCTCAGAAGATGCTATCTCTGCGGGAAAAATAATATCTACTTTTGATAATAGATATTGCAGGACTCAACCCCATGTGGCAGATCAAGATGGCATGGATCAGTCCACCTTCTCACCATCATTTCCTCCTAGTGGGATAACAAAATCTTCTGGTTGGCCCCTCCCCAGGCCAAGCAAAAATACGCAGAATTCGAGATGTCACACAGTGTGACATCACTGGCACCAACCAGGATGGCCCGCCATTTTTACAAGAACATAAATCACAGACAGTTTCTTTAAGACCGTCAATTACATTTGAATTGAATCCTGAATCAAGGCCAAAACAAATCCCTACTGGGATTTTCAGCCCGCTTCCTGATAATACTATAGGTTTAATTTGGGGATGTAATAATTTAAAAGGAGCCATTGAGGTAATACCTGGAGTGATAGATTAAAATTTTAAATGACAATTAAATGTTACTGTAAGGTCCAATTATGTCCTAAGGCTTACTCTAAAGGATGTATTTGCCCAATTGATTTTATTGCCCTGTTATTTGGATAAATAGTCAAAAGTAAATTCATTCTCTAAACCACCAGACAGAGTGTACTGGTCTTTGTTAGTGCGACAAGCCTGCCCTTTATTGGAAATTAAAATTAATCTTAAAAATTTCAGAGGAATTCTCGACACAGGTGCAGATATTTCTGTCTTTTCTAGTAGATTCTGGCCTAGGAATTGGCCCTTACATGTAGCACCAGCTAAGCTAGAGGGACTTGGATAAATTTCACAGCCTACTCAAAGTGCAAATTATCTCAGTTGGGAAGATTCTTATGGGAACAGTGGATATTTTAAACCCTATGTGTTAGAGTCTTTACAAGCAAACCTATGGGGAAGGGATATTTTAGCAAAAAATAAATTGTTATTAGTAACTCCAAATTCAATAAGATTAATTGAGGAAGTTAATCAGAGATATTTTCCTGGAGATGATATGGAGATCATTCAGGGAGAGTATCTGTTTACAAACCAGTCTCAACAGCAAAGATTAGTAAATGCTTCAATCCAAAATTTTTACTAGGGTCCCTGAATGTTTCCCCAATTCTAAAGAAAGCTGAAAAAATTACCTGGCTAACAGAGGAGCCTATATGGATTTAACAGTGGCCCATCTCAGGGGAAAAACATAAAATAATTCACAGGTTAGTTGGGGAACAACTTCAGGCTGGTCATATAGAACCAACACTCAGTCTTTGGAACACATCTATTTTTTTATTAAGAAAAAGTCAGGAAATTGGAGATTGCTACAGGAATTAAGGGCAATAAATCATGCAATTAAGCCTATGGGATCATTACATCCAGATCTTCCTTCCCACACAGCCATTCTTTAAAACTATAGCTTGATGGTAATAGATTTAAAAGATTGTTTTATCTCTATACGGTTACATCCTGGAGATTGTGAAAAATTTGCCTTCACTTTAACAGCAATTAATTTTAAGGAACCTGTTAAAAGATATTTCTGGAAAGTACTGCCCCAGAAAATGTGTAAAGTCCTACCTTATGCCAAAAATATGTAGATCAGGCAATAGCTCCCATAAGAAATTACTTTCCTGATGCGTATATTATTAATTTTATGGATGATATATTAATGGCTCATGCTAATCCAAAGGTATTTTCAGAAATTTTTACTCAGTTAGAGGCTTCACTTACAGCATGTGGTTATGCATTGCTCCTCAAAAAAAATTTAAAAGATGCCTCCTTTTCAACATTTAGGTCAGATAATTCAAGGACGTACAATCCATCCTCAAAATCTTCAGATAAGAGTTAAGGAGTTATATACTGTTAATGATATTCAAAAGCTATTAGGAGACATTTATTGGCAGAGGCCATCCTTAAAACTAACTACTTCTGAGTTAAATCCTTTATTTCAGATATTGCAAGGAAATCCTTCTCCACCCTCTCCACGTCAGCTGACCTTAGAGGCTAGAGCAGCCTTAAAAGGGGTTGAAAATGCAATTAAAAATACACAACTTACTAGAGTTGATCCTAAGGAAATAGTGTGTTTATTAATATTCTCAACTGAGCAAACCCCATCAGGAGCCATATGGCAAAGATTAGGAGTTATTGAGTGGATTTATTTATTCAATTCCCCTCAAAAGACATTAATCTGTTTTCATGACTCTATTGCTCAATTAGTAATTAAAGATATAACTAGGATTTTACAATTAATTGGATCTGAGCCTGATAACATAATTATTCCATTTTCTGTTCAACAGACTAATTGTCTTTTTCAAACTTCCAGCTTATGGCAGATAACTTTTGCTCATTTTCCCTGACAGATAGATAGCCATAACCCTCGTGATAAGATTATCCAATTTGCATCATTAACGTCACTTAGTTTTCCAAAGATTGTATGTGCATGTCCTATAGATGAAGCTTTATCGGTGTTCACTGATAGTCAGGTAAAGCAGGTTTTTATAGTTGTGTTCACACAGAGGCAATGCAAACTTCATATACTTCTGCCCAAAGAGCAGAGCTTCAAGCTCTGATTTTTGCCTTAAATTACTTTTCAAATGAGACTATTAATATTTATTCTGACAGCATATATGCAGTTGGAGTTACCAAAAATATTGAAACTTCGGTTATTAGGTATACTTCATTACAAGAGTTATTTGAATTATTTCATAATTTACAGAAGGCAGTGCTAATGCGAAAATACCCATGTTTCATTGGACATATACGGGCTCATACTAATCTTCCAAGTCCTTTATTTTCAGGTTATGACAAAATTGATAAATTAGTAGCTTTTTGTCAACAGATGTCTTCATATGACTGTGTACAAGCTTCCCATTCCTTGCATCATCAAAATGCTTCTAGCTTACGTATAATAATAATAATAAAAATAATAATAATAATATGAGAGAGCAAGCTCGTCAAATTGTAAGCCAATGTCTTAAATGTGTTATTCACACTTTATCTTCACCATCAGTGGTAAATTCCCATGAATTAAAACCAAATCAGTTATGACAAATGGATGTAACTCATATTCCTCAATTTGGTAAACAATGTTATGTACGTGTCATAGTTGACAGATATTTCAGATTTATCTTTGCCACAGCACTTACTAAGTAAAATACTCAACATGTAATTTCTCATTGCCTAGCAGCTTTTTCTGTGTTAGGGTGCCCTGTGCAGATAGAAACAGATAATTCACCAGCTTATGTAAGATCTTCTTTTCAACAATTTTGGGAAGATTTTCAAATTAATCATAAAACAGGAATTCCTTATAACCCCCAAGGTCAAGCCATTGTTGAACGAGCTCATTTATCTATTAACCTTCAATTACAAAAATTAAAAGAGGGGAATAGGTTTGTGATTCCCCAAAATAGCCTCAATCATGCTTTGTTCATTTTGAATTTTTTAAACTGTGACATAGAAAGTCACAGTGCCGCTGAGAGGCAAATGTCTCCCTCAGTAACAGGCCCTTTAGGCAGAGTTTTGTGGAAAGATTTAGAGAGTGGTAAATGGAAAAGCCCAGACCCAGCGATTATGTGGGGCAGAGGTCATGCTTGTATTTTTCCAGAAGGTGGTTTTCGTCCTATCTGGGAGCCTGAACGTGCAATCAGACATGGAAAATATAGAACCGAGATTCAAGTGACTGAAGATCGACCTGGAGAAGCCCCCATCCAAAAGGAAGAGATATAGGAAAAAAAAAAACATAGAGAAACCAGAATGACCCAGCTAAAAAGCTGATTTCATGGGAAGACATGAAGAAGCTAACTACATAGGCTTCCTGAATAATTCGACACCTAGGAAAAAACAGGACCCCAGTCTTGATGGTAGTGACAGTAATTGCCCTGATTGGCTGTCAGAAAAAGAGAAATCAGATAGACACTTACTGTACATATTTCACAGATCCACCCCTGGTACACCCAGCTGTGTGGACTGGAGAATTTATTCCAGTGTTTACTAATGACTCATTAATGATGGGAGGATTTACAGATACTCATATTACTCCCAATAATGTGACTAAATTTTATTATTCTGGCTACAGTGCCCAATTACCTTTGTGTTGATTTCACGATAAACATGCTTGCTGTCTGAAAGTAACATTTGAGAAAAAAAGCAATTGATAGAACTAGACTGACAAATAATTCTATTTATGAATACTTAAAACCTTATACTAGATCAATAATTAAGATGAAACTTTCACATAACAAGCCAGTCATTTCTGCAAAACCTCCATGGATACCCCACTGTCCAAATAGTTCTACAATTGAAATTGGCACCTTTCCTAGATGAAAAGATTGTGTAAATACTTTTCCTATAAAACATAAAGTGTCTAAAGATAGTGGGTATATTTTAGACTGGTCTCCAAAAAATGATAAAAGAAAATCATGAAAAAATTCTGCTATGACACTTGAAGAAGTTGTTACATATATTTTGACTTACAGTGAGGGTGGTATTCAAAAAGATGTTTGGTGCTTACTTGCTGCCTCAGTATTCTTACATTTTACAGACAAGCATTTACCAAAATTTGTTGGTAAGAACTCTAAGAAGGGATCTTGCTATGGCTTACAAGCCTGTGTCCAATCTCTTACATTTTAATTATTGGAAATGTAAAAGTTAAATGGACAGATGAAAGATGTGTTGTCACATGTAACAAATGTAACCTAACCAATTGTATTACTAGGTATAGTGGAGGAAAAAGAGGGCTGATACTTCATCAGCCCTCTTTTGATTAATTACCTGCTAATATTTCAGAGCCATGTTATGCTGATACTGGTTTACAAGTCTTCCAGCAAATGCATGCCCAGCTAGCAAGACCTAAATGTGCTATTGAAATTATAATTGTTTGTGTTTTGTCGTTAGTCTCTTTCATTGCATCCACTTTTCTGCAACTCTGACATTGTCTCAAAATATTCAACATGGAAAATTATTTAATAATTTAGCTCAAAATACTTCCAAGGCTCTCTGTAATCAAGTAAATATTGATGAAAGGATTGAGACTAAATTAAGCACCTTAGAGGTGACTGTTATAGACACAGGTAATGAACTTTCAGCTTTAAATTTTAAAGAAAGGCTTAAATGCCACTCAAGTTATAAATATGTGTGTGTTACAACTGCCAATTACAATGCTTCTCTCTGGGATTGGGAGAAGGTTAAAAACCATTTGTTAGGTATTTGGCAAAATAATAATAATAGCTTGGATCTTTTGAAATTTTATAACTATATCCAAGACATTCAAAATAATAGAGCTGATTTTTCACATCCTTCTTCTTTGGCTAACCAAATATTGAAGGAGTTAAATAGATTTAACCAGGAAATATTTTTAAACACTTGGCTGCTACATTATCGGATTTTTCTCTTTGCTGTTAATTCTCTTTTGTGTTGTAATTATAGGATGGCAAGTCTTTGGAACAAGAATGCAGAAACTTGAAAGAGTGAACCACCACCTGAGTTTTAAAAGAAAAAAGGGAGAATAGGTGGGAAGCCATTCTCGCACCTGATTTCGCACCTCCCTGATTGGGTGTGAGGTGCTCTGGCCAAACTGTGTAAGAGCTAATCCCCATGCTCTCCAGGTGTGAGATCCTGTCTGTTTGGGGGTGTGACTGACCATTGACCTTGAGAAAATCACTGACCCTGACCTTGGAATTCTGCCCCTCTCTAACTTAATTTGATGAAATTTTCCCCTGAATTTCTTGTTCCCCAATAAAAGGCCACTCCCTGGTGTGCGCTGTCTCTCTCTCTCTCTCTCTCTCTCTCTCTCTCTCTCTCTCTCTCTCTCTTTCTAGTCCTGAGTAAGCCTTGCTGCCCAACCAGGTGGTTTGAGGGGAGAGCCAGAGGGAAGAGGTGTCTCAGACCTGCTCATAGAAAAAGGTAGTTGAGTCTGTGTGTTTATTTCAATCTCACTAGTTAACTTCAATGCTATGAACCTCTTTAATGAAACCAGCGTGCTGATCATGTGTAGGACCTTACTCTAACACTAACCTTAGCACTAACCCTAACACTAACCCTAAACCTAAAACTACCCCTACCCCTAACCCCACATCTAACCCTATTCATTAACTTAACTCTAAAGAAAACCTTAGGCCTAACCCTAAAACTAACCCTAACCCTAACCCTAAAGCTAATGGTAAACAAAATTATAAACAAAACTCTCACCCTAGAACTAGCCCTAGCTCAAAACTTAACCTGTATGCTAAACCGAACCCAAATCCTAACCATAGCTCTAGCCTAACACTAACCCTAACTCTAGCCCTAATCCATTCCAAAACCTTAGCCCTAACCCTAGCTCTAATGCTATTAATTACTCTAACAATAACCCTAATCCAAATACTAACCCTAGGCCTAACAATAACCCTATCACTCACCCTAACCCTACCAATTAACCTAATCTTAACCTGAATCCTAAACCAAAACCTATCCATAAACCTAACCCTAATTCTAAAACAAACGCTAATTTAAGCTCTAAACCTAATAATCAACCTAACACAAACCCAAAACCTGATCCTGACAATAAAATACACCTTACTCTTAACTTGCGCCTTACCTTAAGCTAACATTAGACCTAACCATGAATCTAACCGTATAACTATCCCTAGCCATAACCCTAATCCTGACATTATTCCTATCCCTAAAACGTGCCCTAAACCTGACACAGACCCTAGACATCATCCTAACCCAAAATTTAGCCTTAAAATTAACACAAACCTAACCCTAAACCTAAACCTGTTTCTAATCATAGCCCTAGCCCTAAACCTAGCTATTACCCCAATCCCTTCCCCTAAACCTAACCCTAAACCTAATCCTAAACAAAGCCCTAACCCTAGGCCTAAACTTAACACCAATCCTAGACACTTTCCTAGCCCTAATTTAGCTCTAAACTTAACCCTACCCTTAGCCTTAAGACTAACTGTAACTCTCACCCTAGCTCTATTCCCAGTTCTAACACTATCCCTTACCATAACCCAAATACTAGAGCTAACCTTAGCCATAAACTTAGCCATAGCCTTAAACCTAGAATTAAACAAAACTATAAATGTACCCCTAAGACTAAACTCACCAAATCACAAGAAATAACACTAAAATTTATTGTAAAACTACTCTTAACTTTATCCTCAGCCCTTAAACATAAGGAGCCATAGCATTAACTCTAACCTTTAACCTAAACCAAATTCTAACCCTACATCTAGCCCTAAGCCTATCCTTAATTTGAGTGCAATCCCCAACCATAAAACTAACCCTGACCCTAACTCTGAACCTAACACTAACCCTAGCAAAAATATAACCCTGAACTTTAACATCACCATAAAACTAGACTTTGCTCTAACTGTAACCCTAGAATTAGCACTAATCATAAACCTAGTTCTTACATTAGCTGTATCCCTTACACTAGCCCTTATGTTACCAAAAATCTAGCCCTAATGTGAGTCACAACCCTAGCTTTAACGCTAACTCTAAACCTAAACCAAGCCCTAACCCTTACCCAAAAACAAACAATAAGTTTAATCCTTGCATTAACCCTAAACATAACTCTAACTCTAATACTAACACTAATCATAACCCTAACCCTAATCCTACCTCTAACCCTATACATTACCCTAACACTAACCTTAATCCTAACCCTAATGCTAACCCTCAGCCTACCCCAACACATTCACTAACACTAAACTATCCATTACCCTAAACACAACCCTAAATTTAAACCTAAGCAAACACTAAACCTAGACATAACACAAACCCTAAAACTGACCCTAATTATAACCCTGGTACTTACATTAGCCATAGTCCTAAAGCTAACACAAAAACAAGCCTAGTCCTAATCCAAGCTCTAACCCTAGCTTTAACACTAACCCTAAACCTAAACCTAGCCCTAACCCTAACTCTAACCCTAGCCCTAACACTAGTGCTAACCCTATCCCTTACTCTAAGCCAAACTCTAATCCTAAATTTACCCTAGTTCTAAATCTAATTCTAAGCCTAAACCTAACCCAAATCCTAACTCGACTACTAGTCCTAAACCTAATCCTCAATCTAACTTGATCACTATCTGAAACCATAACCCTAACCCTGACCCTTATTCTGACCCTATCACTAACTATAGTTCTAAACCTGACTCTAATCGTAAACTGAGTCCTAACATTGGCACTACCCATAACCCTATAACTAAACCTTACCTTAACACTAGACCTAGACGTACACTTAATCCTTTATCTAGTGATAACTCTTGGCCTAGTCATAAACAAAAACTTAGTCAGAGCCCTAATAATAACCCTTAACTTAACCCAAACAGTAATCCTACCCCTAGATCAAACCCTAGTACTAATGCTGGCCCTAACAATGAACCTAACCCTAAACTGAACAGTGACCCTTACCCTAACACAAACCCTACCTCTAAACCTTACCCTCACAAAAAACATAACCATAACACTAGACCTATCCATATTACTAACTCTGAAACTAGCCATCACCATAGACCAAAACCTCCCTCTAATTCTATTTGTTACCCTAACCCTAACCCTAAACCTAATGTTAACCCTAGTCCTAACCCTCACACTGACTGTATCCTTAATCCTCGTCCTAGTCCAAACAATAGCTGAATCCTTAACCATTAAACTCAACCTAACCCTAACACTAACCCATGGCCTTAACCTAAACCTAAACTTAACACTAGCCCTAATCCTAACCTTAACCCTATCTCTAACACTAGCTCTAAGCCTACATATTTCCCTAACTCTAACCCTTACCTTAATGATAACCCAACCCCAAACCTAGATCTAACACTACCCACTACCCTAACCCTAACCCTATCCCTGATGATAAGCCTAGCCCTTACACTAAATCTACCCTAAGTCTAACCCTAGACATAACAATAAACCTAACCCTTGCCATAGAACTAACCCTTGCTCAAACCCTAACCATTACCCTAAACCTAAACCTAAGCTTATCCCTAATCCTAAACTTAAGTCAAAACCAAACTCTAAACCTAAACCTAATATGACCTCAAACCCTATACAATACCCAAAACCTAATGATAACCCAAGCCCTTACCTTAACACTAACCTTGACCCTAAAGGTAACTATAACCTAGACCTAACCTTAAACCTAACCCTTGACCTAGTGCTAATCCTAGCTCAAACTCTAAACGATATCCTAAACCGAAATCTAATGCTAATCCTTGGCCTAACCCCAACTCTAGCCCTAATACAAATCATAACCCTAGCCCTAACCCTTCCATTATCCTAAGCACAACCATAACCCTAAGGCTAAACCTAGGATTAACCCTTACTCTTTTGCTAACTCTAACCGTATGAATTACCCTTCACCTAACATGAACACTAAACCTAAACCTATCATTACCCTAACCAAACCCTAATGCTAATTCATGCTCTAGACCTAAACCCTAACCTGAACCAAACCCAAAACCTAATTCAAAACTTAACCTGACCCTAACCCTAAACCAAACCCTAACACTAGACCTACGTTTAACCTTATACCTAAACCTAACCCTACCACTAGCTGTAGACATGAACTTAATCCTAAATCTAGCCTCAACTCTGGCTCTAGACCTAAACAAAATCATAGTCCTAGCCCTAAAAATAACTTTACCCAACCCAAACACTAACTCTACCCTTCACCTTAACCTAATCCTAATTCTGTCTTTAATCCTAACTTTAACTCTAACCCAAACACTGAACCTGGCTTTAATACCTAACCTAACTCTATACCTGAAACTAACCAAAACCTAAACCGAATTCTAGACCAAGCCATAACCCTAACTCTAAAACTTGCCCTAATCATAACCCTAGATCTTAAATTACCCATAGCCCTAACCTTAGGCCTAAACCTAACTCTAAACATACAGCTAATTTGAGGCCAAACCTAAACCTAAGAATAACCCTAACCCTAACACTAGCCCTATACTTAACCCTAGCGCTCACCTTAGTCCTTAGGTAGCTCAAAACCTAACCCTTACCCTAAACTTTAACCTAGACCTATCCCTAACTCTCACCCTAACACTAGCTGAAATCCTAAACTTAACCTAGCCCTAAACCAAGCTCTAAAGCCACCCAAACCCTAACCCCAAACCTAAACTTATTAATAATCCTAGCTCAATCCCAAATATTAACTCTAATGCTAACTGGAAAATTAACCATAGACATAAGCCTAAAATTAAACTCAGCATAGCCCTAACTCTACATCAAACCATAAACCTAGCCATAAACCTAAATGTAACCGTAGCTCTAAACCTAACCCTATCACTAATTCTGACTCTAAACTAAATCAAAACCTAACATAACCCTATCTGCTACCTTAACTCTACCCTAATGTTAATGATAACCATAGCCCTAACTCTAACGCTAACCCTAAACCTACCGTAATCCTATACCTAGACCTAACTATAAACTTCGCCCTAACCCTAACTCAAAACCTAACCTTTATGCTAAACATAACCCTAAAACTAACCCTAACCTTAGTTCTAACACTAACTCTAACCCTGCCTCCAGGCATATTCCAAAGCATAGCTCTAGTTCTAGCCTAAGCCCAAAACCAATCAATTGCATTAAACATAACCCTTACCCTAATGCTAACCCTAAGCCTAACCCTAGCCATATCACTAACGGTAACTGTATGAATCACCCTAAAACAAACCTGAACCTTAAAACAAACACTAACTATACCGCTAACCCTAACCCTTATGCTAATTTGAGCCATAAACCTAAATTCTTACATAAGCCAAATCCTAACCCTAATAATTCCCTGAGCTCTAAACTTGATCCTTACCCTAAACCTAACCCTTGCACTAGACGTAGCCATTAGCCTAAACCTAAAATTATCTTTAACCATAACCCTAGACCTGATATTAGCCCTAGGACTAATCCTAGCCCTGAAGCTAATACAAACACCATCCCTCATCCTAGACCTAAACATAGCCTTATTCATAACCCTAATCCCAACCCTAGACCTAACCCTAACTCTAAACCTCACCCTACGTCTAAACCTAGATATAACGCCATTTTTTTCCCCAAATTTAAACCTAACTCTATTGCTATCGCTAGGCCTAAGCTGAACACTAATCCTAGCCCTAATTTAACCCTATCTAAAAAAATAGCTCTAATTTTAGTCCTTTCACTTAGTCCAACACTCACACTAGCCCAATCCCTAGTTCTAAACCTATCCCTTATCATAATTCCAACCCTGGGGCTAACCTTTGACCTATTCTTAATCCTACCCTAATCCTAGATCTAACCTAACTATAAATGTAACTCTAACTCTAAGTCTAAGCCTAACTCTAACACCTGCCCTAACCCTAATACTAATTGTATAACTAGCCCTAACTCTAACCCTAGGACTTAAATAAAACTTAGAAAAAGACCTAACCCTAAACCTTAACTTAAAACAAACCCTAAACTACTACAAAAACTAATCCTAGCCCTAATCGAGTCCTAATACTAACCTTAAAACTAATCCCGATGCTGACTCATATCCTAAAACTCAACGATGCTCTAAACATGACGCTAACCTTAAACCAAACCCTAACAGTAAACCTAGCCATAATTTGTGTCCTAACTCATACCCTAAAACTAAACCTGAACCTGACTCTTATCCTTAAAATAACTCTAGCTCCTTAAATATAACACTACCACTAGAACTACCCCTAACCTAACCCTAATGCTAACCCTAATTGTAACCCTGGTTCTTACATTACTTGTTGCCCTAACCCTAGCTGTAACACTAACACAAAAACTAGCACTAATCCGAGCCCTACACCTAGATTTAACCCTAACTCTATCCCTAACCCTACCCCTAACACTAGCTCTATCCCTATCCTTAACCCTACACAAAACCCTAACCCTAATGGTAACTCTAGACCTGTCCCTAATCCTCAGCCTAATCAAATCTCTCACAATATTAATAGTCCGAACCCTAGCCCCCATTCTAGCTCGAAAACTAACCCAAATTTTAACCCTAACCCTAACACTTATTCTGACCATTATTCTAACCTAGGTCTAAACTTTTCCCTAATGCTAGACCAAAACATAACACTAGCCCTACCAGTAAACTTATACCTGAACTCCACCCTATCACTAGCCCTAGACCTAAATCTAATCCTAAATCTAGACTTAACTCTAGCTCGAGAACTAAACAAAAATCTAGTCTTAGCCCTAACAGTAACCCTTAACTTAACACAAAGACTAACCCTACCCCTAGACATAAACCTAGTCCCAATTCTGGCTTTAACATTAACTTTAACTTTAACCTGAACACTGACTCTGCCTTGAACACTAATCTTATATCTAAACCTGACCCTAACCAAAAACCTAAACGTAACACTAGACATAGTCATAACTATAACCCTACAACCAGCCCTAATCATAATCCTAGTTCTTACATTACCCATACCCATAAATCTATGCCTTAACCTAAAACAAAACCTAGAGTGAATTCTAGGCCTAAATCTACCCTAAGCATAAACCCAACCCTAACTCTAGTCATAACCCTAACCTAAACCTAATCCTAGGCTTAGTTTTAAACCTTACCCAAAGCCTAATCCGTACCATAAATATAAACTTAGACCTATACCATACTCTAAACCCTAACCCTAGCCCTAACCCTGAACTTAACCATATCCCTAAACCTAGCTCTAAACCTACACCTTACCTAAACCTACATCGAACTGTATTGATAACCCTATCCTTAACCCTAACCGTAACCCTAACCCCATCCAGAAAACAAACAGTAGACCTAAACCTGAAACTAACACTCACCATAGCCCTAACCCTTGCTAAAAACCCAACCTGTACCATAAACCTAAACATAACTATAGTCTTAAAATTAACCCTAAAAATAAATCTAACCCTAAACCTAAACCTAAACCAACATCTAACCATATCCATTACCCTAACCCTTATCCTAACCCTAATGATAACCCTAACCCTAACCTTAAGCCTAACCCTAAACCTACCCCTAGACATAAGGCTGAACCTAATTTTTGATCTAGCACTATCACTAACACTAGCTCAAAACCTAAACCTTAACTTAAACATAACCCTAGCCCGAAACCTAACCCCAATCCTAGCCCTAATCCTAACCGTAACCATAGCCCAAATCTTTGCTCTAACTCTATCCATTTCTCTAACCATAACCTTAAATATAATGCTGAACTTAGTCCTAAACCTAACCCTAACCCTAACTCTATCAGTAGACATGACTCTAACCTGAAGCCACAACTTAGCCCTAACACCTACTCAATCCCTGACCCTTACCCCAATCTAACCTGAAGACAATGATAAGCCTAACCCTAACCCTAAACATAGCCCCAATCCTGCACTTAAAACCTTAGATCTAACACCAGTCATTACCCTATCTCTAATCACAAACATCATGATAACCTTAGCCCTAATACTAAACCTACACTAACCCTAACTGTAAACCTATTTCTAGACCAAACCATAAACCTAACCCTTGCTTCAGTCCTAACCCTAGCTCAAACAATAACAATTATGCTAAACTTAACACTAAACCTAGTCCTAAACCTAAACCAAACCCTAATGCTAACCAGCACCTAAACCTGTTCATTATCTTAACCCTAATTGTAAACCTAATCCTAACCCTAGTCCTAATACTAAATCTAACCCTATCCTTAGAACTAACCCTAGCTCAAAGCATAACCCATACGCTAGATCTAACCCAAGCCTCAAATCTAACCCTAACCCTAACTCTAGCCCTAATCCAAAACATAACCCTAACACTAACCCTAGCTCTAACCCTATCCATTACCCTAATGGTAACCAAAAGCCTAATGCTAACCCTAGGCCTAACCCTAACCCTATTTATTACCCTAAATCTAACATGAGCCCTAAACCTAACCTGCAGTCTAAACCTAACCTTATCCATTATAATAATCCTAACTCAAATCTAATGCTAATTTGAGCCACAACCCTAAACCTCAACCTATCCCAAACCCAAAACCTGACTCTGACTATTACAATACCCCTAGCTCTCAACTTGAACCTCACGCAAAACCTAACTCTGACACTATACCTAAACATAAATCTTACCCTAAAATTATCCCTAACCATAACCCTAGACCTGATATTAGCTCTAGCCCTAATTCTTGCCATAACCCTAACACAAACACTAGCCCTCATCATAGCCCTATACCTAGCCTTGATGCTTACCTGAACCGTATCTCTAGCCCTATCCCTAATTTTTCCCTTGCCGTAGTTCTGAACCTTGCTATAATCCAATCCCTTCCCCCAAATCTAACCCAAACTCTAACTTTAGACTTAACACTTACACTAATTCTGGACCTGATCCTAGCCCTAATTTAGCCCTAAACCTACTACTAGCATTAAGACTAACTCTCGCCTAACCTTATTCCTAAATCTAACTCTATCCCTTACCATAACCGTAACACTTGCCCTAACCTTAGCCCTAACACTAGCCCTAGCCCTAATCCTAGAACGAACCAGAAGTCTAAGTCCAACCCTAACCCTTAGCCTAAACCTCAGAGTAACACAAGCCCTAACACTAACACTAATCATAAAACCAGCCCTAATCTAGTTCAAGCCCTAAAACAAAACCAAGCCATAGCCCTAACACTAACCTTTAACCTAATCCAAAACCTAACGCTGCAGCTAGCCCTAACCTTAGCCCCAATTCAAGTCCTAACCTAACCCTAAAACTAACCTTGAGCCTGAATCTGATCTTACACTAACCCTAACTCTAACATCACCCTAAAAGTATATGTAACCCTAAAACTAGAACTAGTCCTAACTGTAACCCAAAAAATAGCCCTAATAATTACTCTAGTTCTTTCATTAGCTGTAGACCTAATCCTAGCCTTAACCTAACCCAAAACCTATCCCTAAACTAAGCCCTACACCTTGTTTTAATGCTAACCCTAACCCTAGCTATTACCATTACCCTAAACATAACACTAGCCCTAAAACTGGCTCTAACTTTAAACCTAACCCTAGAATTAATCCTAACCAAAATCCTAGCCCTAACGCTAACTCTTAACCTATCCATTACTCTAAACATAACTGTAACCCTAATGATAACCTTAGCCCTAAACTTAACCCTAATCCTAAACTTAGACCTGACATTAAACCTAACCTTCACCCTAGCCATAACCATAGCACAAAACCTAACACTTAACCTAAACATAACCCTAACACTATCTCTATGCTTAACTCTAACCCTAACCCTAGCCCTAATCCTAACCACAACCCTAGACCTAAACCTATCTATTACCCTTAACGTAAGCCTAACCCAAACATAGCTCTAATCATAGCTCTAAACCCACCCATTACCTTAACCCTAAGTATAAACATCATGATAACACTAGCCCTAACCTACTCTAACCCTAACTGTAAACTTAATCCGAGTCCTAACCCTAAACCTACACTAACCCTAACTGTAAACCTAACCCTAGATCTAACTGTAAATGCAACCATTGCCATAGTCCTAATCCTAGCTGAATCCCTAAGAGTTACGCTAAACCTCACACTAACCCTGGTCCTAAACCTAAATCTGACCCTATCCATTTAGGCCTAACCCTAAAATATCGCTAGCACTAACCTTATTCTTACCTAAACCTAACGTGAACACTAAACCTAACCCTATCAATTACTCTAACTCTAACGCTAACACTAACCCTAATGCTAATTCGAACCCTAAAAGTAAACCAAAAACTTACCCAAACTCTGAGCAAGTCACTGACTCTAATAACACACCAAGCTCTGAACCTGACCCTTACTCTAAACATAACCCTTAAACTAACCAAGCCATAAAATTAACCCTAACAGTATTTCTAACCATAAGCCTAGACCTGATATTAGCAGTCTACCTAATTCTTGCCTTAAACCTAACATAAACCGGAACCTTCATCCTAGCCCTAAAACTAGCTTTAATCCTAACCCGAACACTAACCCTAGCCCAAACCCTAATTTCAATCCTCACCTTAGTTCTGAACCTAGGTAAAACCACATCCTTTCCCCTAAGCCTAACCTTAACACTGTCACTAAAACAAACCCTAGCCCTAAGCCTAGGCCTAATTTTAACACTAACCATAGCTCTAATTCAACCACTGATTTATTGCTAACTGTAAACTTAGTTCTAAACCTAACTCTAGCCCTAGACCTATATCTAGTACCAACCTTATCTATTGCCTAACCCTAACACTAACCCTAACTTTAGTCCAAACCCTAGCCATAGTCCTAAATCTAGAACTAACCCTAACTCTAAATCTAACCCTAACTCTAAGCCTAAACCTCAACCTAACACTAGCCCTAAACTTAATTCTAATTTGAAAACTAGCCCTAACCCTAGACATAGCCCACAAACAAAACTGAGGTATAGCCATAATCCTAACCCTTAACCTAAACCAAAGCCGAATGCTACACTTAGTCGTAAACCTATTCCTACAACTTATACTGACCCAGACTCTTACCCTAAAACTAATTCTACCTTTAAAAGTCACCCTAACCCTAAACCAAACCCAAACAAGAGACCAAGCCAAAATCCTAACCCTAAAACTATCCCTAATCATAAAGCTAGTTCTTACATTAGCCACAGTACTAATTCTAACAAAAAAAACTAGCACTAATTTAAGCCTCAACCCTAGCTTTTACATTAATTCTAACCCTAACCGTAACACTAATCCAAACCCTCGCTCTAAACCTATTCCTTACCCTAAGCCAAACTTTCAACCTAATGCTACCCTAGTTCTAACCCTAATCAATAGCTTACCCCCAACCCTAATTCTATTACTAGTCCTAACTCTAGTCATCATTGTATCTCTAACACTAACCCAAAGCCTAAGGCTAAACCTTACCCTTATTCTGACCATAATACTAACCCTAGGTTGAAACCTGACTTTACCAATAAACCAAACCCTAACACTAGCTCTACCAGTAAACCTATACATAAAACTAATCATAATACACTAGCACTAGACCTAAACTTAATCCTAAATATAGAAATAACTCTATAAACCTTATCCAAACCCAAAACTTAAACCTAACACTAGACATATCGATAAGCTCTAAACCTTATCATCACCCAAAACCTAAACCTAAAACTCGACCTATCTATTACCCTAACCCAAAAAATAGCCATCATGATAACCCTAGCTCTTAAATTACTCATAGCCCTAAAGCTAGCAATAAACCTCAAAAAAACCTAGTCCTAATACAAGCCCTAAACCGAGAACTAAGCATAACCTTAGCCCCAACTGTAGCAAAAATCCTAAACCTAATGCTAGCTTAAACTGTAACCATTACTCTAAATATAACCCTAACTCTAAACCTAACCCTAACTCTATCCCTAATCCTAAGTGTAACCATAGCCCAAATCCTAGCTCTAACTTTATCTATCACATTGAACATAAGCCTAACACTAATTCTAACCCTAGATCTCAACCTAACCCTAACCCTAACCATAGCCCTGATTCTAACACTAACCTTCACCCTAGCCCCAACCCTAGCTCAATCCCTAAAACTTATCCAAAACCAAATCCTAACACTAACCCTTTGAGTAACCCGAACTCTAGGCCTAAAACTAACCTTAGCCTAAACCCTAACACTAGCACTAAACCAATTCATTGCTCTAAACATTAGCCTAAACCAAATGCTAATCCTAGGCAAAACCCTAACCCTATACCTAACAACAACCCTATACATTACTCTAAACCTAACCTCAACTGTAAATCTAACTCTATCCATTACTCAAACCCTAAACTTAACTCTAATGCTATATGTGAGCCCTAACCTTAAACCTTAACCCAAACAAAATCCTAACCTATACTCTGACTCTAATAATAACCTAGCTCTATACCTGATCCCTACACTAAAGCTAAACCTTACACTAGACCTAACCTTAAACCTATCCCTAACACTACCCCTAACCATAACCCTAGACCTGACATTATCCCTAGCGCTAATCTTAGCCCTAATCCTAACACAAACCCTAGTCCTCATTCTAGCCCTAAACGTAGACTTAATGCTAACCCAAACAATCACCCTAGCCCTAGAACTAACTATAACCTTCGCCCTAGCAATGAATCTAGCTATATAACCCCATACCTTCCCCTAAAACTAACCCTAACCCTAGCCCTAACCATAGGCCTAACCCTAACACTAATCAAAGCACGAATCCTAGCCCTATTTGAACCCTAACCTTAACTCTACCCCTAAACCTAGCCATTAGACTAACTCTAACTCACACCCTAACCCTATTTCTATTTAAAAACCTATTTGTTACAATTACCCTAGCTATAGCCCTAACCCTAGAACTAAACATAACTCTAAATATAACACTAATCTTAAGCCTAAACCTCATTGTACCACTATCTCTAACACTATTGCTAATCCTAAAACCAGCCCTAATCCAAGCCCTATACCTAAAACAAAAAAAAACCATTGCTATAAACCAAACCTTAACCCATAACTAGCCATAACCCGAGCTCTAATTCGAGTCCTCAGCCTAAAACTAGTCCTCATCTTGACTCATATCCAAACAAAAGCCCTAGATCTAGATATTACCCTAACCCTAAAATTAATCTTAACACTAGACATAACTGAATCTTTAACCCTAAAAGTAAGCCAAATCATAACCCTAGTTCTTATATTGGCCTTAGCCAAAACCTAGCCTTAAGTTTAACAGAAAAATAGCCCTTATCTGAGCCCTAACACTAGATTTAACCCTAAACCTAACCCTAAAACTTTCCCTAAACCTAACCCTAATCCTAGCCCTAAACCTAGCTCTAATCCTATTCAAAACTCTAAGCTAAACCCTATTCATAATGCTATCTCTAGTTTTAATCCTAATTCTTAGCCAAACCAAAACAATAAATCTATTGCTAGTCCTTACACTTGCCCTCATTTTAGATCTCACCCTTACCCATACTTTCACCTTAACCTTCACCCTTATTCTGATCCCAAAACTAATTATAGGTCTAAACCTGACCCCAAACTGAAATCGAAAACTAAAACTAGCCCTATCAGTAAACTTATACCTAAACCTAATGCAAAAACTAGCCCAGACCTAAACCTAATCCTAATCTGTCTATAATTCTAGTCCTAGACCTAAAGAAAAACCTAGCCCTAGGCCTAATAATAACACTTAGCCTAAAGTCAAACATTAACCCTTTTGCTAAACTTAACCAGAGTCGTAATTCTGGCTTTTCCATTAACCATAACCCTAAACTGAACACTGACCCTGATACTAACACTAACCCTAGCTCTAAACATCACCCTAACCCGAAATCTAACCCTAAAACTATACTTAGCTCTAACATTAACCCTAAAACTAGCCCTAATCATAACAAAATTCTTACATTTGCCATAGCTGTAACCTATTGAAAAACCTAGCCCTAACCCAAGCCCTACCCTAGCTTTAACCCTAAAGCTAAACATAACCCTAAACTTAGCCCTAACCCTCAACCTAAACCTAACCCTAGACGTAACTCTAAGCATAACACTAGCCATATCACTAGCTCTAACCTATCAATTACCCTAATGATGACCATAATGCTTCTGCTAACTCTAGGCTGAACCCTAATCCATCCCTATCCCTAATTCTATTCTTACCTACACATAACCTGAACTCTAAACCTAAATCTATCATTAACTTTTCCCTAACCATAATGATAACTCAAGCCTTAAACCTAATCCTTAATCTAATAAAAACACTAACCCTGACTCTGACCCTAATAATACCCATCGCTCTAAACCTGACCCTAACAAGAAACCTGACCCTTTAAATAGACCTAGCTATAAACCTATCCCTAAAGCTCTCCCTAATTATAATCCTAGGCTTGACATCTTCCCTAGCTCTAATCCTAGTCCTAATCCTAACACAAACCTTAGACCATATCCTAGCCATAAACCTTGCCTTAATCATCAACCTAACCATAACTGTAACCCTAATTCTAATCCTCAACCTAGTCATAAAAGTAGCTCTAATCCCATCCTTTACCCTAAACCTAACCCTAACCCTAACACTAATTCAAGCCCTAATCCCAGCTTTAATTTAGCCCTATCCCTAACCCAACCCTAACTCTAGCCCTAAGACTAACTCAAACTCTCGCCCTACACTTACACCTAATTCTAAACCTATCCCTTACCATCAACCTAAATCTAGCCCTAAATTTAGCCCTCATGCTAGCCCTATCTTTAGCCCTAGCTCAAAGCCTAGATCTAAAACTAACTCTAAATCTAATCCTAAACCTAAGCCAAAACCTCACACTTACACTAGCCCTAATCTTAATATTAATCCTAAAACTATCTTTAACTCTAGGCCTCGCCCTAAAACAAAACTGAATCATAATCCTCACCCTAATACTTTACCTAAACCAAACACTAATCCTACAGCTTGCCCTAATCCTATCTCTAATTTTAGTTCGAACCCTAACCTGAAAACTAATCCGGAACCTGACACTTACCCTAACATGAATCCTAGCTCTAAACATCATTGTAACCATAAACTTAAACCTAATACTAGAGGTAGCCCTAACCCTGACCCTATCACTAGCCCTAATCATAAGGCTACATTGTACATTAGCCATAGCTGTAAACCTAGCCCTTACCTAACCAAAAACCTAGCCTTTATCCGAGTCCTAAACCTAGATATTTAATATATTTTTTTTTTTTTTAGTTTTCGGTGGACATAACCTCTTTATTTTATTGGTATGTGGTGCTGAGGATTGAACAGAGTGCCCTGAACATGCCAGATGAGCACACGACTTCTTGAGACACATCCTCAGTTGCTAAACCAATTTTTAACCCTAAACGCAAATCTAACCCTAACCCAAACAAAAGCCCTAATCCTATACATAACCCTACCCCTAATATTAGGTATAACCCCATCCGTTAATCTAATGATAACCTATTATGCTAACCCTAGGCCTAACCCTAAACCTATCCATTACACTAAACAACACCTAAACCCTAACCCTAACATCCCTAAAATCCCTAATCCTTTACATAACCCTACCACTAATCTTAGGTCTAACCCTATCCATTACTCTAATGATCACCCTTATGCTAACCCTAGGCCTAACCCTAACCATATACATTACACTAAACCACACCTAAACCCTAAATCTAACCATTTAATTACATTAACCCAAAACCCTAATAATAATTCAAGCCCTAAACCCAAACCCTAACCTAAACCAAACCCTCACCTTGATTCTGACCCTAATAATAACCCTAGCTGTAAAACTCACCCTTAGTATAAACCAGCCCCTACACTGGACCAAGCCATTAATCTAATACTAAATCTAACCCTAACTGTAACCCTAGGCCTGACTTTTGCCCTAGCTCTAATACTAGCACAAACCTTAACATAAACATTAACCCTCATCCTAGCCCTGAACCTAGCTTTAATGATAAACCTAATAATAACCCTAGCCCTAATACTAACCCTTGCCCTAGACTTCAAAGTAGTCAAAACCCAATATATTTCCCTAAACATAATCCTAACTTTAACCCTAACCCAAGGCCTAAACCTAACACTAACATTAGCCCTAATTTAGCCCTATTCCTAACACTAACCCTAAACCTAGCCCTAAGACTAACTCTCTCATACTAGCCCTATCACTAGTTCTAACTCTATCCCTTACCATAATCCTAAACCTAACCCAAGCCTTAATCCTAACTTTTGCCCTATTTTTAGCCCTAGCCCTAAACATAGATCAAAACCTAACTCTAAATCTAACCCTAACCAGAAGCCTAAGCTTAGCCATTATAAATACATTTATATTTAGACTCTGTGTCTACAGAAGTTGACTTCAATTATTATTTAGAATATAGTCATTAGTTTAATAAAAGGCATACCATATCTGGTGGTGCATAGAGAACTGAAGGTCAGGGGTAGTATGCTATGTTAAGGCGAAAGATATGAGGATATGTGATTAAACTAACTTAGCAACTTTGGAGGAGAAGTCTAATAAATAGAAAGGGGAAATTTATGGAGGAAGGTATAAATTCAAACTCAATATCTGTATTCATAAAATTACCTTATGTATAAATATTAAAAGTTAGGAGGCTGAAAGTGGGATAGAGGTAGAAATGAAAAAGAAGAAAAAATAACAAGGAATGTAAGAAAGAGAGGGAGAAAGAAAATAAGATCAAATAAAAAGGTGGTGAGGTGGGGCTATAAAATTCCTGTATATTATACAATTTTAGTGATTCAGTTCTTAATGTCCAATTTCATGGAAAGTTCTTGGATTCACATACATTGAGATTGTGAGGACAAAAGGGGGGAGGGTAGAGAAGAATGAACGAGAATAGCAAGAAAAAGTAAAGTAAGAAAGAAAAAAAGACTCTCAGAACCCTGTTTTCTTTTCTTGCAGTAGGTGGTGTTGTCTATACCTAGCTTGAGTCTCTTTGCTCAGGGTGGTAGAGGTAGCCAGGGTGAGAGGGCTTGAACTTCTACCTGGAGCCTCCCAACTCTTAGTCTCTGAATTGGAAACCAGGTACCTGTAGATTTGCTGTTCCACATTGATAGCTACACCCCCCAAAAGCTTGTGAAAAAAATTTTGAGTTTTCAAAGCTGGAGGTAGTGTAGTTGGAAACCAGCTATGTGAAAAGCTGCAGAACCAAGCTAGTAGCCACACCCATTGATAGATGGTGAGTAAGGTTTTGCAAGATGAATTTCATCTATTACCCATGTATGGTGTGTGGTGAGGTGGTTGGTTCTGGAGTGACCTTGTGCTGTGTCCAGAGCTCAATCTGGTGACCCATAAGCAAAGCCTCTGTGTTCTGTGCTGCCTTCTTTATGTGCAGAGAGCACTTGTGTGGCTGAGACTGCTTTCTGTGCCCAGAGAAACTGTGCAGCCCAGTCTTCCATCTGTGCTGAAAGTACCCATGTGGCACTAGTTTTCTTCAAATTTCTATGATACTGGGCAGTATTCATCTTTTACTTGGTCTTACTATGCTCCACAGGTTTGGGTCTTGTCAATTCAATGGATTGCTGTCAGGAACAGTTTGTATTTTAAGGTTTGCCTTCATTATGGCTTATTGATCTGAGTAAAAATTGAGCTGGAAATCAAACAGGGTTGTCAGGAGGTGCTTGAAACTTCACACAATCAGTTCTCAGAAGGCACTATTTGGTTTCTTTCTTTTCAAGGTAGGCCAAAGATGAAGCAAGCAAAAGATACTGTATTCGAGAGCCCTTAAGGAGAATACAGAGAAACATATATACTGAAATAAATAAGTCTCCCAAGAATTTGATCAGATTTCTTTGATACTACACAGTATTCATCTTTTAGCTTGCTCCACTAGGCTCCCTAATGTTAGTACTTTTAAGTTCAATGGTTTTCTAAACAGTTAAGGGTTAGTGTTACATTTAGAGTTATGGCTAGCATTAGAGCTAGCATTACGGTTAGAGTTTGTTTTGTTCTAATTTCTTTGGTACTGGGAATATTTATCTTTTACCTATCCTTACTATGTGTCCCAGTTTTGGGTCTTCTCAGTTCAGTGGTTCGGTGTTGGGAATAATTTGTTTTCAATGTCTCACTTCATTTTGACCTATATGGGTAAATGAGAATGGAGCTTGAAATCAGAGGGTTGGTGCTAGGTGGTTGAAGCTTCACATAATCAATCTTTTGTCTGTGGGAACTCTCTGGTCTCTTCCTTGTAAAAGTAGCTATAAGCTGAAGCATGCAAAACAAGTTTATTAAAGAGCACTTTAGGAGAAAACAGGGCAATATGCATTTGCTGAAATACCTCCCCCAATTATTTGGTCAGATTTCTTTGATACTGTGCAGGATTCATATGTAAGCTCCCCCCACTAGTCTCCGCAAGTTTAAAATTTTTATAATCAAAGGTTCTCTTAACAGGTCAGGCTTAGTGTTATGTTAGATTTAGGGTTAGAACTCGTGTTAGGGTTAGAGTTAATTTTTTTTTCAATCTTTTGAATACTTGGCAGGATTTACTTTTTTCCTATTCTTAGTATGCTCCCCAAGTTTGGGCCTCCTAGTAAAAGAGTTTGCTCTCAGGAGCAGTTTTAATTTTTATGTTTCAATTCATTTTGCCCTGTAGGGGTGAATGGAAATGGAGCTGGACTCAAACAGGGTTTGTGCTAGCTGCTTGAAACTTCACACACTCAATCAGTACTCAGTGCACGTTCTCTCATTTGTTTCTCATGGTAGTGTCCCAAAACTTAATTAGAAAGAAACAGTTTTATCTGTGAGCACTTTAGGAACAAGATTCAATTTTATTTTGCAAGGATTACTTTGATATTGTACATGATTCATCCTTTTCCTTGTCTTAATAGGATTCCCAAGTTTGGGTTTTCAAGGTTTGCCAGTTCACCGTCAGGAAAAGTTTGAATTTTTATATTTCACTTTATTATTGCCTATAGACGTGAATGAAAATGGAGCTGGAAATCAAACAGAGTTAGTACTTGCTGCTTGTAACTTCACACACTCAATCAACTCTCTGTGGGCACTCTCTGGTTGTTCCTTGTGAAAGTACCTTATGTGATGCATGAAAAAATAATTTATCCAAGAGCACATTAGGAGAAAACAGGGAAATATGCACATACTGAAATACCTCCCCAAATTATTTGGTCAGATTTCTTTGATACTGCACAGGATTCATCTGTTAGCTTGTCCCGCTGGGCTCCTTTATTTGGGGACTACTTTGATCAATGATTTTCTAAACAGGTTAGATTAGATTTAGTATTAGCTTATGGATAGGGTTACAGCTAGTGATTTGTTAGATTAAGTTTTGTTCAAATTTCTTTGATACTTGGTAGGAATCAACTTTTATTTAGCCTTACTCTATTCATTATGTTTGGGCCTCTTGGGTCAAGGATTTGCTCTCCTGAACAGTTTGTATTTAAAGTTTTCATTTCATTTTGACCTATGTGTGTAAAAGGAAATGGAGCTGGAAATTCAACAGGGTTGGTGGTAGCTACTTTCAATCTCACACACTCAATCAGTTTTCTATTGCCATTATCTGGTTTATTCCTTGTAAAAGTAGCCCTAAGTTGAAGCATGAAAAGCAACTTTTATGTGAGAGCACTTTAGGATAAAACAGGGAAATATGCATGTACTGAACTACCTCCCAAATTATTTGGTCAGATTTCTTTGATAATGTGAAAGATTCATCTGTTAGCCACACAACATGTCTTCCCACATGTGGGACTTATAAGATCAAAGAGACTCTAAACAGGTTAAGGTTAGTGTTAGGGTTAGTGTTAGGACTAGGATTAGAGCTACTGTTAATGTAAGCATTAGTTTTGTTTTCAAATTTCTCTGATACAGTGAAGAATTCATTTTTTTTTCCTATTTTGACTATAATCCAAATGGTTTAGACTTATACATATAGGGATTTCCTTAAGGAACAACTTCAGTTTTCATGTTTAATCTTCTTTTTTTTTTGAAGGGGTGAATAGAAATGAAGCTGGAAATCGAACAGGGTTTGATCCAGCTGCATGAAACTTCACACTTTCCATCAATTTTCAGTGAGCATAATCTGGTGTTTGCCATCGAAGTAGCCCTAAGAAGAAGTAGAAAGTAACAGTTTAGGAGTAACTGTTACTTTACAAAGTAACTTTATGAGCAAGCAGAATACTCATGTACTAAAAGAGATTCAATTTTTTTTGGTTGGATTAATTTGATACTGTACAGGATACATCCTTGACCTAGCCTTAGTAGGCTCGACAAGTTTGGGCCTTCAAGTTTCAATGGTTCAGTGTTAGGAACAGTTTGAATTTTTAGGTTTCACTTCATTAGGGCCTATAGGTGTGAATCCAATAGGGCTGAAAATCAAACAGTGTTGGTGCAAGTTGAAAGAAACTTCACACACTCAATCAGCTCTCTGTGGGCTCTTTGGTTTTTCATTGTGAAAGTACCTAAAGCTGAAGCATAAAAAACAATTTATCCATGAGCACTTTAAGAAAAAAACAGGAAAATATGAATATATGCACATACCTCCCCCAATTTTTTATCAAATTTCTATGATACTGCACAAAATTCATCTGTTAAGTTGTACTTCTAGGCTCCACAAGATTGGGACTTCTATGATCATAGGTACTCTGAACAGGTGAGAATTAGGTTAAGGTTGGGTTATATCTAGTGTTAGAGTTACAGTGAGTTTTGTTCTATTTCATTTAATACTTGGCATAATTCGTCTTTTACCTAGCCTTACTATTTTCCCCAGGTTTGGGCCTTATCCCTTCAATGGTTTGCTTTCAGAAACAGTTTGTATTTTAAGGTTTCCTTCATTTTGACCTATACAGGTAAATGGAAATGGAACTTGAAATCAAACATGGTTGGTGCTCGCTGCTTAAAACTGCACACACTCAAACAATTCTATGTGGGCACTCTGGTTTCTTCCTTGTGAAAGTTTCACAAAGCTGAAGCATGCAAAATCATCTTTATCCAAAGTACTGTTGGAGATAACGGGGAAATATACATGCACTGAACTACCTCCCCATATTATTTGGTCAGATTTCTTTAATACTGCACAAGATTCATCTGTTAGCTTGCCCCACTCAACTCCCTTAATTTGGGACTTCTATGATAAAAGGTTCTCTAAACAGGTTAGGTTTAGGGTAAGGGTTAGATTTAAACCCAGTGTTAGGGTTAGAGTCAGTTTTGTTCATGTATCTTCAATACTGGGCAGGATTCATCTTTTACCTAGCCTCACAATGTTCTCTGGTTTTGGCCTTCTTGGTTCAATGTTTCGCTGTCAGGAACAGTTTGTATTTAAAGGTTTCACTTTATTTTGAACTATTTTGTTGAAGAGAAATGGAGCACAGAACCAAACAGGGTTGGTGCTTGCTGCTTGAAACTGCAGACAGTCAGTTCTCTGTGGGCACTCTCTGTCTTGTTCTTTGTGAAATTAATAATAAGCTGAAGCATGCAATGCAAATTTATCAGAGAACACTTTGGGAGAAAAGAGAAAAATATGCATGTACTGAAATAGGACCCCCAATTTTTTGTCAGTTTTCTTTGAAACTGCACATGATTCATTTGTAGCTTTCTCACTAGACTCCCCAGTTTTGAAACTTCTATGATCAAAGGTTCTCTAAACAGACTAGGTTTAGGGTTAGACTTAGTTTTAGGACTAGGTTTAGACCTGGTGTTAGGGTTAGAGTTAGTATTTTTAAAATTTCTATGATACTGAGCAGGATTCAACTTTTTCCTATTTTGACTATACCCCGAATGTTTGAGCCTCCTACGCAAAAGGGTTTTCTCTCAGGAACAGTCTAAATTTTCATGTTTTTCTTCTTTTTGCCCTGTAGGGGTGAATGGAAATGAAGCTGGAAATCAAACAAGGTTTGTGCTAGCTTCTTGAAACTTCACACACTCAATCAGTTCTCAGTGAGCATTCTCTGCTTTGTTTCCTGTGAAGTATCCCTATGCTGAAGTAGAAAGAAACAACTGTGTCTCTGAGTGCTTTAGGAGCAAGCAAAATACACATGTACTGAAAGAGCTTTGAATTTTTTTTTCATCAAATTACTTTGATACTGTACAGGATTCATCTTTGACCAACCTTAGTAGGGTCCCCAAGTTTGGGCCTTCAAGGTTCAGTGGTTCAGTGTCAGGAACAGTTTGAATTTTTAGTTTCCACTACATTATGGCCTATAGGTGTGAATGGAAATGGAGCTGGAAATCAAACAGGGTTGGTACAAGTTGCATAAAACTTCACACACTCAATCACTTCGTTGTGGACATGCTCTAGTTTTTTCCTTGTGAAAGTACCTTAAACGGAAGCATGAAAAAACAATTTTGGAGAAAAAAGGGGAAAGAGGCATGTACTGAAACACCTTCCCAAATTGTGGTTCAGATTGTTTCATACTGGGCAGGATTCATCTATTACCTTGCTTTACTAGGCACCCCAAGTTTGGGACTTTTATCATCAAGCTCTATAAACAAGAAAGACTTAGTTTTAGGATTAGGGTAAGGGCTAGGGTTAGAACTAATGTTCGGATTAGAGCTAGTTTTGTTCAAATTTCTTTGATATCGGTCAGGATTCATCTTTTATGTAGCATTATGGTTTCCCAGGTTGGGCCTTCTCAGGTCAAGGTTCGCTGTCAGGAACAGTTTGTGTTTCACTTGCTCTTGACTTCTATGGGCTTGGTTTTACTTCCTCTTTACTTCTATCAGTTAGGCTTAGAGTTAGGTTTAGGGCTAGGGCTTGGTTTTGTTTTAGGGCTAGGGCTAGGGTTAGGGAAAGATTTGGAATTAGTGTTAGCGTTAGGGGTTTTGTTAGGGTGAGGATCAGGCTTGGGGTTTTTATATTTAGAGTTAGGTTAGATCCAGCATTATGGTTAGGGCTAGCATTAGTGTTATGGTAAGGGATAGGGTTAGAACTAGAAAAATGTCTAGGGCGAGAGTTATATTTAGATTTAGAACTAGACTTAGGTTTAGGGTTAGGGTTAAAGCTAAAACAGGGCTAGAATTAGGGCTAGGGTTTGTGTTATGTTATCCCTAGGGGTAGGGCTAGGTTTATGATTAGCACTGGGGTTAGGATTAAGTTTAGGCAATGGGTGAAGTTATAGCTAGGTTTACAGCTAGGGAGAGGGTTAGAATTAGGATTAGGGCTAGGGTTAGTGTTTAGGTTAGTATTAAAGCTTGGTTTAGGGCTAGAGTTTCTCTTAGTTTCAGGGCTTGAACTAGGGCTAGGGCTAATTTCAAATCTAGGGTTATGATTAAGGATAGTTTTAGGGTTATAGTTATAGGTTTAGGGTTAGGATCAGGTTTAGAGCTAGGTCTTATGTCCAAGCTATGTTTAAGGTAAGGTTCAGGTTTAGAGTTAGGGGTATATTAAGTTTAGTGTCAGGATTAGCATTTGGTTTTGGACGAAGTTTAGGTTTAGTGCTTGAATTAGTGTTATGTTTAGGCTTAGGGTTAGGGTAATGGATAGGATTTGGTTTAGGTATAAGGTAGGTTTAGTGTAATGGATGGGTTAGGTTTAGCAATAGGCTTAATGTTAGCATTATTTTAGAATTATGTTAAGTATAATAGATAGATTTAGAGCTAGTGTTAGGGCTAGGTTATTGTTTGGATTAAGAATAAAATTAGGGTTAGGTTTAGGGATAAGGCTAGGGTTTTGTTTATAGTGTTCGGTTTAAGTCAAGGGTTATGGTTAGTTTAGCTTAAGAGATTCTCTTTGACCTAGGGTAATGGCTAGGGCGATGGTTATGTTTATGTTCAGTTCTAGGGATGTGTTTATGGTTAGGGTTTGTTTAAAGGTTTGGGTTATGGCTAGAGTTTTTATTACAGTTAGGGTTAGATTTAGGGAAATGGATAATGTTAGATTTAGGGTTAGGGTTAGGGTTTTGATTAGGGATACTCTTATGATTAGGTTTAGTGTAAGCCTTCATATTTTTGTTAAGTTTAGGGCTATGGTGAGGTTTAGGTCTATGGTTAGGTCTTGGGATATGTTTATGATTAGAGTTAGGTTTAGTGTTAGGGATTGGGTTATAATTAGGGTAATTGACATTGTTAGAACTAAAGTTTGAGCCAGCATTAAGGTTAGGATAAGAGCTACGGTTAGGGTTATGGTTTAGGATAGCGCTAGGGTAATGTTTAGGGTAATGGTATGGCTTTGAGATATGATTAGGTCTAAGGCAAGTGATAGCGTTTGGGTTAGTGTTAGGGCTAGGGTTAGGTTTAGAGTTATGCTTACAGTTAATATAAGGCCTAGGATAATGGCTAGGTTTTGTGTTAGGTTTAGGGCTAGGCTTAGGACTATAATTAGGGATAGGGCTACTATTATTTTTAAGATTAATGATAAAATAGGGAATAGGTTTAGTGCTAAGGTTATGTTTAGGGCTAGTATTAGGGTTAGGGTTATGGCTTGGTCTAATGTTAGGGCTAGGTTTTTGGTTAGGGTCAGGTTTAGAGATAGGTTAATGTTAGGGTCAGGGTCAGTGTTCTGGATAGTATTAGGGTTTGGCTTAGAGCCAGAATTAGTACTAGTTTTAGGTCTATGGGTGGTTAAGGGTTTAGGTTAGGTTAAGGGTTATTGTTAGAGCTAGAGCTAGGATTTTGTTTAGGTCTAGGGCTAGAATTATAGCTATATTTAGGATAAGTTTTGGGTCTACATGTATGTTAGGGTTAGGTATAGGTATAGTCTTACTGGTAGGGGTAGTGTTAGGGTTTGGATTAGGGTTTCGGTCAGGTTTAGACCTGGGGTTACTGTTAGGATCAGACAAGGTTCAGCATTAGGGATAGAACTAGAATGAGGACTAGGGTTAGGACTAGTAATACTGTTAGTGTTCAAGTTAGGCTAAGGATTAGAGTTAGGACTAGGGTTAGCATTTGGTATAGGGATTGGCTCAGGGTAAGGGACAGGGTTTGGGCTAGGGTTAGGGCTATGGTGAGGGTTAGGGTTAGGGCTACTATTAGGGATAGAGTTAAGGTTAGGTTTGGTGTTAGGGTTAATTTACTGTTAGAGTGATGTTTAGAGCTAGGATTAGTGTTAGGATCAGTGTCAGGGTCAGGGTTATTTTTAGAGATAGGGTTAGGGGTAGTTGTAGGTTTATGGTTTGGTTTAGGTTAAGATTTATGGTTAGAGACATGGTTTGGTTTTATTTTAAGTCTAGGGCTAGGGTAAGGGAATTTTTAGGATTAACATTATTGTTAGAGTAGTGTTAGGGATTGGCTTAGGATTATGGTTATGGTTAAATTTACAGTTAGGTTAAAATTTAGAGTTAGGTTTAGATAAGGGTTGGGCTAGGGCTAAGAATAGAATTAGGGATAGGCTAGGGCAAGAGTGAGAGTTAGTCTCAATGCTAGGTTTAGGTTGAGGATAGGACTAAATTAGGGTTACTGCTAGGCTTAGTGTTAGGGAAAGGCCTAGGGTTAGGAAAAGGTTTAGGGTTAGTTTTAAGATTATGGGTAGACTTAGGTTTATGGTTAGATTTAGGGTAAGGGATGGGTTTATAGCTAGGTTTTGGGCTAGGGCTAGGGTTAGAAATAGGGTTAAACCTTTGGTTATTGTTTGAGTTAGAATTAAGGCTAGGTTTAGTGCTACCATTAGTCCTAGGGCTAATTTCAGGTCCAGCTTTACTGTTAAAGATAGTTTAGGATTAGGTTAGATTTAATGTGAATGTTAGGTTTAGGGTTAAGATCAGGTTTATAGCTAAGGGTATTGTTTGGGTCAGGGTCGTGATTAGCATTTGGGATAGGTTAAGGTTTGAATTTACGACTCAAATTAGCATAGGTTTAGAATTAGGGTAATGATATTGTTAGATTTAGGTTTCAAGTTAGATTTAGGGTAATAGGTAGGGTTAGGATTAGCGATATGGTAAAGTTTAGGCCTAGGTTTAGGATTAGGTTTAGGATAATGGCTAGGGTAATGGATAGCGTTAGAGCTAGGGTTAGATCTAATGTTATGGTTATTATTAGTGCTAGGTTTAGGGTTATAGTTATTGTTAGGGTTATAGCTTGATTTAGGGCTCAGATTAGGCTACGTTTTGGGTTAAGTTGTGGCTGAGTTTAGGGTTATAGATAATGTAAGTACAAGAGTTTCAATTAGGGCTAGTTTTAGGGTTAGGGTTAGGGTTAGGGATAGGTCTAGTGTGATGTATTGGTTTATGTTTAGGGTGATTTGCAAATTTAGGGTTAGGGTTAGCATCAGAATCAGGGTAAGGGTTAGTTTTCGGGTTCTGCTTAAAACTAGAATTAGGGTTAGTCTTAGGGCAAGGTGTAGGGTTAAGTTTTGGTTTAGGTTAAGGGTTAGGGTTAGGGCTATGGCTCGGGTTTGTATTAGGGCTAGGGCTAGAGTTATGGCTAGTTTGGGGAGTAGTGTTAGGGTTATGATTAGGGTTAGTGTTAGGTTTAGGCTTAGGGTTTGCATTTGGGTTAGATTTAGAGTTAAGGTTAGATCTAGGGTTATGTCTAGGTCTAAGGAAATGGCTAGGGATAGGCTTAGGGTTAGGGCTAGGTTTAGAGTTCCAGTAAGGGAAAGGTTTAGAACTAATTTTAGATCTAGGGAGAGAGTTAGACTTAGTTTTAGGGATGGGTTAGGGTTAGGGTTAGGAATAGGGCTAAATTAGGTCTAAGATTTTGGACAGTGTTGGTTTTAAATTAGGCCTAGGTTTAAGGTTAGGGTGATTAAGGCTATGTTTAGTGCTAATATGTACTAGGGTGAGGGCTAGGATTATATCTAGGGCTAATGTTAGGTCTAGGGTTTTGATTATGGATAGATTTAGGGTTAGATTTTGGCTAAGTCTAATGTAAGAATTAGGTTTAGGGTAAGGGTCAGGTGAGAACTAGGGGAATTATTAGGGTCAGAGTCACGGTTAGGTTTTCTTTTTGGTTTGAGTTTAGCGTTAAGGTTAAATTTAGCATTAGGGTAATGGCTGGGGTAATGATAGGGTTAGATTTACTTACAGGTTAGGTTTAGAGTAACTGATAATGTTGGGGTTAGTGATAGGTTTAGTGTTAGGCCTAGGGTTAGCATAAGGGAAAGATTTATGTTTAGGTTAATGGATACAGTTAGAGTTAAGTTTAGGACTAGGGTTATGATTAGAATTAGGTCTTTAGATGGGTTAGGCCTAGAGTTAGCAATACGGTATGGGTTATGATTAGGGTAATGGATACAGTTAGAGCTAAGGTTATAACTAGATTTATAAGTAGAATTAGATCTTCAGTTAGTTTTAAGGTATGGGTTAGAACTAGGGTTAGGGTTAGTTTTATGTCTAGTGTAAGAGTTAGGTTCTGAGCTATTATTAGGGTTAGAGCAAGGGTTAGGTTCAGGGTTATGTTTAGTATTAAGATTACAGTAGGTTCAGTTATAGGGTGACTGTTAAGGGAATTGTTATAATTAAGTTTATGATTAGGGTAGGGTAATAAATATGGTTAGATGTAGGTTTAGGGTAAGGGACAGGGCTAGTTTTAAGTTTAGGATTAGGGTTAAGTGTATGGTTATGTTTAGGTTTATGGTAAGGTTCAGGGTTTGATATATGATTAGGGCTACAGCGAATATTAACTTAGGGTTAGTTCTATGGTTAGTTTTCTGTTTAGGGTTAGGATTATGGTTAAGGTTAAGGCTTGGGTTAAAATTAGGTTTAGGGTTAGGGTTAATGTAATGGGTAATTTTAGGGCTAGGATTAGGGCTTGTGTTAAAGTTTGGATTAGGACTAGATTAAGGATTAGATTCAGGGATAGCTCTTGGTTTATCTTTATAGTAAGGGTTATGTTTTGAGCTAGGCTTAGAACTACGGTGAGGGTTAGGTTTGGGTTACTGCTAGGGTTAGGGTTAGGGTTATGCTTAGGGCTAGGTTAAGTCTTAGGATTCGCTCTAGTTTTTGTGTTAGGTTCAGGCCTATGGTTACAGCCGAGAGTAATGTAAGAGATAGGATTATCATTAGGAATAGTTTCAGGGTAAGGGTTATGCCAGAATCTAGTGTTAGTTTTAGATTTCCAGTTAGGGTCAGGTATAGAATTATGTTTATGGCAAAAGGCAGAGTCAGTGTTGTGGCTAGAGTTCAACGTAGGGTCACAGTCAGAATTAGCACTAGGTTTAGGTCTAGGGGTAGGGTTAGTGTTTGTTTTAGGATAAGGGTTATTGTTAGGCCCAGGACTAGGAATTTGTTTAGGTCTAGGGCTAGAGATAAGGCTAGATTTAGAATTAGGTTTAAGTCCATGGCTAGTGTTAGATTTTCGTCTAGTGTTAGGGTCAGTTTTTGAACTAGGTTTTGTGTTAGAGTCAGAATAAGGGTCAATGTTATTGTTCGGATTTGGGATAGGATTAGAGCTAGAATGAGGACTAAGGTCAGGAGTATTAAAAAGGTAAGGATTTTGATTAGTCTAAAGATGAGGCATTGGTCTTGGGCTACCATTAGGGTTAAAGCTAGAGTTAGGGTTAGGGATAAATCTAGGTTTAGGGCTTGGGTTAGGGCTAGTTTTTGGGTTAGGGTTAGGGCTAATAATAGGACAATAGCTAATGTACGAACTGGAGTTAAAATGAGGGTTAGTTTTAGGGTTCTGGTTAGGGGATGCTCTAGTGTTTGGGTTAGGTTTAATGTCATGATTATATTTAGAGCTAGGGTTAGTGTTAGGATATGTGTCAGGGTCAGGGTTAGGGTTAGGGCTCGAATTAAGAATAGATTTACTTTTAGGTTGTAGTTTAAGGTTAGGAGGGTGTTTATAGCTAGGGTGAGTGTTAGGATATGAATCAGGGTCAGGGTTAGATTTAAGATTAAGGTAAGTATTCGAATTAAGGCTATAATTAGATGTAGATGTAGTGTTAGAATTTGGTTTACGTTAAGTTTAATGGTTAGGGCTATTGCTCAGTTTGTTTTACTGCTAAGGTTAGGGTTAGGGCTATTTTTATGAATAGCATTAGAGTTAGGTCCAGTTTTAGTATTTGGCTTAGGCTTAGGCTTAGGGTTAGATTTCAAGTTAGGTTTAGATCTAGGATTAGGGCTAGGACTAAGAATAGGGCAAGGGTTAGGGCTAGGGTTATGCTTATGGTAAAGAATAGGCTTAGAATTAGGGATAAGGATAGTGTGAGAGTTAGGGTTAGTCTTTGGTCGAGCGTTAGGTTTAGGTTTAGGTATAAGTTAGCAGTACATGTGGCCAGTGTTAGGGTTTGCTCTATGTTGAAGGTCAGTTTTAGACCTAGGGTTTATGTTGGGTGAGAATAATGGTAAGGGTAAGCATAGGTTTTGGGATAGGATTAGAGCTAGAAGGAAGGCTAGGGTCAGGACTATTAATAGGGTTTGGATTTTGGTTAACCTAAGGATTAGGGATAGATCTAGGTTTAAGATTTGGTTTACAGTTTCACTTAGGGTAAGGGGGAGAGTTAGAGTTAGGTTTAGGGCTAGAGGTAGGGTAGGGTTAGAGTTAAAGTTAGGTTTTGGGTTTGGATTAGGGCTAGTTTTGTATTAGGACTAGGGTTAGGTCAATTGATAATATAAAATCAAGGGTTACAATTAGGGTTAATTTTAGGGTTAGGGTTAGCTTAGGGGTAGTTTTAGTGTTAGAGTCAAGTTTAATGTTAGGGTAACATTTAGATCTAGGGTTAGTTTTAGGATATGAGTCAGGGTCAGGGTTAGGGTTAGGACTTATGTAAGGGCTAAGGTTACTGTTAAAGTTTGTTTTAAGTTTAGGATGATGTTTCAAGCTAGGGTGAGTTTAGCATATGGGTCAGTGTCTGGTATACTTTTAAGGTTAGGTTTAGGACTTGAATTAAGTCTATGGTTTGGTATAGGTGTAGTGTTAGGTTTTGGTTTAAGTTAGGTTTAGGGTTAGGCCTATCTCTCAGTTTTGTTTTACTGCTAGTGGTAGGGTTAGGGCTAGTTTTATGATTAGCGTTAGGATTAGGTTTAATGTTAGCATGAGGCTTAGGCTTAGGTTTACGGCTAGGACTAAGGATTGGGCAAGCGTTAGGGCTAGGGTTAGGGTTATGGTAAGGTCTAGGATTAGAACTAGTGATAGGGCTAGTGTGAGAATTATTGTTAGTCTTAGGGCTAAGGTTAGTGTTAGGGTTAGGAATAGGGCTAAATTAGGTCTAGGAATAGGTCTATGGTTAGTGTTCAGTTTAGGCATAGAATTACGGTTAGATTTAGGATTTAGTTTAGGGTAAGAGATGGTGTTATGATAGTTTTAGAGGTAAGTGATGTTTAGAATAAGGGTTAGGATTAGGGTTATGATTAAGGCTAGGTATAGGACTAGCATGTGGTCTTTTTTTTCAGTTAATGCTACGATTAGGAGTATGGCTAATTTCAAGTCTAGAATTATGTTTAAAGATAGTTTTAGGGTTAGAGTTATCAGTACATATATTGTAAGGTTTAGGTTTAGCGTTAGGGTCAGGTTTATGACCAGGGGTATCATTGAGATGAAGGTCTAGGTTAGGGTTTACAATAGGTTAAGGCTTAAAGTTAGGGATTGAATTAGCATTAGGGTAAAGGTTTTCGTAATGATAGGCTTAGAATTATGGTTAATGTTATGTTTAGGGAAATGGATAGGGTTAGGATTAGAGATAGGTTTAGGTTTAGGTCTAGGATTAGCATTAGGGTTAGGGTTATTGTTATGGTAATGTATAGGGTTAGGACTAAGGTTATGGTTATGATTAGGGCTAGGGCTAGTGTTAGGGTTAAAGCTCGGTTTAGGGCTCAGGTTAGGGCTGTGATTTGGGTTAAGTTAGTGCTAGGGTTAGGATTATGGCAAATGTAAGAACAAGGGTAACAAATAGGGCTAACTTTAGGGTTAAGATTAGGGCTAGGTTTAGTGTTAGGGTTAGTGTTAGGATTAAGGTGATGTTTAGATCTAGGATTAGTGTTAGTGTCAGAGTCAGTGTCAGGATTAGTTTTAGGGTTTGGCTTAAAACTCGAATTAGGGCTATGGTTACGGTTAGGTGTATGGTTAGAGTTTGAGGGTTAGGGATAGAGCTTATGGCTTTATTGTTGTTGTTGTTTTAGGGCTAGGGCTATAATTAGATGTAGTTTTGTTAGTATTAAGGTTAGGGCTGATATTAGGGTTAGGGTTAGGCTTCTGATCAGTGTTAGATTTAGAGATAGATTACGATCTAAGGTTAGTGCTTGGGCTATGGATAGGGCAAGAATTAGGACTAAGTTTAGGGCTGCAGTTAGGGTTATGTTATGGGAAAGTGGTAGAAAAAGTGATAAAGCTAGTGTGAGAGTTAGATTTATTCTTAGGTCTAGGGTTATGGTTAGATTTAAAGATAGGGTGAAATTAGGTCTAAGATTGGGGCTAGGGTTTGTATTGGGATTAGAGCTAGGGTTACGGTTAGGGTTTGGATTAATCTACTTTTAGGGCTCAGATAAAGGCTGGTGTGTTTGTTAGGGTTAGGGCTAGTTTTAGGGCCAGGGCTAATGTATGGTGTGGGGTTACAGTTGAGGAGAGGACAATTTTAGGATTAGGTTTATGGATAGGTCTAGTTTAAGGGTTAGGTTTAGGATTAAGGGTCAGGTTTAAAGCTACAGGAATTATTGGAGTCAGGATCAGGTTAGAGTTGGTTGAGGTTAGGGTTTAGGGTTAGGGCTCAAATTAGCATTAGGTCAGGATTAGGGTAATGATAGATTTTTGTTTAGGGTTCAGGTTAGTTTTACGGTAATTGATAGGTTTAGGTTTAGCTATAGGGTTTGTGTTAGGCCTAGGGTTAGAATTAGGGTAAGGGTAATTGTTAGGACAATGGATAGAGTTAGAGCTGATGTAAGGGCTAAGGTTTTGTCAGGAATAGGTCTTGAGTTAGGGTTAGGGTTAGGGTTAGAACTAGGGTTAGTGTTAGGGGTATGTTTAGCGTATGGGTTAGGTTTTAGCTAGGGTTAGGGCTAGGGCAAGGTTAGGTTTAGAGTTAGGTCTAGGGATAAGATTAGAGTATGGTTAGGGTTAGAATTGGATTAGGGCTAGCATCATCATTAGGGGTAGGGTTAGGGTTAGACTAATGGATATGGTTAGATGTAGGCATAGTGTTATGGTTAGTTTTAGATTGAATTTTAGGTTTAGGGTTAGGGCTATGGTTATATTTAGGTTTATGGTAAGGGTTTGGGTTTAAGCTAGAGTTAGGTCTATGGCAAGTGTGAGGTTTAGGGTTAGGTCTAGTGTTAGTTTTCAAGTTAGGTTTAGGTTTAGGGTTAGGCCTAGTGTTATCAATAGGTTTAGGGTTAGTTTTAGGGTAATGGGTAGGTTTAGAGCTAAGTTTAGGGCTAGGCTTTAGTTTAGTATTAGGGCTAGTGTTAGGAGTATATTTAGGGATATGTGTCAGTTTAAATTTAGAATAAGGTTCAGCATTTGCGTTAGGGTTAGCACTAATCAATTGTTAGTTTAAGGTTAGGATTAGGATTATATTTAGGCCTAGGATTAGCTCTACGTTTTGTGATAGGTTTAGGCCTAGGGTTAGGGATTTGGGTAATGTAAGAGGTAGGGTTATGATTAGGGTTAGTTTGAGGGTTAGGATTTTGGCTTGGTGTAGTGTTAGGTTTAGATATTTCGTTAGGGTCAGGTTTAGAGTTAGGTTTACTCTTAAAGGCAGTGTCAGTGTTTGGGTTAGAGTTAGAGTTAGGGTTACAGCAATAATTAAAACTTGGTTTAGGTCTAGGGGTATGGTTAGTGTTTGTATTAGGTTAAGGGTTACTTTAAGTGCTCAGGATAGGTTTTTGTTTAGGTCCAGAGCTAATGTTATTGTTTGTTTTTGTGTTAGGTCCAGGTTTAGACCTAGGGTTAGTGTTAGGGTGAAAATAATGGTCAGGGTTAACATTTGGGTTTGGATTAGGGTTAGAGCTAAAGTGAGGGTAGGGTTAGTACTATTAATAGAGTTAGGGCTTTGGTTAGCTTAAGGATTAGGGATAGGTCTAGGATTCCCATTAGTGTTAGGGTTTCGCATTGTGTAAGCGATAGGCTTAGAGCTAGGGTTAGGGATAGAGTAAGGTTAGGCTTAGTGTTAAATATAGGTTTAGGGATTAGATTAGGGATAATTTTTGTGTTGGGGTTATGGATTATGTTATGGCAATGGATAATGTAAAAACTAGGTTACAATTAGGATTAGGGGTAAGGTAGGTCTAATGTTGGGGATAGGTTTAATGTTAGGGTGATATTCATAGCTAGGTTAGTATTAGAATATAATTCAGAGACAGTTTTAGTTTTAGGGTTATGGATAGGACTCAAATAAGGGCTAGGATTACTTTTAGAGTTCATTTTAAGGTAAAGGTGGTCTTTAGAGCTAGGGTGACTCTTAGAATATGAGTTAGCATCAGGGTTAGTTTCCAGGTTTCAGTTATGACACAAATTAAGGCTAGGGTTACTGTTAGGGTTTGGTTTCAGTTTAGGGTGGTTTTTAGACCTAGGGTGAGTGTTAGGATATGACTTGGGGACAGGGTTAGTTTAAGGTTATGATTAGGACTCGAATTGGGACTAGGGTTAGGTCTAGGGTTAGGTCTAGGTTTAGGTCTAGGTTGTTTAAGTTAAGGTTTAAGATTAGGATTATTTCTCAGTTTTTTTTCTGAGAGAGAGAGAGAGAGAGAGAGAGAGAGAGAGAGAGAGAGAGAGATTTTCAAAAATTTTTGTTTTTTAGTTTTTTGTTGACAAAACATCTTTTTTAAACTTATATTTTATTGTTGCAGTGGATCAAACCCAGCACCCCCAAATGCCAGGCGAATGCGCTACCACTTGAGCCACAACCTCAGCCTCTATTGCTCAGTATTATTTTAGTTCTAGGTTATATGATTAGCATTAGGATTGGGGCCAGTGTTTGTCTTAGGCTTAGGCTTAGGCTTAGTTAAGACTTGGAGTTAGGGTTAGATCTAGAGTTAGGGCTAGATTGAAAGATAGGGCAAGTTTTAGGGCTAGGTTTAGTTTTATGGTAAATGATAGGGATAGAACTAGGGATAATGCTAGGGTGAAAGTTAGAGTTAGTCATAGGACTATGTTATGGTTAATTTTAGGGATAGGGCTATATCAGTTCAAGGATTAGAACTAGGGATAGTGTTCAGTTTAGGCCTAGCATTGGGCTAGGTTTAGGGTTTAGTTTAGGATAAGGGATGTGTTATAGCTAGGTTTAGAGGTAGTGTGACTGTTATAATTAGGATTAGGGCTAGGGTTAGGGTTAGGATTATGATTAAGGCTAGGTTTAGGGCTAGGATGAGGGCTAGGGTTTGTTGTAGGGTTATATCTAGAAATAGGGCTAAGGATAATGCCAGGTCTAGTGTTACATTAGGACTAGATTTAGGATTAGGTCTTTGTCTTAATCTAGGGTAAGTGTTAAGTTTAGGGTAAGGGTCAGTTTCAGAGCTAGGGGTATTTTTAGGTTCAATTTCATGGTTATGGTTTGTATTAGGTTAAGATATAGAGATAGGGCTCAATTGAGGATTCGGGTTAGAGTTAGGATTAGGGTAATGAATAGGGTTAGGTTTAGGGTTCAGGTTATGTTTAGGGTAATGGAGAGATTTAGGGTTTGGATAGGGTTAAGGTTAGGCCTAGGATTAGCATTAGGGATAGGGTTATCATAAGGGTAATGAATAGGATTAAGGTTAGTGTTAGGGTTAGGGCTAGGGTTAGGGTTATTTTTAGGTATAAGGGGAGGGTTATGTTTAGGCCAAAGTTTAGGGTTTGAGCTATTGTTAGGTCTAACATGAAGGTTAGGATTAGGGTTAGTGCTAGGTTTAGCATTAGGGTTATTCTTATGATAGGTTTAGGCCTTGGATTAGTGCTAGGTTTTGTGCTAGGTTTAGTTCTAGGATTAGTGCTATGGGTAATTTAAGGTCTAGGGTTCTAATTAGGGCTAGTTTTACAGTTTGGATTATTGCTAGTTCTATTGTTATGTTTAGATTTTGGTTTAGAGTAATTTGTAGATCTTGGATTAGTGTCTGGGTCAGTGTTCAGATTAGAGTTAGGATGAAAGCCAGAATCAGAAGTAGGGTTAGGTCTAGGGGTAGTATTATTGTTTGGTTTAGGTTAAGGGTTATTGTTAGGGATAGGACTAAGTTTTGTTTAGGTCTAGGGCTAGAGTTATTGTAGATTTAGGATTAGGTTTAGATCTAGTTGTAGTGTTAGGTTTAGGTACAAGTTTAAATGTAAGGCTAGTTTCCGGGTTCAGTTTAGGGTTAGGGTCAGGTTTAGACCTATAATTAATATTATGGTCAGAATAAGGGTGAAGTTTAGGGTTAGGATTTGGGTTAGCTTTAGATCTAGAATGAGGGATAGGGATTGGAATAGTAATAGGGTTAGTGTTTGATATAGGCTAAAGATAATGATTTGGACTAGGGTTAGCATTATGGATAGGTTTTGGCTTAGGATAAGGGATATGGTTAGAGCTAGGCTTAGAGCTAGGATTATGGTTAGGGTAAAATCTAGTTTTAGTGCTCATATTAATGCTATTTTCATTTTGGGGTTAAGGATAGCATTAAGACTAAGGCTAATTTAAGAACTATGATTATTATTAGGTTTAGTTGTATGGTTAGGGTTTGAGCTAGTAATGGTGTTTGCATTTGCTTTATGGTTAGGGTGATATATAGAGTTAGGCTTAGTGTTTGGATATGAGTCAGGGTAAGAGTTAGTTTTAGTTCTAGGACTCGAATTTGAGCTAAGGTTATGGCTAGTTGTAGGGTTACGGTTTGGTTTAGGTTAGGTTAAGAGTAAGGTAATGGCTCAGTTTTGTTTTAGGACTAGGGCTAGTGTTAGGGTTAGTTTTATTATTAGCGATAGTGTTCAGCTAGTTGTAGGGTGAGGTTTAGGCTTAAGGTTAGGGTTAGATTTTGAGTTTATAACCAAAATTTAGAGTTATGGTTAGATGTATGGTTAGGGCAAAGTTTAGGGCTAGTGTTAGGTTTTCATTAATGGACAGGATTAGAAATACAAATAGGGCGAAGTTGAGAGTTAGAGTTATTCTTAGGACTAGAGTTAGGTATTTGCTTAGGGTTAGGGCTAAATTAGGGAGAGATTAGTGCTAGGTTTAGTGTTAGGGATAGGCCCATGTTTAGGGCTAAATTTAGGGTTAGTGGTTGTGTTAGGGTTATGGTTAGTTTTAGGGGAAGGGATGAGGTTATGGTTACTTTCAGGGCTAGGGCGAGGGTTAAAATTAGGTATAGGACTAGGGTGAGTGTTCACATTAGGATTAAGGCTAGGTTTAGGCCTAAGATCAGGGCTAGGGTTTGTGTTTGGGTTAGAGGTAGGATTAGAGCTAGGGCTAATGTCAGGTCTAGGGTTATGTTTAGGAATAGTGTTAAGTTTAGGTTTAGAGCAAGGTTTTTGTTAGGGTTAGTGCCTAGAGTTAAGTCTAGGGTTATAGTTTGGGATAGATTTAGGGTTATGTTTATGGTTAAGTCTAGTGTAAGGGTTAGATTTAGGGTAAGGGTCAAGTTTAGAGCTAGATGGATTATTAAGGTCACGGTATGGCTTACAGTTTAGTTTAGGTTAAGGTTTAGGTTTAGGGCTTTAATTAGCGTTAGAGTTTGACTTAGGGTTAGGGTAATGAATAGGCTTAGAATTAGGGTACAGGTTAGTTTTAGTATAATTGATAGGTTTAGAGATTGTGATAGTGTTAGGGTTAAGCCTAGGTTTAGAATTAGGGTTAGAATTATTTTTAGGGTAATAGATAGGTTTAGATATGGGGTTAGGGCTAGAGTTATGGTTAGGAAAAGGGCTAAGATTAGGGTAGTGTATAGAATTAGAGCTATGGTTAGGGCTATGGTTAAAGGTAGGATTATGGCTAGGGTTAGATTAGGATTTGGGATAGGGCTAGGGTTATGTTTAGGGTAAAGTTTAGGCTTTGAACTAGGGTTAGGTCTAAGTGGAAAGTTAGGGTTAGTGATAGGGCTAAGGTTACTTTAGTGTTACAATTAGGGCTAGGTTTATGCCTAGGATTAGGGCTAGGTTTTGAGTTAGTTTAGGCCTAGGGTTAAGGCCATGGGTAGTTAAGAGTTAGGGTTATGTTTACAGCTACTTTCAGGTTTAGGGTTATGGCTAGGTGTAGGGTTAGGATTAGGTTTTGAGTTAGGGTGAGCTTTGGAGCTAGGTTTATATTAGGGTCAGGGTCAGTGTTCATGTTAGAGTGAGTGTTGTGGTTAGTGCCAGAATTAGAACTAGGTTTAGGTCTAGAAGTAGGGTTAGTGTGTGGGTTATGTTAAGGGTGATAGTTAGGGCTAGGGCAAGGTTGTTTTTCAGGTCTAGGGCTAAAGTTATGGCTAGATTTAAGATTAGGTTTAGGTCTAGGACTAGTATCAGGTTTAGGTTTAGGTATAGGATTACCAGTAGGGCTAATGTTAGGGTTTGGGTTCAGGTTAGGGTCAAGTTTAGACCTACAGTTAGTTTTAGGGTCAGTATAATTTTCAGGGTTAGGATTAGGCTTTGGGTTATGGTTAGTGCTAGAATGAGGGCTAAGGTTATGACTAGTATTAGGGTTAGAATATGGGTTAGGCTATGTATTAGTGTTAGGACTAGGGTTAGCATTAGATTTATGGTTTGGCTTAAGGCAACAAATATGATAAGAGCTAGGGTTAAAGAAGGGATAGTGACTGGATTATGGCTGGGATTAGTGTTAGGGTTAGACCTAGGGTTAGTGCTTGGATTAGGGCCGGGTTTTGGGTTAGGTTAGGGCTAGTCTTATGGCTACAAATAATGTATTAACTAAGGTTATAATTAGGGCCAGTTGGGGGGTTAATATTTTGCCTAGATCAATTTTTAGGGTTAGGGTTTATGTTAGCATGATGTTTAGAGCTAGAGTTAGTGTTAGGGTCAGGGTCAGTGTTCAGGTTAGCATTAGCTTTTTGGTTAAAGCCAGAATTATCACTAGGGTTAGGTCTAAGGGTAGGGTTACTCTTTGGGTTAGGTTAAGGTTTATTATTAGGCTAGGGCTATGTTTTTATTTATGTCTAGGGCTAGAGATATTTCTAGATTTAGGATTAGGTTTAGGTGTAGTGTTAATGTTACAGTTAGGTTTAGGAACAGATTTATTTGTAGTGCTAGTGTTAGGGTTCAGTATAGGATTAGGGTCAGATTTAGACCTAAGGTCACCATTAGAGTCAGAATAAGTGTCAGGTTTGAGTTATGGTTAGAGCTAGAAGGAGGCCTAGGATTAGGACTAGCAATAGGATTAGGGTAGGACTTGGGTTAGGGTAAGGGATAGGGTTAGACCTAGGGTTAGGGCTACATTTAGGGTTGGGTTAGGGCTAGTGTTAAGATTTGTTTTAGTGTTAAAGCTAGGGCTAGGTTTCAGATTATGGCTAAATTTTGTTTAGAGTTAAGGCTAGGTTTAGAGTTACAGCCAATGTTTTCAGTAGAGTTACGATTTGGGCTAGTTATAAGATTGTGATTAGGTCTAGGTCTAGTGTTAGGTTTAGGTTTAACATTAGGTTGATGTTTAGACCTAGGGTTAGTATTAGAGTCAAAATTAAGGTCAGGGGTAGTTTTATGGTAAGGGTTTTTTTTTCTCGAATTATATCTAGGTTTAGGGCTAGGTTTATAGTTAGGTTTTGGTTAAGGTTAAGCTTTAAAGTTAGGGCCATTGCTTGGTTTTGTTTCAGGGCTAGGGCTATGGTTAGGGATAGTTTTAAGATTATCATAAGGTTAATGAGTTGTTTAGTAATCCTAACTCTGAATCTAACTCTAATCCTAAGACTAGCACTAGAAATAAACCTATTCCTAAACCTAACCTTAACACTAGTCTTAGTTATAGAGTTATATTTGGAGTTAGGATTAGATCTAAGGTAACTATAGGGCTAACGATATGGCTAGCCTTAGTTCTAGGTTTATAGCTAGGATCAGGGTTATGATATAAATAGGGTTAGAACTAGGATAGGGCTAGGGTGAGAGTGAGAGTCTTAGGGCTAGGCTTAGTGTTTGGTTAGGTATAGGGCTTAATTAGGGCTAGGAAGAGGGCTTGGTTCATTTTTATGTTTAGGGCTACACTTAGTTTTGGGCTTACAATTAGGTTTAGTTTAAATAATGGGCTTAGAGATAAGTTTAGGGGTAGAATTAAAGTTAGAATTAGGGTTAGGGCTAGAGTTGCATTATAGTTATGATTAAGACTAGGTTAAGGGCTAGGATGAGGGCTAGGGTTTGTGTTTTGGTTAGGGTTAGGATTAGTGTTAGGGTAAATGTCAGTTCTAGAGTTATGGTTAGGGATAGTTTTAGGATTAGGTTTATGGTTATGTTTAGTGTAAGGTTTAGATTTAGAGTAAGGGTAAAATTTAGAGCTAGGAGTATTATAAGGGTCGAGGTCATGTTTAGGGTTTCATTTAGGTTAGGGTTTAGAGTTAGGGCTCAAATTAGCATCAGGTTTTGTGTTTGGGTAATGAAATGGTTAGGTTTAGGTTTCAGGTAAGGTTTAGCATAATGGATGGGGTTACGGTTAGGCATAGGGTTAGATTTAGGCCTAGGGTTAGCCTTAGAATTAGAGCTATATTTAGGGTAATTGATAAGGTTAAAGCTGTTTAGGGCTAGGGTTATGGATAAGATTAAGGCTAGGGTTAGGATTAGGGTTAGGGTTAGGGTTAGGTCTATGGTTTGTGTTAAGGTTAGGGCTAGGATTACAGCTAGGGCAAATGTCAGATCTATGGTTACATTAGGAATAGTTTTATAGTTAGGTTAATGGGTAGATATAGTATAAGAGTTAGGTAAAGGGGTAGGGTCAGGGTTAGAGCTAGGTATATTATTACAGGAAGCGTCAGAGTTAGGGTTTGGCTTAGGTTAAGTTTAGGATTAGGGCTAAAATAGGCTTTAATTTTAGGGTTAGGGTAATGATAGATTTAGGTTTAGGGTTCATGTTAGGTTTAGGTTAATGAATAAGGTTAAGGTTAGTGATAAAGTTAGGGTTAGGCCTAGGGTTACTATTAAGGTTATGATTATGTTTAGGGTAATGTATAGGTTTAGAGCTAGTGATAAGGCTAGCGTTATGGTTAAGATTCTGGCTAGTATTAGGGTAAGGTTTAGGTGTAGATTTGGGGTTAGACTTTAAACCTAGGGTTAAGTCTCATATAATGTATAGGTTTTGGGTTTTGTGAGGGCTAGGGTAGAGCTATGGCTAATGTATGAACTACTTTTAAAATTAATGCCAGTTTTAGGTTTAGGGTTAGGGTGATGTTTACAGCAAGAGTTATATTTAGGGTCAGTGTCAGGGTCAGGGTTAATTTTAGTGTTAGGTTTAGCACTCAAATTAGGGCTAAAGTTAGTGCTAGGTGTGTGGTTAGGTTTTGGTTTGGGTTGAAGGTTATGGTTAGGGCTACGGCTCAGTTTTGTTTTAGGGCTAGTGCTAGGGTTAATTCTAGATTTTGGATTAGCATCACAGTTAGGGCTAGTGTTAGAGTAAAGTTTAGGCTTAGATTAACAATTAGATATAGAGTTAGGGTTGATATTGTGTTAGGGCTCGTGCTAGGGTTAGGGCAGGGTTAGGGTTATAGTAAGGAATATGGTTTGAACTAGGGATACGTTTAGGGTGAGAATTAGATTTATTCTTAGGAGTAAGTACGCTTAGGGTGAGGGTTAGGGTTAGGGCTAAATTAGGGCTAGGATAAAGACTAGGATTAGTGTTACGGTTAACCCTAGGGGTTGGAGTAGTTTTAGGGTTAGTACTGGAGTTATGGTAAAGTTTAGATGAATGGGTGGGGTTATAGCTATGTTTAGGGCTAGGGTGAGAGTTAAAATTGGGAATAGGCCTAGGGTTACGGTTAATGATAGTTTTAGGGTTAGGTTATGAGTACAGTTACAGTTAAGTTTAGGGCTAGGGTTATGGTTAGGATAAGGTCTTAGATTAGGGTGAGGTTGAGGGTGAGGTTTAGAATTAAGGCTAGGTTTATGGCTTGGATGAGGGTTTGTGTTAGGGCTATGGCTAGGATTAAGACAAGAGCTAATGTCAGGTCTAGTATTACACTTAAGGGTAGTTATAGGGTTTTGTTATGAATAGGATTACTGTAAGGGTTATATTCAGGGTAAAGGTCAGGTATAGAGCTAGGTGTATTATTACAGTCACGGTCAGGATTAGGGATTGGTTTTGGTTAAGGTTTAGGGTTAAGGCTCAAATTAGCATTAGGTTTAGAATAATGGATATGTTTATATTTAGGGTTCAGGTTAGATTTAGGGTTTTGAATAGCCTTAGTGATAGCTATACAGTTAGGTTTAGTCGTACTTTTAGCAGTTTGATTAGGCTTAAGTTTATGGTAAAAGATAGTATTACAGCAAGGGTAAGGGCTACGTTTATGGTTAGAATTAGGGCTAGTGTTAGTATTAGGGTTAGGATTATTGTTAGGCCTAGGGTTAAGGTTAGGTTTAGGGTAAGTGTTATGGTTGGAGCTAGGTTTAGAGCTAGGGTGAGGGTTAGAGTTAGAGCAGGTCTAGGGTAAATGTTAGGGTTAGGGCTACACTCAGTATTAGAGTTAGGGTGAGAGTTATGATAATGGATAGAGTTAGAGCTAGGGTTTGGGCAATGTCTACAGTTAAAATTAGGGTTAGGGAAATGGTTATGTTAATGTTTCGGGTTAGGTTTAGGGCTCAGTTTAGAGGTAGTGTTAGGGTTAGAGTTACTTTATTCAAATTTCTTTGATACAATCCAGGACTCATATTTAACTAACTTTACTCTTTTTCTCAGGATTAGGCATTTTGGTCCAACGGTTTTGTGTCCAGAATAGTTAATATTTTCATTTTACTCCAATTTGACCTATACGAGTAAATGCAAATGGACCTGGAAACAAAACAGGATATATGCTAGCTATTTAAAACTGTACATACATTCTCGATTCTTAGTGGGGGCACTCTGGTATGTTCCTTTTTAGTGTGGGCCTAAGCTGAAGCATGCAAAAAAACTTTATTCAATAGACCTTTAGGGGAAAGCAGGGATTATGCATGCACTGAAATTTCTCTGATTATCATTTTGTCATATTGTTTGATACTGAGTAGGATTCATTATTTAGCTTGCCCCAGAAAGCTCTTCAAGTCTGGGACATTTAGGATCAATGGTTCTCTAATCAGGTTAGGGTTAGTGTTAGGTTTGCATTAGGGGTAGGGTTAGATGGAGTTTTAGGGTGAGCGTAAGTTTTGTACAAATTTCTTTGATACTTAGAAGGAGTCAACTTTTACCTAGCCTTAAAATGCTCCTCAGTTTTGGGCCTTCTCAATTCTATGGTTTTCTAACAAGGACACTCTGTATTTCAAGGTTTCACTTCATATTGACATATATAAGTAAATGAAAATGGAGGTTGAAATCAAACCAGGTCGGTGGTAGCTGCTTGAAACTTCAAACACTGAATCAGTTCTCTGTGGGAACTCTCTGGTTTGTTCCTTGTGAAAGTAACCCTAAGATGAAGATGACAAAAACAATTTTATCCGAGAGCCCTTTAGCAGAAAATGGAGAAATATGCATGAAGTGAAATACCACCTCAATTATTTGGTCATAATTATTTGATACTGAATAAGATTCATCTGATAGCTTAGCCCACTAGGCTCCCAAAGATTGAAAATTCTAGGATCAACAGTTTTTCAAACCGGTTACTGTTTTTGTTAAGGATAGTGTTAGGGCTAGCGTTAGAGCTAGTATTAGGATTAGAGTTAGTTTTGTTCAAATTTCTTTGATACTGTGCAGGATTCATTTTTCTCATATCTTTACTATTCTCCACATGTTTGGGGCTCCTATGTTCAACGGTTCAGTGTAAAGAACAGTTTGTATTTTGTAGTTTCAGTTTATTTTTTTCTTATACAGGTAAATGGAAATGGAGGTGGAAATGAAACAGCTTTGCTGCTAGCTGCTTGAAACTTCACACTCCATGAATTCTCTGTGAGCAATCTCTGGTTTGTTCTTGTGACAGTAGGCCTATTCTGAAACGTGTAAAAACAACTTTTTCCAATGGTCTCTTAGGAGATAACAGGGAAATATGCATGTACTGATATACACCATGAACTCTCTGGACAGAATTTTTTGATACTGCACAGCATTCATCCCTTAGCTTGCCCCACTAGGCTGCCCAAGTTTAGAAATTCTACAGTAAAAAGTTTCATAAAAATGTTAAAATTAGGAGAACAGCTAGGGTTAGAGCTAGTGTTAGGGTTAGAGTTAGTCTTCTGCAAAATTTTTAATACTTGGCAGGATTTATTTTTTATCTAGGTATACTCTGTTCCCCAGGTTTAGGTCTTCTCTGTTCACAGGTTCACAGTCAGGAACATTTTGTATTTTAAGATTTCACTTCATTTTGACCTATGCGGGAAAGTTAATGAAGTGGAAAATCAACCAGGGTTTATGCTAGCTGCTTGAAACTTCACACACTCCATAAGTTTTCTGTAGGGACTCTGGTATGTTCCTTGTAAAAGTAGGCTTATGCTTAAGCATGCAAAAACAACTTAATCTGAGAGCCCTTTAGAAGAAAACAGGAAAATATGCATATACTGAAATACCACCCATAATTATTTGGTCAGATTTTTTTGAAGTTTCCTAGGATTCATCACTCAGCTTGCCCCACAAGGCTCCACAAGGGAGTGAACTCTAGGATTAATGGTTCTCTAATCAGGTTAAGGTTAATGGTAGGTTTAGGGTTACACATAGGGCTAGGGTTAGAGGTAATGTTAGGGTGAAAGTTAGTTTTTTTCAAATTTCTTTGATACTGGGCTGGAGTCATCTTTTATCTAGCCTTAGTATACCCCCAAGGTATGTTATTCTCAATTCAATGGTTCACTATCATGAACAAATTGTGTTTTAAGATTTCACTTATTTTGTCACCTATGGGTAAAATAAATGGAGGTGGAAATCAAAAAGGCAGCCCTTCCCCTAAACCTAAACATAAACATAGCCCTAATCCTAGGCCTAAGCCTAGATCTATTTCTAGACCTAATTCAGCCTTAACCCTAACCCAAAGTGTAGCCCTAAGACTAACTCTAACTCTTGCCATAGCCCAATTCCTTGTTCTAACCCTATTCTTTACCATAATCCAAACACTATCCCTAATTTTAGCTCTAACACTAGCCATGGCCCTAACCCTAAAATTAATCATAACTATAAATCCACTCCTAAGCCTAAACTCACCCTATCAGTAGCAATAACAATAACGCTAATCATAAAACTACCCTTAACTTTAGCTTCAGTCCTAAGACAAAACTGAGCCATATGACTAACACTAACCCTTAACCTAAACCAAATCCTAACCCTACATCTAGCCTTAAGCCTTCCTCTAAGTTGAGTCCTATCCCTAACCATAAAACACACCATGACCATGACTGAGACCCTAAAAATTACCCTAGTAAAAAAAAAATCACCCTAAACCCAAACCTAATCCTAAAACTAGACTCAGTACAAAATGTATCGCTGAAACTATCCCTAATTGTAATCTTAGTTCTTACATTAGTCTTATTCCTAAGAAGAGCTCTAATGTAACCCAAAACATAGTCCTAATCCAAGTCCCAATCCTAGCTTTAACTCTAACTAGAACCCTAAACCTAGCTGTATACCTTACCCTACACCTAAACCTAACTTTAATCCTTGCACTAAAACAAAACCTAAACCTACACATAGCCCTTACTCTAACCATAACCCTAGCCCTAACCCTAGCTCTAACCCTATCCATTACCCAAACCCTAAACCAAACCCTAATGCTAATTCTCAGCCTGACGCTAGCACTATCATTAAACCTAACTTATTGATTACCCTAAACCTAACCTGAATTGAAATGCTGAAAATATCTTTACCCTAATTGTAACCTTAGCCCTAATGCTAAGCCGAGCCCTAATACTAACACTAAACCTAACCTAACCATAACCATAACCTTGAAACTAACCATAATCCTAACACTAAAACTAAAATTAACACTAAAACTAGCCCGAAAGCTACCCTTACCACTAACCCAAAATTAAACTCTAACACTAACAATAACACTAACCCTATCCCTAACCCTAACCCTAATCCGAAACATAGCACTAACTCTAAACCTAACACTAACCCTAGCCATAACACTAACCATAACCCTAACACGAACACTAACACAAACTTTAACCCTAATGCTAACCCAAACACTAAGACTAAACGGAACACAAACTCTAAACCTAACCAAAATTCTAACCCTAACACTAACCCTAAATCACACTAAAACCTAACACTAACCCTAAACCTAATGTAAAATCTAAAACAAACCATAACCGTAAACTTAACCCTAACACTAAACCTAACCCTAACCATAAAGATAATCCTAATCGTAATCCCAACTCTAACACTAAAAACAACCCTGACACAAAACCTAATACTAACCATACAGTAAACATAACCCTAACCCTAACCCTAAACCTAAATCTAATATTAACACTAATCCAATCTTTAACAAAAACACTAATCCTCACCCTAACCCTAACACTAAAACTAACCGTATCCCTAACCCTAATCATAATTTTAAGTGTTATATTAAACCTAACCAAACTCTAACCCTTACACTTAACCTAACCATGAATCCAAACCTAACCCTAACCTTAAACTTAACATTAACACTATTCCTTAAATTAACACTAACCCTAACCATAAACCTAAACCTAACACTAACTCTAACCCTAAAACTTACCCTAACACTAAACCTAACCCTAACACCAAACATAAATCTAAGCCTAACTCTACCCTAATAAAAAACCTAACCCTAACCCTAACACTAAAAAGATCCGTAACCCTAACCTAACATTTTCCATTATGCTAACCCTAACCCTAACTCTAACACTAAAACTAACCACAACCCTATATCTATCACAAATTCTAACCCTAACCATAACCCTAAACCTAAAACTAAACTGACCCTAAACATAAACCTAACCCTAACACTAATCCTAAACCATAACTCTAAATCTAACCATAAACCTAACTCTAAAACTAAACTTAACTGTAAATCTAACCCTATTTGTATACTTAACATTAACCATAATCCTAATCCTAACACAAAACTTAACTCTAACCCTAACCCTACCACAAAACCTGACCTGAACTCTAAACCTAACTGTAACCAAAACCTAACACTAACCCTAAAAGTAAACTTAACCCTAACACTAACCTTAATCCTTAACCTATCTCTAACACAAACTCTAACCCTAAACCTAATACAAACCCTAAAATTAACCCTAAACCTATCACTATCCCAAACCATAACACTAACCCTAACACTAACCCTAACACTAAGCCAAAACCTAACGATAACCCTAACACTAAAATAACAGTAGCCCTAACCTTAAACCTAACACTAACCCTAATCCTGTCTTAACCATGATTCTAACTCTAACACTGTATGTAAACCAAACTATAATGCTAACCATAATACTAACCCTAACCCTAACACCACACTAACAGTAACCCTAACGCTAACACTAACACTAACCCTAAACCTAATTCCAAACCTAATGCTAATTCTAACTTTAATCCTAATCCTAACTCTAAGCCTAAACCTACCATAAACCCTAACACTAAACATAACACTAAACCTAAATCAAAACCTAACGCAGACTCTGTTACTAACATTAACCCAAACCATACCACAAATATTAATGCTAACCCTAATCCTAACCCTAATATTAACACTAAACCTAAACCTAATTTGAACACTAACTCTAACCCAACTCCTAACGGTAACCCTTAATCTATTCTTAACACTAACACAAACCCTAAACCTAATCAGAACCCAATACCTAACCCTAACCCTAACACTAACCCTAACACTAACCCTAACCCTAAACCTCACCCTGAAATAAAACCTAACACAAACCCCAACACTAACCATAATTCTAACACTAACACTAACCCTAACACTAAACCTGACACTAACTCTATCTGGAATCATAACAGTAACCCTAAAACTTACACAAATCCTAACCCTTACCCTAACACTAAACCTAAATGCAAGCCTAACCCTATCACTAACACTAAACCTAAACATAACCCTAAACTTATCACTGACCCTAACCCTAACCCTATCCTGAACACTAAACCTAATCCTAACCCTAACCCTAACCTAAGAGTAAAACTAAACCTAATCTTAAAATTAAACACAAACTTAACACTAACCGTAATCCTAACACTTAACCTAACAATAAACCTATCCCTAACCCTTACACTAACACTAACCATAAACCTAATCTTAATGCTAACCATAACAGTAACCCAAACCCTAAGCCTAACATTAAGCCTAAAACTATCCCTAACCATTATACTATACATAACTGTAACCCTAAAACTAACCCAAACACTAAAACTAAACATAACCCTAAACCTAATTCTATCACTAACCCTAAAACTCACCATAACCCTAAATCTAACAGGAAACCTAAACCTAACCCTAACACTAAACCTAACCCTGTTGCTAACCCTAACATTATCCAAAATTCTAAACATTACCATAATTCTAACCCCAACTCTAAGCCTAACACTAACCCTAACCTGAACACTAACACTAATGCTAACCATAAACCTAAACCTAACCATAATCCAAATTGTTATCCTAACCTTAATACTAAAACTAACCCTAACAGAAACCTTAACTCTAAGCCTAAACCCACCTTAACCTAACCTTAACAGTAACCCTAAACTTAACACTAACCTTAACCCTAACCCTAATCCTAACCCGAATCTTAACATTAATCCTAACCTTAAACCTAAACCTAACCTTAACCCTAAACCTTACCCTAACCCTAAACCTAACCCAAGCACTAAACCTAACGCTAACACTAACCATAACACTAACCCTAACACTAACCATAACCCTAACACTAACCCTATAACTTACACCTACCATAACCCTAAACCTAAGCCTACTGCTAATCCTAAGACTAATTCTAGAAAAACACTAACACTAACCCTAACACTAATCCTAAAACTAACCCTAAACATACACCTAACCATGACCCTAACCCTAACACAAACCCTAACATAAACCATAACATAAACCTAAATCAACCCTAAACCTAACCATTACTGAACCCTAACACTAATCATAAAACTAAAGATAAAACTATCCCTAACCCTAACACTATTCCTAACCCTAAAACCAAACCTAAACCCATCCCTAAACCTAACACTATACCTAACATTAACTATAACTCTAACACTGAAACTAAACCTAACCGTAACATTAACACTAACACTAATTAAATAACAAACCCTAACCCTAATCCTAACCCTAACTTAAACCCTAACCCTATTACTAACACAAATTATAACCCTAATCCTAATCCTAACACTAACCCTAAACCTAATCTTAACCCTAACCCTAACCATAACCATAACCCTACCTCAAAACCAAATTAGAACCCTAACCCTTTGACTAACCTAATCCTAACCCTAAACCTACACTTACTGTAATCCTAAGACTAACCCTAACCCTAAACCTAACTATAACCCTAACACTATAAATAAACCTTTCCTAACACTAACCCTGTCACTAAACCTAATGCAAACCCTATAGCTAACACTAACCATAATCCTAACCCTAAAATTAAATGTAACACTAATCCTAACAATAAACCTAACCCTAACCCTAACACTACCATCAACCAGAACTACCACAAACCCTAACTCAAACCCTAACCCTTATCCTAACCAAAACTTAACACTAACCCTAAACATAACCTTAACCCTAAACCTATCTCTAACATAAACTCTAACCCTAACCCTAATACTAACCCTAACCTTAACCCTAAACTTCTTACTATGTTGAACCATTATCCTAACCTGAACACTAACCCTAACACTAAACTTAAACCTACCCTTAATGCTAACACTAAAAATAACACTAACCCTAACCCTAAACTTAACACTAACCCTAACTGTAACCTAACATTCACGCTAACTCTAACACTGTACCTAAACCTAACAATAATGCTAACCCCAACACTAACCAGAAACTAACAAAAACACTAACCCAAAAACTAAGCATAAACATAAACTTAAAATTAGCCCTAAAACTAACCCTTATCCTAATACTAACACTATGCCTAACCCTATCCCTAAACCTAATCCTAACACTAAACATAAATATAACATTAACCTTAACCTTAATATTAACACTAAATCTAAGCCAAACACTAACCCTAAATCTATCCGTAACCGTAACATTATTCATAACCCTATACCTAACTTTAAACCAAACACTTAAACTAACCCTAACCCTAAATCTAACCCTAAACCTAACACTCAACATAATCCTAAATTTAACATAAACCCTAACCGTAACACTAAAACTAACCTAACCTTATTCTTAAATAAAACACTAACCCTAAATCTAACTCTTAAGCTAACTCTAAACCTAAAGCTCACCCTAACACTAACCCTAACCTTCACCCTAACCCTAACACTAACCCTAACCCTAAAACTAACCTCAATCTGAACTCTAACCCTAAACCTAATACTAAACCTAACCCTAACACAAACCCTAACACTAAGCCAAAAACTAACTCTAACCTAACCCTAAAACTATAGCTTACCCTAACTTTATCAGAAACATTAACAGAAAACCTAAACTTAAACCTAAAGCTAACACTAAAACTAAACCTTACCCTAAACCTAACTGTAACCTGAGAACTAACCCTAGCACTAACCCTACACTTACCCTAATACTAACCCTAACATTAACACTACCCCTAAAACTTACCCTAACCCTAACCATAACCTAAAGCTAAACATAATCCTAATTCTAAACCTAACTCTAAATCTGACACTAAACCTAACTTTAACCCTAACCCAAAACCTAACCTTATCCCAACCCTAAACATAATCCTAACACAAACGATAACCCAAACCATACCCTGAGCATAACCCAACCCTAACACTAAATCATAGCTAACACTAACCATAAAACTAATGCTATAACTAACCTGACCCTAACACTAACCATTACCCTAGCACTAACTCTAACCTTAACACTAAATATAACACTAACCCTAACTCTAATACTAACCCTAAACCTTTCCGTAGATCTAACACTATACCTAAACCTAACCATAATGCTTACTCTAACACTAACACTTAACCAATACTAACCTAACTCCTAAACCTAACACAAATCCTAACATTAATTCTATAACTAAGTATAACCCTAACACTAACCCTAAACCTAATATTAAACATAGACCTAAAACTAACCTATTCATAACCCTAACTAAAAACCTAAACCAAACCCTAATCCTAATTTTCTCACTAACCTAACCCTAACCCTAAACCTACACTAACCCTAACCCTAAGACTAACCATAACCCTAAACCTAACATTAACCCTAACACACTAATTTTAACCCTAACACTAAACCTGTCACTAACCTTAGCTGTAACTCTAAACCTTATACTAACCATAACTCTAACAATACCCTAACAATAACACTAAAAATAACCCTAAACCTAATCCTTAATGAAAGACTAAACCTAATCCTAACAGTAACACTATCCCAAGTCCTAACCCTAACACTAAACTAACCCTAAACTTAACAAAAAACCAAACCCTATACCTGATCCTAGCACAAACCCTAACACTAACAACTAACCCTAACTTGAAACCTAACCATAAACCTAACTTTACCCTAACACTAACCCTAACCATAAAAACAAACCTATCACTAAACCTAAACCTACGCTGAAACTAAACACTAAATCTAAAAGTAACAGTAACCCTAACACTAACCCTTTCACTAACCTTAACACTAACCCTGACCTTATTCCTAACACAAACACTAACCCTAAACCCAACACTTACCACAACACTATCCCTAACCCTAACACAAAACCTAATCCTTACCCTAACGTTAACACTAGCATTAACCCTTACCCTAATCCTAAACTTTATCTGAATGTAACACTAACCCTAATACTAATTCTAACCCTAACACAAATCCTAACACTTAGCCTAAAACTAACCCTAACCTAACCCTAACAATACCCTTACCCTAATCCTAATCCAAATCCTAACACTTAGCCTAAAACTAACACTAACTTTACCCTAACAATACCCTTACCCTAATCATAATCAAAAACCTAAATTAACCTGAAACTTAAACCTAACTGTAACCCTAAACCATACCTAAACCTAACCCTAAACCAAGCCCTAACTCTATCCCTAACCCTAACCCAAACACTAACCCTAACCCTAAGACTAAACCTAAGTTACTCTACTGTTAACCCTGAACCTTACCCTAATGCTAGCCCTAACACTAATTCTAAACTAATCCTAACGCTAACCCTAACACTAACACTAAACCTAACACCAACCCTACATCGAACCCTTACTCTAACCCTAACCCTAACCCTAACACAAATTCTAACCCAAACCATAACCTAAACCTAACCCAACTGTAACACTAACCCTTAACTTCCCCTAACCCCAACACTATCAGTAACCATAAAACTAAAGCTAAACTAACCGCAACCCTAACACTAACCTTAAACCTAACTCTAACCCTAACAATGACACGAATTTTGTAATTCTAATCCTAATCCTAGAACATGCCATATTCCTATCCCGAAATCTAACACTATACCTAAACCTAACAGTAACCCTGACACTAACATGAACCCTAACCATTTTCCTCACACGAAACCTATACAGAACACTAACCCTAACCCTATCAGTAACCTAAACCTAACCCTAAACCTGCACTAACTCTAAACATAAAACTAACAAAACACAAAATCCTAAACATTACCCTAAGTCTAACACTAATCCTAACCCGAAGAATAAGCCTATCTTTATCCCTAATACTATCTCTAAACCTAACTCTTATCCTAACCCTAACACTAACACAAACCCTAAACATAACCCTAAACCTAACACTAAACAGAACCCCAACCCTAACCCTACCACTAACCCAAACAAGAACCCTAACACTAATCCTAGTCGTAACACTAACCCAAACTCTAACCCTAACAGTAAGCTAACCCTAATCTTAAGAGAAACCCTAACCCTAACACAGTCCCTAACACAAACCCAAACACCAATTATACCACTAACCCTAAACCTAACCTTAAACCTAACTTTAACCCTAACACTAAACCTAATGCTAACCTTAACCCTAAAACTAACCCAAACACCAACCCTAAACCTAACCTTACCCCTAAGCCTAACATAAACCCTAAGCCTAACACTAACCCTAACACCAACCCTAACTCTAACCCTAACTTTAATCCTAACACTAACAATAATCCTAAACCTAACACGAAACCTAACCCTAACCCTAATCTGAGCTCTAACCCTAACCCTAACACTAAACCTAAACCTAACACAAATCCTGAAACTAAGTCTAAAAGTAACCGTAACCTAACCCTAATACTAACCCTAACACTAACCCAAACCCTAACAATAAACTTAAATTTCAACCTAAACCTAACCTTTAACCTAAACCTTACCTAACTTTAAACCTAAACCAAGCAGTAACCCTACCCCTAACTCGAACCCTAACACTAACCATAAAAATTACCCTACCCCTATCCCTGAACCTTACCAGAATGCTAACCATAATAGTAATTCTAAACCTAACCCTAACACTAACCCTAACACTGAACCTAAACCTATCCCTTACCTTATCCTAACACTAACACTAACCATATAACTAAAGCTAAAACTAACCCCAACCCTAACACTAATCCTAATCTTAATTCTAATCTTAACCATAACACTAATCATAACTCTAACGTGAACCCTAGAACAAATTCTAAACCTATTCCTAACTCTAACACTATATCTAAATCTAACTGTAACACTAACAATAACACTAACCCTAAACATAACTTTAACAAGAAACCTATACCAAACCCTAACTCTAACTCTAACATTAACCTAACACTAACCCTAAACCTACAATAAACCTAACACTAAAAATAACCAAAAATCTAAACCTAATTAACTCTAACACTAACTCTAATCCTAACCCTAACACTAAAACTATCCCTATCCCTAAACCTATTCCTAAGTATAACTCTGATTTTAAACCTAACCCTAACACTAACACTAACCCTAAACCCAACCCTAAACCTAACACTAAACTGAAACCTAACCCTAACTCTAACACAAACGCTAACACGAACCCTAATCTTTACCCTAACCCTAAAAGTAACTCTAACCTTAATTTTAATGCTAACATAAACTGTAACCAAAACCATAACCCTAACCCTAAATTTACCCTAATCCTAAACCTTTCTTAACCCTAACCCTAATCCTATCTCTAATAAAAACCCTAATTCTCTCAGTACCCCTAAGCCTAACCATAACCCTAAAACTAATACGAATGCTTATCCTAATTCTAACACTAAACCTAACAATAACCTTAAACTTAACTCTAACCCTAAATAAAACCCTAACCCTAACCATAACCATAACACTAAATCAAAACGCTAAACCTAACACTAAGCTAACTGTAATCTTAGCAGAAACCCTAACCCTAAAACTGTCCCTAACACTAACACCTTAACCCTAACAAGTAACCCTAATTTGAACCCTTAACCTAACACTAACATTAAACTTAAGCCTTACCAAAACTTAACCCTAACCCAATCCCTTACCCTAACACTACCCCAATAAATAACCATATCAATAACCCTAAACCTAACCCTAACCCTAACACTAAATCTAAACCTAACCCTAATGCTAACACTAATCCTAACCCTAACATATCTCTAATCATAATACTATCCCCAACTCTAACCCTAACACTAACCCTAAACCTACACCTAAACCTAAACCTAACACGAACCCTAAAACTTACTCTACCACTAAACCTATCTGTTACCCAAAATCTAACCCTATCTCTGACACTAAACCTAACCCAAACTATTACTCTAATACCAACCCTAACACCAACCATAACCCTAACCCAAACTGTAACCCTAACTCTAATCCTAACCCCTACACAAACCCTAATAATAAAATTAACTATAACAATAACCCTAACCCTAAACTTAAACCTAAATCTAACCCTAACCCTAATGCTAATAATAACCTTAAGCTCACTCTATCCTTAACCCTAACCCTAACACTAAGACTAAACCTAAGATTAACACTAATCCAAACACTGATCCTAACCGTAAAACTAACCTTAAATGCAACACTAACCCTAAACCTTACCGTAAACCTAAACAGAAATCTAACACTAACTATAAACCTATCCCTAATATGAACCCTAACCCTAACCCTAACCGTAGATCTAACAGGAAACCTAACCCAAAACCTAACATGAACACTAAACTAAACTTTATCCCTAAACCTAACAATAAACCTAAATGTAATCCTAACCCTAACACTAAACCTAACCCTAACACTAACCCTACCATTAACCATAACCCTAACGCTAACACTAAAACTAAACCTATCCTAACACTAACACTAAACCTAAACTTAACCCTAACCCTCACACTAACCCTAACACTAATTCTAATTTAACTCTAACCTTAAACCTAACCCTATCCCTAACCTAACCCAAACACAAATACTAACCAAACCCTAACCTTAACACTAAAAGTAACCATGAACTTTAACCTAACCTTAACACAAACCCTAACCCTAACACTAACACTAACACTAACTCTAACCCTCACACAAACCCTAACCCAAGCCATAACCTTTAACCCAATCTAACCCTGACCCTCATACTTAACTAACCCTAACCACTAACCAAGCCCAAACACTAACTTTAACCCTAACTGAAATCTAGCACTAACCCTAACACTAACCCTAACATTAAAACTAAACCTAACACTAACCCTTACCCTAGCACTAACTCTAACCATAACCCTAACCAAAAACTTAACACGTACTTTAACCTTAACCCTAACCTTAACACAAATCTTATCTTTAACCCTAATCCTAACACTAACCCGTAGCTAACACTAACCTTAAACCTAAATCTAAATCTAACACTAACCCTAACACTAACCCTAAACCTAAACTTAACACTAAGCTTAACACTAAAACTCACCCTAACACGCACCCTAGCCCTAACTATAGCACTAAGCCTAAGCCTCACCCAAACCCTAACTCTAACCCTAATACTAACCCTAAACCTAACCCTGACCTTAACACTAAGACTAACTCTAACCCTAAACCAAATGCTAATACTAACTCTAAACCTCACCATAACCCTAACCATAATCCTAACCCTAACTGTGAACCTAACATTCACCCTAACCCAATTACTAATCCTAATCCTAACCCTAACACTAAACGTAACACAAACCCTAATACTAAGCTTCACCCTAAACATAAACATAACACTAATCCTAAACCTAACCCTAAAAGGAATCATAACCCTAAACCAAACCATAACCATAACACGAACCCTAACCCTAACACTAACCCTAACCCCACCCTATATCTAACACTAACCCTAACCATAATCTTTAGCCTAACAATAAACATAACCATAAACCTAATCCTAACACCAACTCTAACCCTAACCTAACCCTGACCCAAAACCTAAACATAAGAAAAACCCTAACACAACTAATAACCCTGACCTTTATTTAAACCTAACCGTCACTGTTACCTAACCCTAACCGTTATTTTAAACACTAACCCTAATGATAACACAAACCCTAATACTAACACTCACTCTCACCCTAACACTAAACTTATGACTAACCCTAACACTAAACCTAACCCTAACTTATGCCTAACACTAATTCTAAACATAATCCTAACCTTAACACTAACACTTAGCCTAAACCTATACCTAACCCTAATCCTAACATGAATACTAACCCTAAACCTAAACCTCAACCTAAAACTTACCCTAACACTAACCCTTAAACTAACCCTAGCAATAATCCTAACTTTAAGACTAAACCTAAAACTTACACTAACCCTAAACCTAACCATAACACGAACTCTAACCCTAAACTTAACTCTAACCTAACCCTAACCCTAAACCTAACCCTAAACCTAACCTTACCCTTAACTGAAACCCTAAGCCTAAGGCTAACCGGAACCCTAATACTAAACTTAAACATAACCCTAACCCTTACACTATCTGTAAACCTAACAGAAAATCTAACCATAAGACTAACACTTATCCTAAAACAAACCCTAAAACTAAAAATAGGTAACCATAACCTTAACACTCACCCTAACACAAACCCTATCTCTAACCCTAACACTAACCCAAACCCTAAAACTAACCTTAAAACTCACCCTACCTCGAAGCCTGACCATAAACCTAACACTAACCCTAACCCTGATTCTTAAACAAAACCTAAAGCTAACGCTAACACTTATCCTAACCCTAACCCTACACTTCACCTAAACCTAACCCTAAACTTAAGCCTAACACAAACCATAACCCAAACCATAAACCTAAACTTAATCCAACCCTAACCCTATTCCTTACTTAAACCTAACCCTAACACTAGCACTAACCGTAAAACTAAAGCTAAAACTAACCATAACCATAACCATAACCATAACCCTTACCCTAACCCTTACCCTAACCATATCACTAATTGTAAATCTAACCCTAACCCTAAAATTAACCCTGAACCTATACAATTTCTAACACTATACTTAAACCTAACTGTACCCTAACACTAACTCTAACTTTAAAACTAAACCTTAAACTAAAACTAAACTTAACCCTAACCCTAACATGAACACTAATTCTAACCCTAACTCTATTAACAAAATTAATCCTAACCTTAACCCAAATTCTAAAACTAAACTTAAACCTAATTCTAACCCTAACTTTAACACTAACTCTAACACTAATGCTAACTCTAACCCTAACAAGAATCCTATACAGAATCCTAACCCTAACCCTATCAATATCCTAACTCTAAACATAAATCGACACTATTCCTAACCCTAAAACTAAACAAAAACCTAAACCTAACCATAACTTTAACACTAACACTAATTCTAACCATAACACTAACCCTGTTTCTATCCCTAAACCTAACCCTAAACCTAGCACTAATTCTAACCCTAATCCTAACACTAACACTAACCCTAAACCTAATACTATCTCTAACAGTAACACTAACCCTAACAAGATCCCTAACCCTAACCCTAACCCTAAGCGTAACTCTAACCCTAGTCCTAACCCTAACACAAACCATAACCAAATCCATAAACCTAACATTTAACTAACCGTCACCCTTACAAAACACTTACCATAACCCTAAAACTAAACCTAATCAAACCCTAACTCTGTCACTAATCCTAAATTAACTTTTACACTAAACCTAATACGAATGCTAATCCTAAGCCTAAACTTAACAGAAACACTAAACCTAACCCTGTCCCTAACACAAACTCTAACTCTAACACTAACAACAAACCCTAATATTAATTGTAAAACTAAACCTATGCCTAACAAGAAAATTAAACCTAAACTTATCCTTTACTCTAACACTAAGTCTAATACTGACCCTATCAATAACCCTTAAGGTAACCCTATCTTTAACCATAAAACTAAACCTAACCTTAACCCTAACACTAAACCTAATCCTAAACCCATCCCTACCATTAAAACTATCCCTATCCCTAACACTAACCAAATCCTAAACCTAAAAGTAACCCTAACACGAATCCTAAACCTTACCCTACCACAAACCCTAACCCTAAACCTAATTCTAACCCTAACTCTAACACTAAAACTAATCCTAACACTAACCATTACCCTAATACAATACTAACACCAACCTTAACCCTAACCCAAACCGTAACCTTAAAATTAACCCTAATCTTTATACAAACCCTAACCCTAATCTTAACCGTAACACTAACCTAACCCTAATTCTAACTTCAACCCTAGTCCTAATTCAAACCCTAAAACTAACACTAAACTTAACCCTACTCTAACCCTAAACCTAAACCTAACCCCAACTCGAACGCTAATACTAACCCTAAACCTAACCCTATCCCTAACCTTAAGCCTAACAGTAAAATGAAACCTAATACTAAACCTAACTCCAAAATTAATCTTAACCCTAACCCTAGAGTCAAAACTAACCTTAACTCTAACCCTAAACCTAAACCTAAATCTAACACTAACACTAACCCTTAACCTATCCCTAACACAAACCCCAATCTTAACTCTAACCATAAATCTAACAAAAACCCTAACCCTAACACGAACCGTAACCCTAACCATAACCCTAACATTAACACTAAAACTAATCCTATCCCTAATCCTAACACTTTCCATAACACTAACTCTAACTCTACTTTAACCTTAAACCTAACCCTAACCCAAACCCTAACCCTAACATAAACATAATGCTAACCCTTACCTAAACGTAAACCTAATCCTAATGCTAACAATATCCCTAACACTAACTCTAATATTAACACCAACACGCACACTAACTCTAACCAGTCTACTAAGTCTGACCCTGACCCAAAGCCTAACCATAAACCCAGGACTAAACCTAAACCTAACCCTAAACTTAACACTAACACTAACCCTACCTCTAACCCTAACACTATCTCTAACTCTAACCCTAACACAAACCATAACCCAAACCATAACCCTGGTTTTAATCTAACCCTGAACCTTACCCTTACCTAAACCTAAACACAAACCCTAACCCAAACACTAACCTTAACCACAACCGAACCCTTATCCAAACCCTAAACTTAAAACTAAACCTAACCCTAACACTAACCCTAACACTAACTCTAACCATAACCCAACATTAAGCATAACACTTATTTTAAACCTAACCCTAACTCTAACACGAATCTGAACCCTAACCCTAACTGTATACCTAATCCGAAACCCAACACTAACCCTAACCATAAACCTAAACCCTAACACTAGCCGTAATGCTAACCCTAGACCTATGCCCTAACCTAACAATAACCCTAACTGTAACCCTAACTCTAAAACAAACCCTAACCCAAACCCTATCCCTAACCTTGAAACTAACCCTAACCCTAAAACAACAATAACCTAATTCATAACTCTAAGACTAACCTAAACCTAATGCTAAACTTACTTAACACTAACCCTAATTCTAACCATAACACTAAAACTAACACTAGCTTTAACCCTAACCCAGCACGAACGCTAATTCTAACTATACAACTAAGCCTAAACCTCAACCAAACCCTAACTCTAATCCTAATAAAAATTCTAAAGCTAAAACTAACCTCAACACTAAACCTAACACTATCTCTATTTATAACCCTAACCCAAATGCTAATGCCAACCCTAAATTTCACCATAACACTAACCCTAACCCTAACAGTAACCAAAAAACTAACACTAACCTAACCAAAACACTAATCTTAACTCTAACCCTAACCCTAACCATAACAATAACCCTAACCTTAACCCTAAACATAAACCTAAACCTAACACAAACATAAGCCTATCCCTAACACAAAACCTAACCCTAACACAAACCATAATCCTAACACAAACTCTAACATGAACCCTAACCCTAACCCTAATGCTACCACTAACCCTAATTCTAACCCAAACACTAACCTTAACCCTAACACTAACCCTAATCCTTACCCTAACCCTAACCCTTACCCAAACATAAACCCTAACCTAACCCTAACCCTAACACAAACCTTAACCCTAAACCTAACCCTAACCCGAAAACTAACCTAATCCATAACCGAACATTTATTCTAACCTGAATGCTAATACTAACCCTAAACCTAAACCTATCCCTAACCTTAACCCTAACAGTAACATTAAAACTAATACTAACCCTAACCCAAACACTAATCCTAATCCTAACCCTAACCCTATAGTCAACACTAACCTTAAACCTAAATCTAACACTCACCAAACCACTAATCCTAATCCTAAACATAACCCTAACATGAACCCTAATCCTGAACCTAACCGTAACCCTAAGATGAACAATAACTGTAACGGTAACCCTAACCCTAACACTAATACTAACCTAACAGTAACTCTAACAATAACACAAACTCAAACCCAAAACATAACCTGACCCTAATCTAGCCCTGACCCTCACCCTTACATAACTTTTACCACTACCCCTAACAAAAACACTAACCTTAAACCTAACCGATCTCTAACACTAAACCTATCGCTAATCCTTACATTAAAATTAAACCTAATTCTAAACTTAGCACTAACACTAACTTTAACTGTAACCCTAACCTTAACCATAACACTTACCATAAACCTAAACCTAAACCTAACACAAATGATAACCCTAACCCTAATACTTAACCTAACACTAATCCTAACACTATCCCTAAGTTAACCCTAATATTAACCATAATTCTAACTATAAACATATACCCTAAACCTAACAACAACCCTAACCCTAACAATAATACTAACACTAATTTTTACTCTAACACTAAACCTAACCCTAATCCAAACCCTAACACTAAACCTAACCCTAAACCTAATCCTAACACCAACTTCAACTCTAACCCTAACAATTAGCCTAACCCTATCTTAAGAAAAACCCTAACCCACACCATATCCCTGATCCTTATCTAAACACTAACACTTACCTTAACATGAATCCTAAACCTAACCCTAAACCTAAATCTAAAACTAAACCTTACCCTAAGCCTAATTTTAACACTAACTCTCATGCTAATGCTAACCCTAAACCTAAAACTTACCATAACCCTAAAACTAACCCTAACCCTAAACCTAATGCTCACTCTCACCCTAACCATAAAACTAACACTAACCCTTTCCCTGAACATTAAACTACCCCCAACAATAACTCTAACCATAACCCTAAACCTAAACATAGCACTAATTCTAACCCTAACCATAACATGAACGCTAACACTAACCCTAACTCTAACTTACCTAATCAAAACCTAACCCTAACACTAACCTTAACCCTAACATAAAGCCTTACCCTAATGCTAACCCAAACTCTAAAACTAACTGTATCTGAAATCATAACCATAAACCTATCCGTAAACCTAGAACAAAACCTAACCATAACCCTAACACTTTTACTAACCTTAACACTAAACCTAAATCTAACATTAACCCTAACCCTAAGCCTATTATTAACTGTAAACCTAACTGTAACAGTAAACTAACCCTAACTCTAACCCTAACCCTAAAACTAAATCTAAACCTAATTATAACCCTAACACTAACCCTAATCATAACCGTAACACTATCATGAAACCTATACTGAATCCTAAAACTAACCCTATCACTAACCTAACCCTATTTCTAAACCTACACTAACTTTAACCCTAAAACTAATGAAAACCCGGAACCTAGCCATAGCTTTAACACTAACACTAATACTAACGCTAAAACTAAACCTGTCCAAATCCCTAACCCTACCCATAAACCTAACACTAACTCTAACCCTAACCCTAAAACTACACTAACCCGAAACCTAATATTAAACTGAAACCTAACCCTAACCCTAGCACTAACCCTATCATGAACTCTAACGCTAACACAAACCCTAAGTGTAACTATATTCCTAAACCTAAACCTAACAAAAAACCTAATCAAAACCATATCTCTAATCGTAAACTAACCCTAACCTTAACCCTAAAATTTACCTAACCCTAACTCTAAATCTAACAGTAACCCTAGTCAAAAACCTAAGCCTAAAACTTAACATAAACCTAACGCTAATGCTAATCCTAACCCCAACCTTAACACAAACACTAATATTAACCCTAACTATAACCCTAAATGAAACACTAACCTAACACTAACCCTAAGTATAACACTCACCCAAACCCTAACTCAAACACTAAGATAACCCTAACACCAACACTAATCTTAAAACTAAACATAAAAATAACCCTAACCGTAAATCTAACTCTAAATGTAATCCTAACCCTAACCATAGATTTACACTAACCCTAATCCTAACCTAACATGTATTTTAACCCTAAACCTAACCATAAACCTAAATCTAACCCTAACACTAAACATAACACTAACCCTAGAACTATACCCTAAAGCTAAAAATAACCCTAAATCTATCCCTAAAACTAACACAAATCCTAAACTTAACCATTACCCTAAACTTAAATCTAACCTTAACCCTAACCATAAACATAAAAAAAAGGAAAACTAAATCCATAACTATAAACCAAATCTAACCATAATGGAAAAAACTTACCTAACACTAACCCTAATTCTAACCAGAACACTAACCCTAACACTATCATATTACTAACATTAACACTAACCCTAACTGTAATCTTAACCCTAACCGTAATAATAAACCTAAACCTGACCCTAACCTTAACATTAACACTGATTCGAACCCAACCCTAATCCTACCCTAACCCTAACCCTAACCTGAATGCTAATATTAAATCTAAACCTCACCTTAACCCTAACACTAAACTAACCCTAAAACTAATACTAAACCGATCCCTAACCCTAACCCTAACATTAAACCTAACACTAAAATTAAATCTAACACTAACCCTAACCCAAATACTAATCCTAACCCTAACCCTAACCATAGCACTCACCCTAATTCTAAACCTAACCGTAACCCTAACCAATACCTAACCCTAAACCTAAACCTAACTATACAGTAAACTTAACCCTAACCCTAACACTTACCCTAACACTAACCCTAAGCCTAAACCTAAACCTAACACTAACCCTAAACCTAACCCTAATCCTAACCCTTACCCTAACCCTAACAATAACCTTAAATAAAACTTTAATCCTAATTCTAACACTAACCCTAACCCTAATCCTAACCCTAATACAAAACCTAACTTTAACACAAAACATAACCTGAACACTAAAACTAACTCTAATACTAAGATTAAAACTACAACAAACTCTAAAACTAACCAGAACCATAACATTAACCCTAAACTGAACACTAACCCTAACCCTAACAATAATGCTAAACTAAATCTGATCCCTAATACTAACACTAACTTAAATCCTAACCCTAACCCTAACTCTAAACTTAAACCTAAACCTAACACTAACCCAAACACAAAAGCTAACCCTAAAACTAACTCTAACCCTAAACCTAAAACTAATCCTAACAATAACATTATTCCTTCCCCTGACCCTAAACCTAACTCTATAAATAACCCTAAACCTAACCCTATACCTTACACTAACCATAAACCTAACACTAAAGCACACCCGAATCCTGTTACACAAAACTAACTGTAAAACTAACAAACACAAACCCTAATGCTAAAACTAACAATAATTCTAATCCTAACCCTAACCCTAACCCTAACACTAACCCAGACCCCAATCCTAACCCTAATCCTTACCATATCCCTATACCTAAACCAAATCCTAATTGTAACTGTAACCCTAACCCTAACATGAACCCTAACTATAGCCTTAACCCAAACACTAACTATAACCCTATCACTAACACTAAACTAACACTAACAACAAAACTAAACTTAACCCTAACCCGAAACCTAACCATAACCCTTACCCTTTCCAAACACTAAAGCTAACCATAACCCTAACCCTAACATTAACCCTAAACCTAAACATAACAATAAAACTAACCCTAACCCTAACCATTAGCCTAAGACTAACCCTAACCCTAAAACTATCACTAACCCCAACACTATCCCTAACCCCAAAACTATTCCTATGACTAACACAAAACCTATTCCTAAACCTATTCCTAACCCTAACACAAACACTAAAAGTAACAATAACCCTAACCCTAACCAAATCCTAACCCAAAAACCTAACCCTAACCATCCTCTTAAACCTAACATGAAACCTAAACCTCACTCTAACTATACCACTATCAGTAACACTAACCAAAAAACTCTTACCTCAACACTAACCCTAACCCTAACATTAACCCAACCCTAACCCTAATCCTACATCTAACACAAACCCTAACTCAAAACATAACCCTAACCTTAACCTAACCCTAACGCCTTCCCTAACCCTCACTCTAATCCTAAACCTAACACTAACCTCAACACTAACCCTAAAACAAACCAGAAAATGAAACCTAATCCTTATCATATCACTAACCCTAATCCTCACGCAAACTCTAACCCTGACCCTAAAATTAACACTAACCTATTCCTATTCCTAACACATACACAAACACTAATACTAAATCTAACCATAACCCTAAACCAAACCATAACCCTGATCCTAATCTAACAATTACCCTAACCCTTACCGAAGCTTAAAACTATCCCTAACCCAAACACTAAAACTAAACACTAAACCTAAACCTAACCCTAACACTAACTCTAACACTAAACCTAACCCTAAACTGAACACTAACTGTAACCATATCCCTAACCCTAACATTAAGAGTTGCCTTAACGCAAGACCTAATGCTAGCCCTAACAGAAATTCTAACCCAAACCCTAACTTTAATCTTAAGACTAAACCTAACACAAACTCTAACCCTAATCATAACCCTAAACCTAACCGTAAGCTAAACCAACCAACCTCACTCTAACCATTACCAAAACCCTAACCTTAACACTTACCCTAAACCTAACCCTAAACATAACACTAAATATAACCCTAACTCTAACTGTAACCCTAAACCTAACTCTAAGACTAATACTAACATTAACCATAACCCTAAGCCTAACCCTAACACTAACCCTAAACATAAACCTAGCACTAACCCTAACCCTAACCCAAACATGAAACCTAACACTAACAAAACACTAAACCTAACCCTAACCATGATACTAATGCAAACCCTAATCCTAGAAATAACCCATACACTTACCCTAACTAACCATAACCCTAAAGATAACAGTAACCCTAAAATTAACATAAACACGAAACCTAACCCTAACCTTAACACTAAACTTAACTCTAAATCTCACTCCATCTCTAAATGTATTTCTAAATCTAACCTAATCCCTAATGCTAAACCTAACGCTACACCTAAAACTAATCCTAACCCTAACCCTCAAACTAAAAATAAACCGAACCCAAACCCTGTCACTAACACTAAAGCTAACCCTAACACTAACATTAACCCTAAACCTAACCCTACACCTAACCCTAACACTAAACCTAACACTAAACCTAACATTAACACTAACACTAACCTTACCTGCAACCCTAAACCTATTACTACCCCTAAACCTAACCCTAACCCTAACACTAACCGTAACCATAATTCTAAACCTAGCCGTATCACTAACATTAACACTAATCCGAACCCTAGTCCTAACACTAACTCTAACCCTAACGATTAACCTAAAACTAACACTAACACTAAAACAAACCCTAACCCTCACCCTAACTTTAAGCCTAACCCTAACCCTAACCATAACACTAACTCAGACGCGAACCGTAAGTCTAAACTTTTCCCTAACCCTAACCTTAAAACTAAACGTTCCCTAACCCTAACACGAACCCAAAACCTAACAATAACCAAAAAAAAACTAACCCTAACTCTAACCTTTACTTAACCATAAACTAAATCTCACCCTAACTCTAAATATAACACTAAACCTAAATCTAACACTAAAACTAAAGTGAAACCTATTCATAACCCTAACACTAACACTAACCCTAAACCCCACCCTAAACCTAAACTTAACCTAACACTAACCCTAACACTAACCATAAACCTAACTCTACCCCAAAACCAAACACTAATTTAAACCAAAGCTTAACCTTCTACCTAGGAATAAACCCTTACCATAACCCTAACTTTAACCCTGACCCAAACCTAACCCTATCACCAACCCTAACCCTAACCCTACACCTAACAGTAACACTAACCCTAAACCTAATTCTAATCCTACCTGTCACCCTAAAACTAAACCTCACAGTAACCCTAACACTAACACAAACCATAAACTTAACACTAACATTAACCTTAACACTAACCTTAAACCTACACCCAACTCTACAACTAACCATAAATATAACCCTAACCCTAACCCTAATACTAACCCCAAACCTTACACTAATGATAACACTTACCGTAAGAATAACGCTAACCCTAAACCTCACCCTAACACAAAACCTTATCTTAATGCTAACCATAACCATAACACTAACACTAACTCTAACCCTAACACTAAACCTGCACCTATTCCTAAAACTAAATGTAATACTAACCCTAAACCTAACACTTACCCTAAGCCTAACCCTATCACTAACACTAACTCAAACCCCAACACTAACCCTAATTCTAACCGGAACACCAACCCTAAATCTAACGTAATCCTAAACCTAAACCTAACCCTAACCCTAACCCTTACCCTAACCCTAACTCTAACCCAAACACTAAACCTAACCCTAACCCTTAATTTAACCCTAACACAAACCATAATTTTAATGCTAACCCTAAACCTCCCTAAACCTAACCCACACCTTAACTAACCCTAACACTAACCATAAACCTAACTGTAGCCCTAAACCAAACACTAATTTTAAATCTAAGCCTAACCCTAACTGTAACCCTAACCCTAAACCTATTAATAATTCTAAACCTATCCCTATCCAAACACTAAACCTAATCTTAACCCTAAGCCTTACCCTAAACCTTACATGAAACTAAACCTAACACTAAAACTAACCCTAACCCAATCCCTAAAGTTAACACTTACCCTAAACCTCATACTATCCCTGAACGTAACCAAAAACCTAACACTAAACCTAACCCTAACACTAACTCTAACAGTGACTCTAACCCTAAAACTAACCATCATCCTAACCAAAACCCTAACATAATCCTAACTTTAACACTTACCCTAAACCTAACACAAACCTTAACCTAAACCATAACCCTAACCGTAACCAAAACTTAACCCTAACGCTTACCTTACCCTAATCTTAAACATACACCTAACCCTAACCCTCAACCTAACCCTTACCATAACATGAACCCTAACCCTAAACCTAACCTAATCTTAACCATAACACAAAACAAAATCCTAACACTAACCCTAACACTTACCCTAACACTAAAATATAAGACTTACCTAACACTAACACTAACCCTTACCCTATACATAACATGAACCATAAACTTAACCCTAACCCGAACTTAACTCTAACACTATCCTTCACCATTACACTAACCCTAATTCTAACAAAACCTAAACCAAATTCTAAACTTAACCAATCATAACCCTAACACTAACCCCAAACATAACCCTAACTCTAGAGCTAATCTTAACACTAAAAATAACCCTTAACCTCATTGTATCCCTAACCCTAACCCTAACACTAACCCTAAACTTAAATCTAACCCTAACCCAAACACTAGTCATATCCCTAATCCTAACCCTAATGTAAAATTAACCCTAACCCTAATTCTTACCCTAAACTTAACACTAACCCTAAACCTAACCCAAACATGAGTACTATCCTTAAACCTAACCCTTATGTAACATTAACCCTAAACATAATCCTTAACCTAAACCTAACACTAACTCTAAATGTAACCCTAACACTAACTCTAATCATAACTCTAACCCTATCCATAACACTTAACCTAACCCTAGCCCTTACCCTAATACTAACCCTAACCCTAACCCTAACCCTAACATTAACCTAAATGCTAACTCCAACCCAAACACGAACGCTAAACCTAACACTAACACTAACCCTAACCTTAACCTTAAAACAAAAGCTAACCTCAACCCTATCCCCAGACCAAACCCTAACCCTGAACATAACCATAACCCTAATCCTAAACAGACCCTGACCTAAATCTAATAAAAAACTTAACACAAATCCTATCACTAACACTAACCGAAACCCTATCCCTAAACGTAACACCAACCATAACCTAACACTAATGCTAATCTATACACTAATCCTAACCATAAACAGAACCACAATACTAACCCTAAAACTATACCTAACATAACACTAACCATAAACCTAACATTAACTCAAACACTAACACTAACCCTAAACCTAACACTAACCTTAACCCTAATCTTAACCCTAAACCTAACCCTAATCCTAAAGCTAATCCTAACCCTAATCCCCAAAATAACCCTAAGTCTAAAGCTAACCTTAAGCCTTACAATAACCCTAAACCTCATTCTAACCCTAACCCTAAACCTAATACTAACACTAAACCTAAATCTAAGCCTAACCCAAACACTAGTCCTATCCCTAACCCTAACTCTAAACCTAACATTAACCCTAACTGTAACCCTGTCACTAACACTAACCCTAACCCTTACCATAACTATATTCCTAAACCTGACCCTAAACCTAACCCTAATACTAAGTTAACACTAACACTACCACTAACCCAACTCTAAGCTTAACTGGAACATTAAACCTAACCCTAAACCTCACTGTACCACTAACCCTAACACTAACCCTAACACTAACACTAACATGACTCCTAACCCTAACCCTAAAAATAACTCTAACGAAACCCTAAGCCTATCCCTAACTCTAACCCTAAACCTAGCCCTACACCTAAATATAAAACTAACAAAAATCCTAAATTTAAACCTAATACGAACCTAACCCTAACTCTAACATTAACCCATAACACACATCCATAACACTTACTCTAACCCTAACCCTAAACCTAATCCTAACACTAATCCTAACCCTAACTCTAACCCTAACACTAATCCTAATTCTAAACCAATCCCTAATGCCAAACTTACCCTCACAAACAACCTAACTCTAACCTTAATCCTAATCTTTATTATAACTCAAACATAAACCTAACCATAAACCCTACACAAAACCTAACGCTAAACCTAAACCTAACACTAACCTAAACCCTAACATTAACACTAACCCTAACCTTAACCCTATCACGAAAACTTAATCTAACCATAACCCTAACCCTACCTTAAATTTTACCGTAACCATAACCATAATCCTAACCCTAACAAAAACCCTAAACCTAATCCTAACACAAACCCTAATGCTAATCCTAACCTTAAAATTAACCCTAAGAAAAACACTAGCTCTAAACCTAAATCTAACCCTAAACTTAACCCTAACAATATTAGGGTTACGGTTAGTGTTACTGTTACTGTTAGTGTTAGGCTTAAGTTTAATGTTTGGGTTAGAGTTAGTGTTAGGTTTAGTGTTAGTTTCAGGGTTAGGGTTCGTGATAGTGTGAGTTTAAGGTTTAGTATTAGCATTCAGATTGGTTTGGTTGAGGGTAAGGGTTACAGATTGTGTTAGGTTTAGTTTTATAGTAATTGTTTGGTTAGGGTTATGGTTAAGTTTAGAGTTAGGGTTAGGTTTAAGATTAGAGTTAGTATAAGAGTTAGGGTTAGTGAGAGAATTATGGTTGGGGTTTTGGTTAGTGTTAGGGTCAGAGTCACAATGACAATTAATTTTATGGTTTGATAGGACTCAAATTAGGGGTAGGCTTAGGGCTAGATATAGTGTGAGGATTTGATTTAGGTTAACTAACCCTATCCCTAACCCTAAAATGAACCCTAACCTTAATGCTCACCCAAACCCTAACTCTAACATGAATTTTAGTCTAAACCTAATTATAACCCTAAACCTACCTCTTACACAAACCCTAAACCAATCCCTAACCCTAACACTACTCATAACCCTAACCCAAAACCCAATTTCAACCATAACACTAACCCTAACCCTAGACCTAACACTAACCCTAAAACTAACAAAAACTATAACACTAACCCTAACCCAAACCCGAACTATAACCCTAACTCTAACCTAACACTGTATCTATCCTAAACAGAAGCCTAAACCTAACCCTTCCCTATTCCTAAACCTAAAACTAAAGCTAACCTTAATTCTAAAACTAACCCTAACACCAAGACTAACCCTATCACTATACCTAACTCCAACCCTATCCCTAATTCTAAAACTAACCCTATCTCTAACCCTTACTTTAAATCTAACACTATCACTAACCCTAACACTAACCATAACACTACACCTAATCTACACGTAACCCTAAAACTAACCCTAAACCTAACCCTACACCTCACTCTAACCCTCTTTCTAATCATAACTAAAACCCTAATTTTAAGTCTGACCCTAATACAAAACCAAAACCTAACCCTTGCCCTAACAAAAAAACATGACTCTTACCCTAACACTAACCTTAACACTAACCTTAACCCAAACCCTAACCCTAATTCCAAAACTAACACTAACCCTAACCCAAAACCTAAACCTAATCCTAACTCTAAAACTAACCTTAACCCTAACCCTAACCCTAATCAAACACTAAACCTAACCACAACCTTAACCCTAACAGTATCACTGACCCTAAACCTAATTCTAACCCTAAACCTAAAAGTAATCCTAAACCAACCCCTAACCCTAACACTATCTCTATCCCTAACCTAACACTAACACTAACACTGAGCCTAACCCTACACCTAACCCTAACCCTAACCCTTATCCAAAACCTTACCCTAACAAAAACCATAACCCTAACCCTAACAATAATCTTAAGCCTAAGTCTAACACAAAGCTTAACCTACAAGTAACCCTAAAACTACCCCTAAACCTAAACCTAAGCCACACTCTAACCCCAATCCTAACCATAACACTAACATTTACTCTATCCCTAACCCTAACACAAACCCTAACCCTAACCCTTCACCTACTACAAAGCGTATCCCTCACACAAACACAAATTCTAACACTAAACCTAACCTTAACCCTAGCCCTAACCATAAAACTGAACCTAAACATATCCTTAACTCTAAAAAGAACCCTAACCTTAACCCTAACCCGAATTGTAACACTAAACCTAACCCTAAACCTAGCCTTAATCCTAAACCTATTCTTAACCATACCACTCTCCCTAAAAATAACTCTAACAATAACACTAAAGCTAACTCTAAACCTAGCCCTAACACTAACACTAACCCTAAACCTAACACTAACACGAACCCTAGCCCTAATACTAACACTAAAACTAACCCTAAACCTTACACTAACTCTAAACCTAATCATTTTATTAACCTTAACCCTAAAACTAACCCTAATCATAACCCTAACCCTAAACCTAACACGAACCCAAATTCTAAACTTATCCATGAACATAATATGAACCCTAAACCTAATCCCAGCCCTAACACTAAAACTAATCCTAAACCTATTCCTATCCTTAACACTAACACTAACCCTAACCCTAATAATAACCCTAAACCTAACCTAACCTTCACCCTAACACTAACCCTAACCCTAACCCTATCACTAACTCTAATCTTTTCACTAACACTAACCCTAATTCTCACCATAAACGTAACCCTAACCCTAAAACTTATTCTAACCCTAATGCTAACACTAACCCTCAACCTAACTCTAACACTAACCCAAACACTAATTTTAACCCAAACCCTAATTCTAACCATAACACTAACCCTAGCCCTAAGTGTAAACCTATAACGAACACCCAAATTAACCCTACTCATAACCCTAACATGAACCAACAAACTAATCTAAATCTAACCCTAATACACACCCTAATCCTAACACTAACCCTAACACAAACCCTAGCCAAACTATAACCCTAACCTTAATCTACCTTTCATCCTAAACCTTACCTATCCCTAACACTAACCCTTTAACTAACCCTAACACTAACCCTAAGCCCAACTTTAACCATATATCTCACTCTAAACCTAAACCTAACCCTAAAACTAAAATTAATCCTAACCCTTTTTGTAACCCTACGTCTAACACTAAATCAAACTCTAATCTTAAACATAACCCTAATGAAAACATTAACCATAAACCTAACACAAAACCTAACCCTAACCCTAACAGTAACCATAACACTAAACCTAAACCCAACCATAACGCTAACTCTAAAATTAAAACTAACCCTATCCTGAAAACTAAGACTAAACCTAAGCCTATCACAAAAACTAAACCTTACCCTAACCCTGACTCTAAACCTAATACTAATTCTAACTCTAACCGTAACCCTAAACTTAACTGTAAACCGAACCCTAACCCAACCCTAACCATAACACAAACCCTAACACTAAAACTAACACTAACAATAAACCTAGGAATAACCCTAATCCTAACACTAATACTAATCCAAAAACTAACCCTAACCCTAATACTAAACCTAACACTAATGCTAAACCTAACATTAACACCAAAACTAAAGCTTACACTAACCCTAACCCTCACCCAAAAACTATCCCTAAACCTAAGCAGAAAAATAAAACTAACCCTAACATTAATCCTAACCCTAACCATAACAAAAACACTAAAACTATCCTAACCATAACCTTAATGCTAACACTAGCCCTAAACCTAAGTCGAATTCTAAAGCTAACCATAACATTAACCCTAAACCTAATCCTAATGCTAACCATAAGATTAACCCTAAACTTAAACCTAACCCTAAAAATAACCAAAACACCAATCCTAACCCTAAATCCAACCCTAAACCTAACACTAAGCCTAAATTTTACACTACTCCTAACCCTAAACTTAACACTACACTAACCATCACCGTAACCGTAACCCTTACCGTAACACTAGACCTCACCCAAATCCTACACTAACACTAACACTAAGCCTCACCATAAACCTAACCCTAACTCTAACACTAAATCAAAGCCTGACCCTAACACTAACCATTATCCTTATGCTAACCCTAACCCAAACACTTATTCTAACCCTAACACTAACACTAACTGAAATACTAACACTAACCCTAACTGTAAACCTACATCTTAACCTAACACAAAACCTAACCCTAATCCTAACTTCAACCCTAACCCTAACCGTAATCGTTACCCTAACACTAACCCACATCCTAAAAATAACAGTAACACAAAACTTAACATTAACCCTAACTGTAACCTAACACAAATCCTAACTCAAAGCATAACCCTAACCATAAACTAACCCTAACCTTAAACTTTAACACTAACACTAACCCTCACAAAAACCCTAATACTAACTTTAACCCTAAACCTAAAACTAACTCTAACCCCAACTATGATTCTATAACTAAAACTCATTCTAACCCTAAACCTAAACCTAACACTAACCCTAAACCTAACCCTAATTCTAACCATAACACTTACATTAACCCTAACCCTAATCCTAACCCTAACACTAACCCTTACCCTAAATTGAAACCTAACATTAATTCTAACCTGAACCCTAACCCTAACACAAACCTAAGCCAAACAACATCATTAACCGTAAAACTAATCCTAAACCTAACCCTAACAATAACTCTAAAACTCACTCTAACGCTAAACTGAACCCAAACTTTAACCCTAACCCTATTACAAACACTAACCCTAAAAATAACACTAACCCTCACCCTAAGCCTAACCCTAACACTCAACAAAACCCTAACTGTAAGCCTAATCTTAAGTGTAACCCTAACCATATCCCAAGCTTTAACCCTAACAGAAACCCTAACATTAACCCTAACACTAACCCTAACCCTAACTGTAATCTCAACTGTAACTGTAACCCTAAACCTAACCCAAACTTTAACCCTAACACACACCCTAACACCTACCCTAACACTAACCCTAACCCTATACATAACACTAACACTAATCCTAACCCTCACCTTAAACCTAACAATAAGCCTAACCCTAACCCTAACACTAACTCTAACACCCTAAGCCTAAAACTTACCCTAACCCTATCCTTAACCAGAACACTAACCCTAAACTTTTTCCTAACCCTATTTCTAATCCTAACGTTAACCCTAACCATAACCGTAATGCAATCTCTAACCTAACCCTAAACTTAACCCTGTTCCTATCGCTAACCGTAACCCTAACACTAAGCCTAACACTGACCCTAACCCTAACCCTTACACTCACATAATCTTATCCCTAAACCGAAGTCTAACCCTGTTCCTAACCCTAATACTAACCCTTAAACTAACGATAACCCCAACCCAGACACTAACAGTAACCCTAACCCTAACTCTAACACTAACAGTAACCTTAACCATATTTCTAACCATATCCCTTACCCTAAGCCGAACCCTCACCCTAATGCAACCTATTCCTATTATTTTTAGCTTACCCTAGAACCTAAATCTATTTCTAGTCCTAAACTTAGTCATCATTTTAACTCTAAGCCTAACCCTACTCTGAACCTTATTCTGACCCTAAAACTAACCCTAGATCTAAACCTGACCCTAAGCCTGAACCAGAACCTAACACTACCTCTACAAGTAAACCTTTACCAAAACATAACAGTAACACCAGCACTAGATCAAACCTAATCCTAAATAGAGTCATAAATCTAGTCCTAGCCCTAAACAAAAACATAGCACTAGCCCTAACAATAACCCTTAACTTACCATAAAGACAAAACCTATCACTAGACCCATCACTATTTCTAATTGTGGCCCTAAACCTAAAACTAAACCTAACCCAACAATGAACCTTAATCTAATAGAAACCCTAGATCTATACCATATCCTAATCAAAAACCTAACCCTAACACTAGACCTATACATAACCCTGACCCAAAAACTAGTCTAAATCATAGCCTTCACTCTTACATTACCCAAAGCCCTAACTTTAGCCCTAAATTTCACACAAAACCTAGCTCTAAACCTAGCCCTAATCATAACCCTAATAATAACCGTAACCATAACATTAGACCTAATCCTAATGCTAACCTTTACCCTAAACCTAACCCTATGTCAAACTCTAAACCTTAGCCTAAATATAACCCTAACCCTAAACCTAACATAGCCCTCTCTCAAAACCTAACCCTCGCGCTAGGCCTAAGCCTAGCTTAAATGCCCACACTAACCTTAACCCTAACCTTAACATTAACCCTAGGCCTAACCCTAACCATAACCCTAATCCTAACCTCAACACTAGCTCTAACCTTAGCTCTAATCCTATCCATTACCCTAAAGAAAAGCATAACCCAAATGCTAACTCTACGCCTAACAATAACCCTAGAATAAACACAACCCCTGTCCATTACTCTAAACCTAACCAGAAACATAAACCTAATTATATCTATTACCTTAACCTTAAACCAAACCCACTGCTAATTCAAGCGTTAAACCTAAATCTTAACCAAAACCAAACCCTACCTGGACCCGGACCCTAATAATACACCTAGCTCTATAGTTTACCCATACCCTACACCTTAACCTTTCAATAGACATAGCCATAACCTCACACTAAAACTAATACTAACCATAAACCTAGAATTGACATTATGCCTAGCTCTAATTCTAGCTGTAGCCTTAACACAAACCCTCAGCCTACTCCTAAACCTAGTCTTAATCATAACCCAATCCCTAACCTTAGTCCTAACCCTAATTCTAACCATCGCCCTAGCCCTAAACCTAACTGTAACATTATCCCTTCCCCTAAACCAAATCCTAATCCTAACACTAACACTAACTCTAACCCTAGGCCTAACCCTAACACTAAAACTAGCACTAAACCTAGCCCTAATTTAGCCCTAATCCTAAACCTACCTCTAACCCTATCCCAAAGACTAACTCGAACTCTCACCCTAGCCCTATTTTTATTTCTAACCCTATCCATTATCATTACCCTAACACTAGCCCTAAACTTAGCCGTAACCCTAGCCATACTGCTAAACCTAAATGTAAACATAACAATAAATCTAAGCCTAATCTTCACCCTACCACTAGCCCTATCACTACCACTAATCATAAAACTACCCCTAACTCTAGGCCTAGTTCTAAAACAAAACTAAGCCATAGCCCTATCCTCAACCCTAGCCTAAACTTAACCAGAGACCTGACATTATACCTATCTCTAAACCTAATGCTAATTCTAAGCCTAGACTTAATCCTAAACCTAATTTTAACCCTATCCCTTACCCTAATTTTATCCCTTCACCTAGCACTAAACATAGCTGTAATATCATACCTTACCCTAAGCCTAATGCTAAACCTAACCCTAGCCCTAAACCTAGCCCTAAATCTAACACTAACCCTATCACTATTCTTATTCTAATTTAGCCCTAACAGTAAACCTAACCCTATCCCTATCCCTAAGACTAACTGTAACTCTCGCCCTAGTACTATCCCTAGTTCTAAGCATATCCCTTACTATAACCCAAAGGCTAGCCATTTCTTTAGCCACAAACTTAGCCCTAACCTTCGCCCAAGGCTTAAACCTGAATCTAAAATTAAAATTAAGTATCAACCTCACCCTAACACTAGCCCTAACCCTAATGCTAATTGAAAAACTAGCCTTAAATCTACCCTAACTCTAAAACAAAAAGGAGCCATGACCCTAACCCTTAACCTAAACAAAACCCTAAAGCTACACCTAGTCCTAAACCTATCCCTAATTTGAGTCCTAACCCTAATCCTAGAAATAATCCTGACACTAACTTGGCCCCTAACACTAACCCTAGCTTTAAACATTGCCCTCACACTAACCCTAGAACTAACCCTAAACAGAAACCTAGTTCTTTCATTAGACGTAGCCCTAATGATAACACAAATCCTAAACCAAATCCGAGACCTAACCCTACATTTTAACTCTAATCCTAATCCTAACCCTGTCTCTAAACCTAACCTTAACCCTACCTTAAACCTTATCCCTTGCCCTACTCAAACCCTAACCCCAATGCTACAATAGTCATAATATTAATCTTTCGCCTGCCCCCAAACCTCATTCTATTACTAGTCCGATCCTAGCCCTCATTCTAGCTCTAAACCTAACCCTAACTCTGATCCTTATACTGTCTCTGACACTAAATCTAAGTCCAAACCTGACATAACACTAAACCAAAACCTAACACTTTCCATACAGGTAAATCTATACTTAAACCTAACATACACTAGCACTAGACGAAACTTAATCCTAAATATAGTCATAAATTTAGCTCTAGGTAAAACAACAACAACAACAAAAAAAAACCTAGCACTAGCCCTAACAATAACCAATAGCCTAACTTAAATACTAAGCCTATCCCTAGACCCAATGCTAGTCGTAATTCTGGCACTCAACCTATACCTAACCCTATCCTGAATAATGACGCTTAACCCTAAAAAAACTCTAGCTCTAAATCTTATCCAAACCCAAAATCTAACACTGACACTAGACATATTAATAACCCTGACCCTAAAACAAGCCATAAACATATTCTTAGCTCTTATATTTCCCATAGCCCTAATGTTAATCGTAAACCACTCAAAACCTAGCGCTTATCCTAGGCCTAAAACTTGCCCTAATCGTAAGTCTAACAGTAATCCTAGACCTAAGCGTAATTGTACACTCGCCTTAGCCCTAAACCCAGCTCAAACTCTAACCCATACCCTAAATATAACCCTAACCCTAACCGTAACCTTGATTCTAACCCTAAACCTACTTCAAAACCTAACCCTACCTGAAATGCTAATTCTTACCCTAAAACTATGTCTGACACTAACCCTAGGCCTAACCCTAACCCGAGCCGTAATAGTAACTTTATCCCTAGCCCTAACCTTAGCTCTAACACTATCCATTACCCTAAAGATGAGCCTAACTCATATGCTAACCCTAGGTGTAACACTAACCCTATCGCTAACACTAACCCTATTTATTACTCTAAATCTAACTTGAACACTAAACCTAATCCTATCCATTACCCTATCCGTAACTCTAACCCCAAAGCTAATTCAATCCTTAACACTAAAAGTTAACCTAAACCAAACCCTACCCAGACCCTTGTCCTAAAAATACACCTAGCTTTAAACCTGACCCTTACAAAAACCTAACCCTTACACTAGACCTAGCTGTAACCTAACCCTAAAACTAACACTAACCACAAATCTAGACCTGGCATTAGTCCTATCACTAATCCTAGCCCTAGCCCTAACACAAACTCTCATCCTGGCACTATACAAAGACTTAATCCTAACCCTAGCTCTAACTCTAATTCTAACACTCGTCCTAGCCCTAAACTTAGCAATAACCCCATCCCTTCCCCTAACCAAAACCCTAAACCTAGGCCTAAACCTAACACTAACCCTAGCCCTGAATCTAGCTTAATTTAACCCTAACCCTAAACCTAATCCTACCCTGGCCCTAAGACTAATTCTAACTATCGCTCTTGCCTTATTTCTAGTTCTAACTCTATCCCTTAATAACCCTAACACTAGCTCTAACCTTAGCCCTAAACATAGTCATAGACCTAAACCTAGGTCTAATCATAACAATAAATCTAAGCCTAAACCTCACCATACGACTAGCGCTATCACTATCACTAATCCTAAAAGTAGTCCTAGCTGGAAAACAAAACTGGGACAATGCCCTAACACTAACCATAACCAAATCATAATTCTAGAGTTGAAATTAGACATATCCCTAATTCTTACCCTAACTTTTACACAAAACCTAACCCTACACCTAGCCTTAACCCTAGCCCTTTTTCGAGTCTATCCCTAACTCTAATCAGTAACACTGATCTTGACTCTGATGGTAACACTAACACTATCTCTAATCATCACCCTAAAACTAAATCTAATCTACACACTAGATAATGATATAATGCTAAACTTAACACTAGTCCTAATCATTACCCTAGTTTTAACATTAGTCCTAGTCCTAAATAGACCTAACCTAACTCAAAACCTAGAACTAATCAGAGCACTCACCTTAGATTTAACCCTAGTCCTAACCCTAAAACTACTTCTAATACTTAACCTAAACCTAAACATAAACCTAAACCTTGTCCTAACCCAAATCTAACCCAAACCATAGCCCTAATCCTAAACATAATCCTAGCCCTATCCCTAGCTCCAATATTATCTATTACCCTAACCATAACCATAACCAAATTCAAACCCAAGACCTAACACTAATCATAGAACTAACCTAACAATAACTCTAGTTCTAATTGTAATTTTAATCCAATCTATTACCCAAACCAAAACCCTAACGGAATTCTATCCCTAGGCCTAAACCTAACCCCATCCCTGACCCTAAACCTGTCCATTACTCTAAATCTAACCTTAACTTTAAACTTAACTGTATCCATTAACCTAACTCTAACACTAACCCAAAGGCTTATTTGAGCCCTAAGCCTAATTTTTAACCTAACCCATACTCTGACCCTGACTCTGACCCTAATAGTACCCCTAGCTGTAAACCTGACCCTAACATTTAAGCTAACACATATAATAGACCTGGCCATAATCCTTAGCCTAAAACTATACCTAACCATAACCCTAGACATGACATTAGCCCTATCCCTAATTCTAGCCAAAACTCTAGAACAAATCCTAGCCCTAATCCTATCCCTAAGCCTAGTCTTCATCCCAACCCTAACATTAACACTAGCCCTAATCCTAATTTTATGCTTTGCCCTAGCCCTAAATGTAGCTGTAACATCATACCTTACTCTAACCCTAATGCTTACCCTAAACCTACCCCTAAACCTAGGCCTAAACCTACAACTAACCATAGCTCTAATCTAGCTCTAATTTAGCCCTAATGCTAACACAAATTTTTGCCCTATTCCGAGGCCTATACCTAGGTACCCTAAACTTAACCCTAATCTTAAACCAAGCCTAACTCTACCTCTAACTCTATCCCATACCCCAAAGCCAAACCCTCACCCTAATGCTACCCTAGTCCTAACCATAATTCTTAGCCTACCTCAAACCCTATTTCTATTGCTAGTCTAACCCTAGCCCTTATTCTAGCTCTAATCCTAACTAATTCTGACCCTTATTCTGACCCTAACACTAACCCTGGGTCTAAACCTGACATTAACCCTAAAGCAAACCCTAACCCTACCTCTACTGGTAAACCTATACCTAAACCTAACAGTAACACTAGCACTAGACAAACCTAATCCTAAATAGAGTAATAAATATACCCTTAGCCCTAAGCAGAAACACAGCACTTGCCCTAACAATAACAGATAAACTAATTTAAAAACTAACTCTATCTCTAGACCCAATGGTGGTCCTTAATCTGGACCTCACCCTAACCGTAACCCGAACAATGACCGTTGCCCTAAAAAAACCCTAGCTCTAAATCTCATCCTAACAACAAACCTAATTAGAACACTAGACTTATCCATAACCCTAACCCTAAAACTATCCATAAGCATATCCTTAGCTCTTACATTACCCATAGAACTAATCTTAGCCATAAATCTCACACAAACGTACCCCTTATTCTAGCCCTAAACATAGCCCTTCTTGTAACCCTAACAAGAAGCCTAGACAAAACCCTAAAGCCAACCCTCGCCCTAACCCTAATTCTAGCTCAAAATCTATCCTTAATCTAAACATAACCCTAACCCTAAACCTAAAATTAGCCATAATTCCAACCATAACCCTCACACTAGCACTAATTCTAGCTCCAATGCTAACACTTACTCCAAACCTAACCCTGACATAGACCCTAGGCCTAACCCTAGCCCTCATCCTAATTCTAACCTTAACCTTAGCCCTAAACTTAGCTATAACCCTATCCATTACCCTAAAGATAAGCCTAACACAAATGCTAACCCTAGGCCTAGTGCTAACACTATTGCTAAAACTAATTTTATTCAGTACTCTAAGTCTAACCTGAACCTTGAACCTAACCCTATCGATTTCCCTAACCTGAATGCTAACCCTATCTTTAATTCTGACACAAGCCTTAACCCTAAATTTTAACCTAAACCAAACCCTACACGAACCCTGATGCCAATAATAAACCTAGATTTAAACCTGACCCTTATCCTAAACCTAACCCTTACACGAGATCTAGCAAAAACCTAACACTAAAACTAACCATAATCATAAACCCATACCTGACATTAGCCCTCACCCTAGACCTGAACATAGGTATAAACCCATCCTTTTCCCTAACCCTATCACTAACCTTAACTTTAATAGCGCTAACCATAGGCCTAACCCTAACACTAATCCTAGCACTAATCCTAGCCCTAATTTAGCCCTAACCCTAACTCTATCTCTAACGTACGCCTAAGACAAACTCTAACTCTCCCCCAGCCCTATTTCTAGATCTAACCCTATCCATTACAATAAACCTAACACAAGCCCTAACGTTATCCCTAATACTAGCCCTAGACCCTACCCTAGATCTAATCATAACTCTACATTTGACCCATACCCTAAACCTAATCCTGAACCTACCACTAAACCTAACATTATCGCTAATTCTAAAACCAGCTGTAACCCTAGCCTTATCTCTAAACAAAATTGATCCATTTTCCTAACACTAAATGTTAACCTAAACTTAACCCTTACACTAAACCTAGCCACAACCTTCTACCCCTAATTAATGTCCTAGTCCTAAAATTAACCCTGACCCTTACTTATGTTCTAACACTAACCTTAATTCTAAATATCACACTAACCCTAGAGATAGGACTAATACTAGATATAGACGAAATACTAATTCTAATCATGACCTTAGTTTTTATATTAGCCATAGCCCTAACCCTAGCCCTAAACCTAACAGAAAAACTAGCCCTAATCTGAGTTTAACCCTAGATGTAAACCTAAACATAACCCTAGCCCTAACCCTAGCTCTAACTTTTTCACTTACCCTAAGCCAAACCCTATCCATAATGGTAACCTTGGTCCTAATACTAATCCAGAGCCTAATCCGAACCCTAACCCTATTAGTAGTCATAACCCTAGCCCTCATTCTACCTCTAACCCTAACTCAAATCCTTATCCTAACACAAACCTTCAGTCTAAATCTGACCCCCTAAACCAAACCCTAAAACTAGCGCTATAAACTTATACCTGAACCTAACCATAACACAAGTGCTAAACAAAAGCCTAATTTTAAATATAGCCATAACTCTAGGCCTAGACCTAAAACAAAAAAACAAACAAACCAAAAAAAAAAAAAAAAACTGAGACCTAGCTCTAATATAATCCTTAACCTAAAGCAAACACTAACTCTATCCCTAGACCTAATTCTGTCTTTCACCCTAAACTTAACGCTAACCTGAACACTGACCCTAACACTAACACTAAACCTAGATCTAAACCTGAACCTAACACAAAACCTAAACCTAACACTAGACATACTCATAAACCTAACCCTAAAACTAGCTCTAATCATAACCCTAATTCTTACATTACACAAAGCCTTAATCCTGGACCTAAACCTAAAACAAAACCCAGCCCTAATCCAAGGCCTAAACCTACCACAAGCATTACCATAATCTTAAATGTAGCCATAACCCTAATCCTTGCCTTAGACATAACCCTAGCTCAAAGCCTAACTCTTAGCCTAAATATAACCCTATCCCTATTTGTAAACACAAACCTAACCCTAGTCCTAATCCTAACCTTAACCCTAGTAATAACGCTAGCTCTAACCCTAACATTACTTTAACCCTAACCCTAACCTTAATAAAAAGCCTAGACCTAAACCTAACCCTATTTCTAACCCTAATCAAAAACCTAATCTTCTACTTAACTCTTAACATACCCCTTGCCATAAACTTAACCCTAAACATCCCATGAATCAAAACTAAACCTCTCCCTAAACCTAAATTTAACCATGACCTAAACTTAACCCTAATCCAAATCTTACATCTAATTTAATACATTACTCTAAAACTAACCCTAACCCTAATGAAAACCCTAGCCCTAACCCCAACCCTAACCATAACCCTAACTATAACCCTACCCTAGACCTAACACTAAATCTAACACTCCCCCTAGCCCTAATCATAACTTAAACCCTAACCCTTATCCTAAACCTAACCTTAACCCTAGCCCTAGCACTAATCATAACCTTAACTCTAGCCCTAACCCTAATATTAAACCTAGCCCTAATCCTAGCCCTAATATAGCCCTATACCTAACCCTAACCATAATCCTAAAATTAAGAGTAACTATAATTCTCACACAAGAACTATCCCCACTTCTAACGCTCTCTCTTACCATAATCCTAACCCTAGTCATAAGCCTTGCACTATCCTTAGCCCTAGCACTAACTCTAGATTGAAACATATCTCTAAAACTATCCCTAAACTAATGCCTCAGCCAAACGCTGAAACTAGCTCTAACACGAATGCTTTTAGAAAAATTAGCCCTAACCCTAGCCCTATCCCTAAAACAAAACTCAGCCATACCCCTAACACTAACCCGTACACTACACCAAACCCTAACACTACACCAGCCCTAAAGGTAGCCCTAATTTGAAACCTAAACCTAACCCTAAACCTAACCATGTCTCTGACTCTTATCCAAACATTAAATCTAGCTCTAAACATAACCCTAACCTTAAACCTAACCCTAAAACTAGGCCTAGACCTAAACTTAACAATAAAACTAACTTTAATCATAACCCTATTTCTTTCAATAGCCATAAACTTAACACTAACCCTAACCCTAATACAAAACTAGTCCTAATCCAAGCGTAACATGAGCTTAAACCCTAAACCTAACTAACCCTAGTCCTAACCATAGCTCTAACACTATCACTTACCCTATGCCAAGCCCTCATGCTAATGCTAACCATATTTTTAGCACTAATCCTAAACCTAACCAAAACCTAACTCTATAACTAGTCCTTATCCTAGCCTTCATTTTAGATCTAACAATAACCCAAACCTTAACCCTATCCCTGACCATTATTCAAAACCTAACACTAATCTTAGGTCTAAATCTAAACCTAACCCTAAACTGAACCCTAACACTAGCCCTACTGGTAACCTTATACCTAAGCCTAACCCTAACACTAGACCTAGACCTAAATCTATTCCTAAATCTAGCCATAACTATAGCTCTAGACCTAAAGGCAAACTAGACTTAGCCTTAACAAAAACCCTTAACCTAAACCAAAATCTAACCCTACCTCTAGACCTAACAATAGTCTTACTTCTGGCTTTAACCCTAACCATTACCCTACCCGAACATTGTCCCTGGAACTAACACTCACCCTAGCTCTAATCTTCACCCTAATCCTAAAACTAAAGCTAAAAATACACCAAATCCTAACATTTACCATAAAACTAGTCTTAATCATTACACCAGATCTTACATTAGCCATAGCCCTAACCTATCATAAAACCTATCCCTAATCCAAGCCCTACCTTAGCTTCAAGACTAAAGCTAACCCTAACAATAACCCGAGCCCTAAGTATATCCCTATGCCTAACCCTAGACCTAATACTAACCATAACCCTAGCCCTAACCCTAGCTCTAACTCTATTCATTACCATAAGATAATTATAATTCTTATGCTAAACCTAGTTGAGACCCTAACCTAGCACTAGCCTTAACCCTATGAATTAACCTACACCTAACCTGAACCCTAAACCTAACTGTGTCATTATCCGATCCCTAAACATAAGACTAATTTGAGCCTTAAACCTAAACCTTAACCTAACCCTAACCCTAAACTTGACCCTGACTCTAATAATGCCCATAGCTCTAAACCTGACCCTAGCAAAAACCTAAATTTTACAATAGACCTAGCCATAAATTTAACCCCAAAAATATACCTAACAGTACCCTAGACCTGAAATTAGCCCTAGCTCTAATTCTAGCCCTAACCCTAATACAAAAGTTAGCCAATATCCTAGCCATTAACCTCGCCTTAATCATAACCCTAACTCTAATGTTAACACAAACCTTGACCCTAGTCTTAAAACTAGCTATATTCCCTTACCTTACCCTAAACGTAACCCTAGGCCTAAACCTAACACTAACCCTAGCCCTAACCCTAGGCCTAAACCAACACTAACGCTAACTCTAGTCCAAGTCCTAATTTAGCTCTATCCCTAACCCTACCTCTTGCCCTAACTCTAACTCTCACAATAGCTCTATACCTAATTCTAAATCTATCTTTACCATCACCATACACCAAGCCCTAAACGTAGCCCTACCCTAGCCCTATATTAATCCCTGTCTCAAAACCTAGATCTCAACCTAACTCTAAATTTAACTCTAACCCTAAGACTAAATTAAGCCGTAAATCTACTCCTATCACGAACACTTAACCTAAGCCTAAATCTCACACTTACACTAGCCCTAAGACTAATATTAAAACTAGCCCTAACCCTACCCCTAGCCCCAAAACAAAACCAAGTCATAGCCCTAAACTTAACCCTTAAGCTAAACCAAACCGTTAGCCTACACCTAACCCCAATTCGATTCTTAATTATAGTCTAACCCTACCCTGAAAACTAACCCTGATCCAGACTCTGACTCAAACACTAACCCTCACTCTAAACAACATCATCACTGTAAACCTAACCTTAACACTAGACATAGACCTAACTCTAACCCTATAACTAGCTGTAATCCTAAACGTACTTCATACATTAATAGTAGCGTTAACCCTAGCCCTAACCTAACCAATACCTAGCCTTAATCCGAGTCCTAAACCTAACTTTAACCCTAAACATAAACCTAACCCTAACCCAAAAAATAACCTTAATCCTATACATAACCCTAGCTCTAACCTTAGGGCTAACTCTATACATTACCCTAACAATAATGCTAACCATTATGATAACTCTAGGCCTGATCTAGATAAATTACACTAAACCAAACCTAAACCCTAAATCTAGCCCTTTCATTATCCTAACCCTAAAACTAACTCTAATTTTACCTCTGTACCTAAACACTAACAATCCAAAATCTAATCCTGACCATGATTCCACCCTAGATGTCTAAACCGGACCCTAACCAAAAGCCTAACCATTACACTGGACTAAGCCATAAACCTAACACTAAATCTATCCCTAACTGGAAGCCTAGACCTGGCATTAGACATAGTCCTAATACTATCCCTAACCCTAAAACAAATCCTAGTCCTCATCATTGAACTAAACATAGCCTTAATCATAACCTTAAAACTAACCCTACTTCTAACCCTAATACAAACCCTTGCCCTTGATCTAAACCTAGCTATAAAAAACATCCCTTATGCTAAATATTATCCTAACTCTAACCCTAACCCTAGTAGTAATGCTTGCCTTATCCTTAGCCCTAGCACTAACCCTAGATTGAAACTTAACTCTAAATCTAACCCTGACTTGATGCCTAAGCCTAATCCTAAAACTAGCCCTAACCCAAGCCCTAACACTAACCCTAGCAATAATTTAGCCCTATACCTAAACCTAACCCCAACCCTAGCTCTAAGACTATCTCTAAACCTCACATTAGCCCTATTATTTTTCTAACCCTATTTCTTTTGGTAACCCTAACCATGGCCCTAACCCTTTCCCTATCATCCCTAGCAATATCCTGAGGCAAAACATAACTCTAAATCTAACCCCAACACAAAGCCTAAGCCTAATTCTAAAACTAGCTCAAACAATAACACCAATCCTAAAATGAACTATAATTCTAGATTTATCTCTAAAATAAAACAGAGCCATAGCTCTAACCCTAACCATTAACCTAAACCAAACCCTAACCTTACTCCTAGACCTAACTCTAGCCCTAATTCAAGTTGGAAGCCTAAGCCTAAAACTAACTCTGAACCTGACACTGACACTAACACTTCTATCTCTAAACATCATCCTAACTATAAACCTAACCCTAACACTAAACCAAGCCATAATTTTAAACCTAGTACTTACATTAGCTGTAACTCTAACCCTAACCCTAACATAAACCAAAACCAAGCCCTAATCCGAGCCCTAACCCTAGCTTCAAACCTAATCTAAACCTAACACTAGCCCTAATTGTAACCATAACGCTAGCCTTTAAGTTATCTCTAAATCTATCCATTACCATAACAATAACCATAACCATAACAATAATGATAACCCTAGGCATAAACCTAACCCTATTCCAGATCCGAACCCTTCCATTACCTAAACCAAACCTGAATCCTCAACCTAAACCTATCATTACCATAACCCTAATTCTAAAATTAATTCAAGCCCAAACTTGAAAATTCAGCCTATGATAAAACCCTAACCCAGACCTTGACTCTAATAATACCACTAGCTCTAAACTTGAAGGTAACCCAATACCTAAATCTTAGCCTAAACTTAGCCATAAAATTATCCCTAAAACTATCTTTAATCATAATTCTGGACCTGAAATTTGCCCTATCTCTTATCCTAGTCCTAACACTAAAATCACACCTAGCCCCCATCCTAGACTTAAACCTAGCCTTAATCATTACCCTAAATCTAGCCCTACACCTAACCCTAATTCTAACCCACACCCTACCTCTAACAATAGCTATAATGTCATCCCTTACTCTAAATTTAAACCTAACCCTAACCCTAAGCCTAGGCTTAAGCTAAACCCAAAACCCAGTCTTAATTCTAGCCCTAATTTAACTCTATTTCTAATCCTATCCTAACCCTAGACCTAAGGCTAACTCTAATTCTTGCTCTAGCCCTATCCCTATCCCTAGTTCAATCCCTATCTGCTACCATAAACCTAACACTAACCGTAACACTTGCCTTGAATTTAGTCCCAGCCCTAACACTAACGCTGAATCTAAACTTACACCTAAGGCTAAGCCTAAGACTAACACTAGCCCTAACTCTAATGATAATTGTAAAACTAGCCCTAAACCTAATCCTAGCAGTAAACCAAAACCAAACAATAGCTCTAACCCTAAACCTTAATTTAAACGAATCATTGAAACTACACCTAGAACTAAACCTAGCCCTAATTCAAGTCCTAAGCCTCACCTTAAAACTAATCTTGACCCTGACTCATATCCTAACACTCACCCTAGGTCTAAACACCACTCAAAACTCAAACCGAACAATAATATTAACAATAGCCCTAATTCGAGTCTTAACACTAACGCTAAAACTAACCCTGACTCTGACTTCTATCCTAACAAGAACCATAGCTATAAATATCATCCTAACATTAAATCTAACACTATCCCTTTTTCTTACATTAGCCGTTACCCTAATGCTAGCCCTATACCTAACACAAAAACTAGCCCTAAAAAGCCCTAAACCTTGTTTAAACACTAATTATAACCCTAACCATAGTCCTAACCCTAGATCTAAATGAATCCCTTAAACTAAGTGATACCCTAAACCCAAAAGTCAACCTAGACCTATCCCTAGTCTTTAGACTAACTACAACCAAATCCCTATTAATTCTCCTAAACCTAGCCTTCATTTTAGCTCTATCACTATCCGAAACCCTAACCCTAGCCCTGACCCTTATACTTACCCTAACACTAAACCTAGGTCTAACCCTAACCCTACCCCTAACCCAAAATTTACCATAATCCTATCCCTAGACCTAACTCTTAACCGAACTCTCAGCCTAGCCTTAACCATAGCTCAGAACCTAACCCTTACACTAAACATAACCATAAACCTAATCCTAGCTCTAACCCTCACTTTAACCCTAACACAAGACCTAATTCTAACCATAACCCTAGCTCTAATCTTAACTCTAACTCTGTCCATTACCCTAAACATAACCCTTACCCTAATGCTAAGCCTAGGCTTAACCATAACCTTATCACTTTCCCCAAAACTATCAATTACCCTAAGCCTAACCCTATAATTATGCAAACCCTAAGCCTCATGTTAAGTTGAGCCCTAAACCTAACCTCAAACCTAAACCAAACCCTAACTTTGACCATGACCCTAAAAATCCCCCTACCTATAAAGCTGACTTTTACCCTACCTACCTCTTACACTAGACCTAGCCATAAACCTAACCCTAAAACTATTCTTAATCTTAACCCTAGACCTGATTTTAACCCTAGCCATAATCCAAGCCCTAAACCTAACACAATCCCTAGCCTTAATCCTAACCCTAAACATAGCCTTAATTTTATCCCTAACCCAAACCCTAGGCCTGACCCTAACCCTAATCCTAGCCCTAATCTTAGGCCTAATTTAGCCCTATCCCTAACCCTAACCCTAACCCTAGCCCAAAGACTAACTCTAACTCTCACTCTAATCCTAACAATAGTTCTAACTCTATCCCTTACTAGAACCCTTATCCTAGCCCTAACCCTTGGTCTAACCCGAGCCCTATACATTGCCCTGGCCATAACCCTAAATCTAACCCTAATGCTAAATCTAACCCTAACCCTAAGCCTAAATCTAAACCTAACAGTAGCCCTAAAGTTAACGCTAATACTAAAACTAACCCTAATACTAACCCTAGCTCTAGAACACAACCGAGCCATAGCCATAACCCTAACCATTAACCTAAACCAAACCCTTACTCTACACGTAGCCCTAATCATATCTAAAATTCTATTCTTAACCCTAACCCCAAAACTTAACCTGACCCTGCCTCTTACCTAACACTAAACATCATCACCATAAACCTCAACCTAACACTAGAACTAGCCCTAACCCTAACCCTATAACTACTGCTAATCATAACCCTCCTTCATAGATTTGCCATAGCCTTAATGCTAGTTCTAACTTAACCAAAAACCTAGCTTAAACTGAGTCCTAAACCTAGCTTTAACCTTAAAATTAAACCTAACCCTAACCTCAAACTAGCCCTAATCCTATACATAACCCGAGCACTAACATTAAGTCTAAATCTTTCCATTATCCTAACAATAACCCTAATCCTTAAGTGAACCCTAAGCCTTACACTAACCCTATCTATTACACTAAACCAAACCTAAATCATAAAACCCTGTCATTACCATTACCTAAACTCGAACCAAACCCAAACCCTAACCCTGAACCTGACATTAAAAATAACCCTACATATAAACCTGAATCTGATCCTAAAACTAATTCTTACACTGGACCTAACATTATATCTAGCCCTACCTATAACCTTACACCAGACATTAGCCATAGCCCTAATACTATCCCTAACCCTAACACAAACCATTAACCTCATCCTAGCCATAAACCTAGCCTTAATCATAACTCTAACCCTAACTAAGCCCCAACCCTAATACTAAACCTTGACTTAGCCATGAACCTAGCCAAAACCACATCCCTTACCCTAAAAGTAACCCTAATTCTAACCCTAACCTTTTTTATCACAATTGCCTTACCCTTAGCCCTAGCTTTAACACTAGATTGAAACCGAACTTTAAATCTAACCCTAACTTGATGCCTAACCCAAAAACTAGACTTAAACTAGATGCTAATTCTAAAACTAGCTCTAACCCTACACCTAACACTAACCCTAGCTGTAATTTAGCCTTATCCCTAACCCTAACCCTAATCCTAGCCCTAAGAATAACTCTCTCACATTGGCCCTATCACTCATTTTAATTCTATACCTTCCCATAAACCTAACCCTATCTCAAATTCTAGTCCTAATATTTGCCCTATCTTTAGCCCTAGCATTAACCTTAGATACAAACCTAACTCTAAATTTAACCCTAAACCGAAGCCTAAGCCTAAATCTAAGACTAGCCCTAACCCTAACAATACTCCTAAAAATTTCACCAACCTTAACCCTAGCCCTAAAACCAAACCAAGACAAAGTTTTAACCCTAAACCTTAACCTAAACCAAGCCCTAACCCTACAACTAGTCCTAACCCCAGCCCTAATTCGAGTTTTAGGCAAAACCCGAAAACTAACCCTAACCCTTACTCTGACCATAACAGTAACCCGAGATTTAAACATCACCCTAACCCTTAACCTAAACCTAACAGTAAACCTAGCCCTAAAACACTAAAAGTAGACATAATCATACCCTAGTACTAACATTAGCTTTAACCGTAATCCTAGCACTAACTTAACTCAAAACCTAGCCCTAACCATAATAATAATGATAACCCTAATCATAAACATAACCCTAGCCCTAAAATGATTTCTAACTATATCCATTACCATAACACTACCCCTCCTAACTAATGCTACCCCTAACACTAATGCTAATTTGAGCCCTAACTTTAAACCTTAACCTACCCCAAACCCTATCCCAGAACTTCCATCTAATAATACCCCTAGCTCTAAACCTGAGGCTAACCCTAAACCTAACCCTTCAACTAGACGTACCCATAATCCTAATCCTAAAAGTATCTTTAACCACAATTCTGGACCTGAAATTAAATGTAGCACTAATCCTAGCCCTAACACTCAAAAATAAACTTAGCCCTTGTCCTAGCCCTAAACCTAACCTTAATCATAACCCTAACAATAACCACAACCCTAACCCTAATTATAGCCCTCACCCTAACTCTAAACATAGCTATAAAGCCAATTCTAACCCCAAATTTTACCGTAACTCTAAACCTAAACTCTAAACTCTAATTCAAACCCTAATCCTAACCTAAACAAAAGGCTTAAACTAAACACTAAACGTAGAACTAATCCGTACAATAATAAGGTCCTATCCCTAACCCAAACCCTACCCCTCAGACTAACTCTCTCCCTAAGCCTATCCTTAATTCTAACACTCTCCCTTACTATAACCTTAAACCTAGCCATAATCCTTGCCCTATCTTTACTTCTAGCCCTAACACTAGATCTAACCCTAATTCAAATTTAACCCTAAAACGAAGCCTAATACTAACACTACCACTAGCCCTAACCCGAACCTTAGGACTAAAACAAAACCGAGCATTAGCCCTAACCTTAAACCTTAACTTAAATGAAACCTTGACACTACTACTAGACCTAACCATAGCCCTAGATCGTGTCCTAACCCTAGCCATAAAAGAAACCCTGACCCTGACTCATATCCTAACACTCACCCTAGTTCTAAACACTGCCCTCACCTTAAACTGAACCTTAACACTAACCCTAGCCCTAATTTGACTCCTAACTCTAACTGTAAAACTAAGTCTTAGCCTGATTTCTTTCCTACCATGAAATATAGCTATAAATATCACCCTAAAATTAAACCTAACCCTAACACTAAACATAATCCATACCCTAACACCAAAACTAACCCTAATGGTAACCCTAGTTCTTACATTAGCCAATGCCCTAATTCTAGCCCTAAACTTAACACAAAACCTAGGCCTAATATGAGCTCTAAACTTAGCTTTTACCCTAATTCTAACCATAACCATAGCCCTAACTCTAACTCTAAACCAATCCCTTACCCTAAGCAAAAGCCTAAAACTAAGGGTAACCCTAGACCTATCATTAATTGTTAGGCTAACCAAAACCCTAACCATATTAATAGCCCTTACCCTTGTCCTCATTCTAGATCTAACCCTATCCAAAACCCTAACACTAACCCTGACCCTATTACTTACCCTACCACTAATCCTAGGTCTAATCATAACCCTAACCCTAACTCAAAACTTACTGTTATCCTATCCTTAAACCTAATTCAGAACCTAATTCTCAGCCTAGCCCTAACTATAGCTCAGAACCTAACCCTTACCTTAAATATAACCTTAACCAAACGCTAGTTCTAACTCTCACCCTAACCCTAAATAAAGACATAATCTTAACCATAACCCTAGCCCTAAACTTAAGTCGAACTGTATCATTACCCTAAACATAAATCTTAAAATAATCCTAACCGTAGGCCTAACCCTGAACGTATAACTATCCCCAAACTTATCAGTTACCCTAATCCTACCCTGAATCCTAGACCTCATCTAGTAATTACCCTAAACCCTAACCCTAATGCTAATTTGAGCCCTAACCATAAACTCAAACCTAAATCAAACCCTAATACTGACACTGACCCTAATAATTTGCTAGCTCTAAACCTCACTCTTACCCTATATCTAACCCTTACACTAGACCTAGCCATAAAACTAACCCTAAAAATATTCCTAAGCATAACCCGAGACCTGATATTAGCCCTAGCCATGATACTAGCCCTAATCCTAAAACAAACCATAGCCCTTATTCTAGCCCTTACCATAGCCTTAATTATAACCCTAACCATAACTTTAGGCCTAACTTTAGAGTTAGGATTAGGGTAAAGATAGTGTTAGGTTTAGGTTTCAGGTTAGGTTTTAGGTTTCACTAACCCTAGCCCTAATCTTAGACCTAATTTAGCCCTATACATAACCTTAAACCTAACTATAGCTTAAAAAAATAACTCTAACTCTCACCTTAGTGCTAACCCTATTTCTAAACCTTTACTTTACTGGAACCCTAATCCTAGCACAAACCATAGATCTAACACTAGCCCTATTCATAGCCCTAGCAGCAATTCTAGAAATAACCCTAACTCTAAATCTAAACCTAATCCCGAGCCTAAACCTAAATCTAGCCCTAGCCCTAACCCTAAGTCTAATCCTAAAAATAGCACTAACCCTAGTCCTAAAACAAAACCAAGCCATAGACCTAAATCTAACCCTTAATATAAACTAAGCCCTAACCCTACCCTTAGCCATAATTCTAGCCCTAATTCGAGTTTTAAGCCAACCTAACCCTACAACTAAACATGATGCTGACTCTGACCTTAACACTAATTTAGCTCTAAACATAACCCTAACCCTATGCCTTAAACTAATCATAGATCTAGTCCTAACCCTAACATTAAAATTAGCCCTAATCACAACACTCGTACTTATATTAGTCATTACCCTAAACGTAGCCTTAATTTATCCTAAAACCTAGCCTCATTCTGAACACTATCTTTAGATTAACCCCTAACCCTAAACCAATCACTAATCATTACTATAACCCTAGCTGTAACCCGACTTCTAACCCTATCCATTACCCTAACCATACCCTAACCCTAACCCTAATAATAAACCTGGGCTTAAACATAACCGTATTTCTAATTCTAACCCTATCCATTACACTAAACCTCTCCTGAAACCTAAACCTAATACTATCTTTACCCTAATCCTAACTCTAATGCTAATTCAAGTACTAATAATTAAGCATTAACCTATCCAAAACACAAATAGGGACCCTGACCCTAATAGTACCCTCAGCTCTAAAACTTACCCTAACCCTAAACCTAACCCTTACACTAGACGTAGCCATAAACCTAACCCTAAAACTATTTTTAACACTGGAGCTGAAATTAGCCCTAGCCATAATCCAAGCCCTAAACCTAGGCCTATTCTTTACCTGAACCATAACCCGAGTCCTATTCCTAATTCTATTCCTCACCCAAAGAATAAAATTAACTATAACCTCATCCCTACCCAAAAACTAACCATAAACCTAAACCTAATCCTAACCCTCACTCTAAACCTAGCCCTAACACAAAGCCTCGTGTTAATCCTAGCCTTTATTTAATCCTATCCTAACCCTAAACCTAGCCATAAGACTAACTCTGAGTCTTGCCCTGCACATAGCCCTAGTTCTATCCTAAGCCTTAATCCTAATCCTAGATCTAAGCCTAAATCTAAATCTAAAATTAACTCTAAATTCAACTGTAACAATAAGCCTAAACCAAACCATAACACTACTCCAAACCATAAGGCTAATCCTAAAATGTGTCCTCTTCCAAGCCCTAGCCATAAACCAAAAACAATCCATAGCCCTATTCCTAACCCTTAACCTAAATCAAACCCTAAACCTACAAATAATTCTAAAACAAACTCTGAAACTAACCCTGATCCTGACACTGACACTAACACTAATCTCAGTTCTAACATCACCCTAACCTTAATTAACCCTAACACTATATCTAGCCTTAACCTAACCTTAAATCTGGCCTTAAACATAAACTTAGTTGATACGTTAGTCATTGTCCTGACAGTAGCCGTAGCCCTAACCCTAACACAAATTCTACAACTAATCCAAACGCTAACCTCAGCTTTTACCCTAATAATAGGCCTAAATGTAACCCTAACACTAGCCCTAAACATAACTCTAACCCTATTTCTTACACTAAGCCAAACCCTAAACCAAATGCAAACCCTATCATAATCCTAATCCTTAGTCTAATTTAAAATTTAACCATAATACTAGTCTTAACCCTAGCACTCATTCAACCTCTAAAATTAACCCTGACCCTCATATGACCCTAACAATAACCCTATGTCTAAACCTGACCCAAACCCTAAACCAAACCCTAACACTAGCCCTACTGGTAACCCTATATTTATACCTAAGCGTAACACTAGGCCTAGATCCAAAGCTAATCCTAAATACAGCTATAGCTCTAGCCCTAGACCTAAACAAAATCCTAGCCCTAGCACTAACAATAACCTTTAACCTAAACTGAATACTTACCCTACCACTAGACCTAAACATAGTCATAATTCTGGAACTAACCCAAAAACCTAAACTTATCCAAAAAAATGGCCAAGATTCTAAACTGAACCTAGCTTTAAACCTGACACTAACACAAAACCTGGACCTAATACTAGAACTAGCCATAACCCTAATCCTAAAACTAGCCCTAAACACAACCCTAGCTCTTACATTACCCATAGTCCTAACCCTAGTCCTAAACCAAACACAAAACCTAGGCCTAATTTTAGGTTTAAACTTAGCTCTAAGCATACCGTCAGTCTAACCCTAGCCCTCAACCTAGCCCTAAACTAAGCCTCGCCTTTGACATAACCATAGCTCAAACATTAACCTTTACACTAAACATAACCTTAGCTCTATCCTAAAACCTTACCTAAACCTAGCCCTAATCCTAACATTAAACCTAGCCTGAACTTTAGCTCTAATTATATCCATTACCCTAACCCTAAACCTAACCTTAATTAAAACCCTATCTCTAACATTAATCCTAACTCTAACTATAAATGTTGACCTAGAGCAAAACAAAAACCTAACTCCCACCCTAGCCCTAACACTAGCTCAAACACTAACCCTTACCCTAACCTAACCATAACCCTAGGCCTAAACCTAACACTTACCTTAACCCTAAAACTTACCCAAAATCACACCCTAGCCCTAAACCTAAACCTAGCCCTAATCCTAGAGTTAGTCCAAACCATAACCTAGAACTAACGCTAGCTCTAAACCTATCCATTACACTAAACATAACGCTAACCATAATGCTAAACCTAACCCTATTGCTAAACCTAACCCATCCATTAACAAAACCTTAACTGAAACATAAAGTAAAACGTATCTTTTACGCTACACCTAAACCTAACCCTGAGTCTAATTCGAGCTCTAATATTAATCCTTTAGCTAAACCAAATGCTAACCCTTATCCTGACCCTGACGCTAATAATAATCCTAGCTCCAAAGCTTACCTTTAATAGAAACCTAACTCTTACATTAGACCTAGCCATAACCTACCCCTAAAACTATCCATAACATTAACCCTAGACCTGATATTAGCCCTAGACATGCTCCTAGCCATAACCCTAAGAGAAACCCTGGCCTTAACCTAGCTCTAAATCTAGCCTTAATCCTAAACTGAACCTTAACCCTAGGCCTAATCCTAATTCTAAACCTCAGCTTTTTTTTAAAGCTAGCTATAACTCTACTCATTCCCCCAAATTTATCCTTAACACCAATGCTAACTCAAACTGTACGCCAACCACTTGGTCTAACCCTAACACTAACCCTAGCTTTAATACTAGCACTAATTTAGCCTTAAACCTAACACTAACCCTAGCTCTAATACTAGACCTAATTTAGCTCTAGCCTTAACCCTAACTCTAGCCCTTATCCTACTTCTAATAGAGCCCTAACCTTCACACTAACCCTAACCCTAATCCTAGCTCTAATTTAGCCCTAACCCTAACCCTAACACTACTACTATGACGAACTCTAATTCTCACTCTTGCAGTATCCTTAGTTCTAACCATATTCATAACCATAACTCTAACCCTCACCCTACCCCTAGCCCTACCCCTAGCCTTAACCCTATATCTAACCCTAACTATAAATCTTACCCTAACTCTAAGTCTATACCTCAGCCTGACACTAGCCCTAACCCTGATGCTAATCCAAAATCTAGCTGTAACCGTAGCCCTTGTACTAAAACAAAACTAACCTATATACCTACACCTTAAACTAGACAAAACCCTAACCATACATCTAATATTAACTTTAGCCCAAATTTGAGTTCTAACTCTAACCCATAAACTATCCCTTATTCTGATCCTGACCCTAACAATAACCCTTACTCTAAACATTACCCTAACCCTAAACCTAACCATAATACTAGACCTAGCCCTAACCCTTACCCTAAAACTAGCACTAATTTCAACACTAGTTTATACTTAGCCATAGCCCCAACCCTAGGTGTAACCAAACCCCAAACCAAGCCCTAATCTGAGCCTTAACCCTAGCTATAATTTCAACACTAAACCTAAACCTAACCTAGAACCTAGCCCCATACCTTACCCTAACCCTAAGCCTAAACCTAACAATAATCTAGATGTATCACTAGCTCTATCTATTACCCTAACTATAACCATAACTCTAATGGTAACCCTAGGCCTAACCCTAAACTTATCCCTAAGCCTATCCTATTTCCTTAACCTAAACCTAACCTGAACACTAAACCTGTCACTATCTTTACCCTAACCCTAATCATAATGCTAATTCAAGCCCTAACCCTAAACCTTAACTTAACCCAAACCTTATACTGAACATTCCTGTGATAAAATATACCTAGTATTAACTCTGACCCTACCCCTAAATCTAACCCTTATACTAGACCTAGACATAAACCTAACCCTAAAACTAACCCTAACCATACCCTAGACCTGACATTTGCCTTAGCTGTAATTGTAGCCCTAAACTTAAAACAAACCAAACCCATAATTGTAACCCTAACCCAAGCCCTAATCCTATCCATAATCCTAGACCTAAATTTAGCTCTAATCCTATCAATTACCCTAAACATAACCATAAGTATAATGCTAACCTTAGGCATAAATCTAACCCTATGCCTAACCGTAACACTATCCATTATGCTAAATCTAACCTAAACCCTAAACCAAACCCTATCATTACCCTAAACCAAACCCTAATGCTAATTCAAGCCCTGACCCTAAACCCTAAACTAAACAAAACCCAAACCTGACCCTGATCCTAATAATACCCATAGCTGTAAACTTGACCCTTACCCTAAAACTAACAATCACACTAAAATAGCCATAAACCTAACCCTAAAACTATCCCTAACCATAACCCTAGATCTGACATTCTCCCTAACACTAATTCTTGCCCTATCACTAACACAAACACTAGCCCTCATCCTAGCCCTAAACCTAGCCTTAATAAAAACTCTAATGAAACCTTAGCCCTAACCCTAATTCTCACCTTCACCCTAGGCCTATCTCTTGCTCTAACCCCGTTGCTTACACTAAACATAACTCTAAGCCAAAAACTAACCCTAGGCCTAAACATAACCATAAACTTAGCCCTATTATGTAATTGCATCTTCTAATTAAGCCCTATACCAAAAAAAATTCTGAGCTCAGCCATAAGACTAACTCTCACTCTCACCCTTGCCCTATACCTAGTTCTAAACTTTACCCTTACAATAACCCTAATTTTAGCCATAAACCAAGACCTAAGAGTAGCTCTATTTTTACACCTAGAAAATACCCTAGATTTAATCCTAAATCTAAATCTAACATTAACTCTAAGCCTAAACCTAAACCTAACACTAGCCTTAACTTAAACCTAATGCTAAGTCTAAAACTAGCCCTAACCATAGCCCTAGACCTAAAACAAAGCTGAGCCATAGCCCTAACTTTAAATCGTCACATAAACAAAAACGTAAGCCTACACTTAGCCCTAATCTTAGCCTTATTTAGAGTCCAAACCCTAAACCTAAAACTACTCTGAACTTTAATATTACCCTAACACTAAACCTAGCTCTAAAGGTTATACCTAAACCTTCCAATGCTCCTAGTCCTAACCCTAATCATATAACTAGCCAAAATCATAAGGCTAGTCAATACATTGGCCATAACTCTAAAACCACCCCTAACTCTAACCAAAACCTAGCCTTAATGAAAGACTTATCCCTCGCATTAACCGTAAACCTAAACCTAACACTAGCCCTAACCCTAACACTAAACATAGACCTAATCCTAGCTCTAATTCTAATTCTTACCCTAAGCTAACCATAACATTATAACTATTATAACCCTAACATGCTAACTCTAGGCCAAGCCTAATCATTAGCCTAACCCAAACCCTCACCCTGTTACTAGTCCTAACCCTAGCCCTCATTCTAGCTCTAAATATTACCCAAACACTAAACTTAACCATGACACTTATTTTGACCCTAACAGTAACCTCATGTCTAAACGTGACCCTATTCATAAACCGAACACTAACACTAGCACTAGAAATAAACCTATACTTAAATGTAACCATAAAACTAGCCCTAGACCTAAACTGAATCTAAACTCTAGCCATATCTCTAGCCCTAGACCAAAACAGAAACCTAGACCTGGCCCTAATGATGAACTTTAACCTAACACAAACACTAACCCTACCCCTAGACCTAACTCTAGTTATAATTCTGGGTTTAACCCTAACCCTAACTATAACCCAAACATAGACCCTGACTCTAACACTAACCGTAGCTCTAAACATTACATTAACGGTAACCCTGAACCTAACACTTGACCTAGCCGTAATATTTACACAAAAAGTAGCCCTTATTATAACCCTGGTTTATACATTATTTGTAGGACTAACACTAGCCCCAACCCAAACAAAACCTGGCCCTAAGCTGAGCACTAACCCTAGTTTTAATCCTAAACCTAAAAATAGCCCTAATCCATACCGTCATCTTAGATCTAACCCTAGCTTTTACCCTATACATTTCCTTAAGCTAAACCCTTAACCTAGTGCTAACCCTAATCCTAACCATAACATTATAACTATTATAACCCTAGCATGCTAACTCTAGGCCAAGCCTAATCCTTAGCCTAATCCAAGTCCTAACCTATTACTAGTCCTAACCCTAACCTTCATTCTAGATCTAAACCTAACCCAAACCCAAACCCTAACCCTGACACTTATTCTGACCCTAACACTAACTGCAGGTAGAAACCTGACCCTAACCCGAAACGGAATGCTAACATTAGCCCTACTGGTAATCATATACTTAAACCTAGACCTAACACTAGCCATTGACTTAAACCTAATCCTAAATCTAGCCATATCTATAGCCCTATACCTTAACAACAACCTATCCCTAGCCCTAACCATAACCCTTAACCTAATCCAAACAATAACTCTACCTCTAGACCTAACCCTAGTCCTTATTCTGGCACTAAACCCATCATTAACTCTAACCTGAACACTGGCCCTGACCGTAACATAATCCAAGCTCCAAAGCTCGCCTTAAACCAAAACCTTATCCTAAGACATACCCTAGCCTTAACCTGAACCATAAAACTAGCCCTAATCATAACCCTAGCTCTTACATTGCCCATGGACCTAACCCTAGGTCTAAACTAACACAAAACATAGCCCTAATTTTACGCCTGAACATAGCCCTAAGTGTAACCCTAAACCTAACCCAAGCCCTAACCCTAACCCTAAGCCTCGCTTTAGACCTAACTCCAGATCAAAGCCTAAACTTTACCCTTAACATAACCCTAGTGGTATCCCAAACCCTAACATAACACTAGCCCTAATTCTAACCATAACCATAGCCCTAACCATTGTTCTAATTATATCAACTACCCTAACCCTAGCCCTAATCCTTATGATAACCCTAGCCCTAAACCTAGCTCTAATTCTATCCATTACCCTAACATTATTCTAAACCTAATGCTATCCATAGTCTTATCCCTAAACCTATTGAAATCCTTAAACCTATCCATTGCTCCAAAACTAACGTGAATCCTAATCATAAGCCTATTCATTACTTTAACCCTAACTCTAACCCTAATGTTAATTCGAAACTTAACATAAACTTTAACCTAAACAAACACTGACCCTAAAAATACATACAGCTATAAACTTGACCCTTACCCTAAAACTAACCGTCACACTAGACCTAATAATAAACGTAAACCGAAACCTCTCTGTAACCTTAACCGTATACCTGATATTAGCCCTAGAACCAATCCTAGCCCCAACCCTAAAACGAACACTAGCTCTCATCCTAGCCCAAAACATAGTCTCAGTCATAAACCTAACCCTAATTCTAACCCTTTCTCTAGCCCTAAATCTAGTTATAACACCATTACTTTCCCTAAACCTAACCCAAACCCTAACCCTAAAACTAAACCTTGCCCTAAAATTAACCCTAAAACTAACCCTAACACTAACCCTAGCCCTAATCCTAAAGCTAACCCTAATCCTAGCTTTAAGACTAACTATAACTCTCGCACTAGCCCTAGCCTTTAATCTAACCCTATCATTTACTGTAACCTTATTCCTAGCCATAGCCTAGAATAACCCTAGACGTAACCTAACCCTAACCCTAACCCTAACCTTGCCCTACCCGTATATTTCAACTAACTCTAAATCTAACCCTGATTTTACACCTAAGCCTAACCCTAACACTAGTCATAACCCTAATGCTAATCCCAAAACTAGCTCTAAACATAGGCTTAGCCGTAAAAAAAAAAAAAAACTGAACCATTACACTAACCTCAAACATTTACCTAAACCAAAACCTAATCTTATATCTAGCCCAAAGCCTAGCCCTAATTAGAGTCTTAATCTTAACCCTAAATCTACCCCTAAACCGGTCTCTTAGATTAACACAAAACCTAACTCTAAACATCACACTAAACCTAAACCTTAACCTAAAACTAGACCCGGTTCTAACCCTAATTCTAAAACTAGTTCTAATCATAAACATAGATTATACATTAGACATAACCTTAAACCCAATGCTAACCCAAACCTATTCCAAATCTGAGACCTAACCCTAGTTTTCACCCTAACCCTATCCCTAACACTAGCCCTAACCTGAACCCAAACCCTAGCTCTAGGCTAGATCTAACCTTATACTTTAACCTAACCAAACTCAACCCTATTACTAACCCTTCTCCTAATGCTAATCTTTAGTCTAACCCAAACCCTAAACCTATTACTAGTCGTTACCCTAGCCCTCATTCTTGATTTAACCATAACCCAAATCCTAACCCTAACCCTGACCCTTATTCTGACCCTGAACCTAAACCAAACCCTAACACTAGCCTTCCCGTTACCTTATATCTAAATCTAATCCTAACACTAGTCTTAGATTAAACTTAATCCAAAATCTAGCCATATCTTTAACCAAGACCTAAACAAAAAACTAGCCCTAGCTCTAATGATAAACATCAATCTAAGACAAACACTAACCTTAGCTCTAGACCTAACCATTCCTAATTCAGGCTCTAGCCCTAACCCTAATACTAATCAAAACACAGACACTGACACTAACACTAACCCTACCTATTAAACTAACCCTAACCGAAACCTAAACCTAACACTAGACCTAGCCATAATTGTTAACATAACCTTTAAATTACCATAGCACTCAAACTAGCTTTAAACCTAACACAAAACCTAGCCCTAATCCTAGGCCTAAATCTAGCCCAAAGCATAACGCTAACCCTAACTTTATCCCTTACCCTAAGACTAACCCTCACGCTAACCCTAACCCTCACCTAAGACCTAACCCTAGATAAAAGCCAAAATTGAACCCTAAACTAAACCTAGTCCTAACCCCAAACCTAATCCTAATCCTAGCCCTAATCATAATGTTAACACTAGCCCTAATACCATCTTTAAAATTATCCATTACCCTGAACCGAAACTTAACCCTAATGATAAATCTAGCTATAATCTTAATTGTAAACCTAATCTTAGACCTAACCCTAAAATTAACACTCATCATAGCCTTAACCCTAGATAAAACCTTAAACCTTACTCTATCACTAACCCTAGCCCAAACCCTAACACTAACCCTAAACCTAAAACCACCCCTAACCCTAACCTGACATCTAATTCTATACATTACCCAAATTCTAATGAAAATATTAGCCCTAAACCTAACACTAACCCTAAACCTAAAACTACCCCTAACCCTAACACAACATCTAACCCTATTCATTAACATAACTATAAAGATAACCTTAGCCTTAACCCTAACACTAAACCTAAACTTAACTTTAAATCTAACCCTAGACATAATCCTAAACCTAACCATTAGCCTAGCACTAACCCTAGCTCAAGACCTAACCTGAACCCTAAACCAAACCAAAAACCTAAACCTAGCCTTAGACCTAACCCTAACTCTATCCCTAAACCTATCCAAAACACTAGCCCTAACCCTAGCTCTAATGCTATTCATTACCCTAACAATAACCCTAACCCAGATGCTAACCCTAGGCCTAACACTAACCCTACCAATTACCCTAATCTTAACCTAATCTTAAACCTAAACCTATACATAAACCTGACCCTAATTCTAAACCTAACGTTAATTTCAGCCCTAAAGCTAATAATTAACCAAACACAAATCTGAAACCTAACCCTGAATCTAAAAGTACACCTTACTCTTAACATTAGACCTATCCATGAACCTAACTTCATAGCTAACACTAGCTGTAACCCTAAACATGACATTATTCCTATCCCTTAAACTTGCCCTAACCCTAACACAAACCCTAGCCCTCATCCTCACCCCAAATCTAGCCTTAATTCTAACACAAACCTTTCACTAGACCTAAACCTAATTCTAATCATCGCCATAGCCCTAAACCTAGATATAACCCCATCCCTTCCTCTAAACCTAACCCTAAAACTAATCTTAAACATAGCACTAATTTAGCCCTAAACTTAACCCTAACTGTAGCCTTAAGACTAACTATAACTATCGCCCTAGCTCCATACCTAGTTCTAACTCTATCCTTTACCATAATCCAAACACTAGACCTAACCTTATCCATAACCATAGCCATAGCCCTAACCCTAGAATTAACCATAACTCTAAATGTACCCCTAAGCCTATAGTCACCATATCACTATCAATAACACTAACATTAATTGTAAAATTACCCTTAACTTTATCCTTAGTCCTAAAACATAAGGAGCCATAGCACTAACCCTAAAAATTAACCTAAATCAAATCCTAATCCTCCATCTAGCCCTAATCCTACTTCTAATTCAAGTTTTATCCCCAATCCTAAAACTAATCCTGACAATGACTCTGAATCTTTCACTAGCATTAGCTCAGAACATCACCCTGAACGTAAACCTAACTATAAAACTAGATTTAGCCCTAACCCTAACGCTAAAATTAGCCTTAATCAAACCCTAATTCTTACATTATCTGTATCCATAACACTAGTCCTAATGTTACCAAAAATCTATTCCTAATGTGAGCCACAACTCTAGCTTTAATCTTAATTCTAAACCTAAACCAAGTCCTAACATTTACTCTAACTTAACCCTAACTATAATCCTTGAACTAACTCTAAACCTAACACTAACCCTAACACTAACAATAACCATAATAACCCTAGCCCTAAACCTAGGTCTAACCCTATCCATTACCCAAACCCTAAACCTAATCCTAAACCTAATGCTAACCCTTGGCCTAACCCTAACACATTTGCTAACCCTAACCTATCCATTACCCTAAATATAAACCTAACCCTATACCTAATAAACCTAGATGTAACACAAACACTAAAACTGGCTCTAATTGTAACCCTAGATTTTATATTAGCCATAGCCCTAAAGCTAACCAAAAACCTAGCCTAGCCCTAATTCAAGCTCTAATCCTAGCTTTAACCCTAACCCTAAACCTAACCCTAGCCCTACCCCTAACCCTAACCCTAGCCCTATCACTACCACTAACCCTATCCCTTACCCTAAGCCAAACTCTAACCCTAAAGCTACCCTAGTTCTGAACCTAAATCTTAGCCAAACCCAAAACCTAACTCTATTACTAGTCCTAACCCTAATTCTCAATCTAGCTCTATCACTATCCTAAACCCTAACCTTAGCCCTGAGCCATATTATCACCCTAACACTAACCATAGGTCTAAATCTGACCCTAACCCTAATTTAACACCTATAATTGGCACTACCTGTAACTCTATAACTAAACCTTACCCTAACACTAGACCTACCCTTAATCCTTTATCCAGTGATAACTCTAGGCCTAGCTCTAAACAAAGACTTAGTCCTAGCCCTAATAATAACCCTTAACCTAACCCAAACACAAACCCTACACATAGACAAAACCCTAGTTCTAATACTGGCCCTAACAATAAACCTTACCCTAAACCGAACACTGACCCTTACCCTAACACAAATCCTAGCTCTACAACTTTTCTTCCCAAAAAAACATAACCCTAACACTAGACATAGCCATATCACTAACCCTGAAACTAGCCATCACGAAAGGACAAAACCTACCTTTAACTGTATTCATTACCCTAAACCTAACTCTAACCCTAATGCTAACCCTAGCCCTAATCCTCACACATACTCTAACGCTAATCCTTGTCTTAGTCCAAACACTGCCTCAATCCCTAACCCTTAAACTTAACCTAACCCTAACACTAACCCATGGCCTAAACCTAAACCAAACCTTAATCCTAGCCCTAATACTAACCTTAACCCTATCCCTAACCCTAGCTCTAAGCCTACATGTTACCTTAACTCTTATCCTAATATTAATGATAACCCTAGCCCTAACCCTAGCTCTAACCCTACCCATTAACCTTACCTAACCCTAACCCTAACCCTGATGATAACACTAGCCCTTATCCTAATTCTACCCTAACCCTAACCCTAGAAATAACCATAAACCTAACCATTGGCATAGAGCTAACCCTTGTTAAACCCCTAACCATTACCCCAAACCTAACACTAAAAATATCCTTAAACTAACCTTAAGGCTAAACTTAAATCTAACCCTAAACCTAACATGACATCAAACCCTATCCAATACCCTAAACCTAATGATAACCCTAGCCCTAACCTAAACACTAACCTGAACCCTAACCATAACTTAGACCTAACCCTAAACCTAATCCTTGCCCTTGTGCTAACCATAGCTCAAACTCTAAACCGTACCCTAAACCTAAACACAACTCTAACCCTAGGCCTAACACTAAATTTAGGCCTTATAATAACCATAAAACTAGACATAACCTTATATTTTACCCTAAGCACCACAGTAACCCTAAAGCTAACCCTATACCTAAACCTAACCCTTTGATAACTCTAAACCTATCAATTACCCTACACCTAACATAGACCCTAAACCCTAACCTATCATTATCCTAACCGAAATCTAATGCTAATTCAAGCTCTGAACCAAAACTCTAACCTAAACCAAACCCAAAACCTCATTCTAACCCAAATAATACCCCTAGCTCTAAACCTGAGCCTTACCCTAAATTGAACCCTTACACTAGACCTAGCCATAAATCTAACCCTCAATCTATCCCTTACATAAGCCTAGAGCAGACACTAGCCCCAGCACTAATTCTTGCAAGAACCCTAAAAAAAAAACCCTAGCCCTCATCCTATCCCTAAACCTAGCCTTATTACTAAACAAAACCATAACCCTAGGCCTAACTGAATACTAACCTTGGACCTAGCCCAAAAACTAGTTCTAACCACATCCTTTCCCATAACCCTAACGCTATCCCTAAACATAAACATAAGCCTAAACTAGGCCTAATGCTCATACAAACACTAGAACTAATTCTAGCCCTAAATTTTTCCCTAACCTAATCCAAAACCTATCCCTAATTCGTGCCTTAACAATACATTTAACCCTAACCATAACCCTAATTCTAGTCATAACACTTACCATAAACCTAACCCTAAACCTAACCCCTGACATAACCCAAAACCTAGCCTAACCCTAGTCTCAATCCTAACCATTAACCTAGCCCTAACCTGAGCTGTAACCCTATCCATTACCCTAATCCTAATGCTAAACCTAATGCTAAAGCTAGGATAACCCTAGAATAACCCTAAACCTATTTCAACCCTAAAATTATACATTGCCCTAAACCTAACCTGAACCCTGAACCTAACAATATCCATAACGCTAATCCTAACCCAAATAATCTTAAACCTAAAACTATCTCTAACCATAAACTTAGACCTAAAATTATCCCTAGCCCTAATGAAGCAATTACCCTAAAGCAAACTCTAGCCCTAATTATAGAACTAATCTTAGCCTTAATCCTACACCTAACCCTAAGCATAGAACTAACCCTAATTTTAACTCTCACCCTAGTTCTAAAGTTAGTTATATCATCATACCTAACCATAACAATAACCATATCCCTAGCCATAAACCTAGGTTCAGCCTTAATACTAACCCTAGCTCTAATTCTAGCTGTAATTAAGACCCAATTCTAACCCTAAATCTAATCCTAACACTAAATCTAATCCTCGCCCTAGCCTTATACCTAGTTCTAACCCTATCCCTTATGATAACTCAAACCCTAGCCATACCCTTAGCTATAACCTTCAATTTAGTCCTAAACCTAGATCTAACCCTAACTCTAAATCTAACCCTAAACCTAAGCCTATACCACACCGTAACACTAGCTCTAATCCAAATGCTAATTTGAAAACTAGCCCTAACCCAAGTCATAGCTCTCAAGAATAACCAAGCCATTTCACTGACCCTAATTTTAACCTAAACCAAACACTAACCCTACACCTAGCCTTATCCTTGGCCCTAATTCACGTTCTAACCCTAACCTTAGAACTAATACTAACCCTGACACTGACCTTAACACTAAGCCTAGCTCTAAACATCCCCCTATCGCTAAACCTAATCCTAACACTAGACCTCGCCTTAAACTACTGCTAATATTAATGCCAGTTATTAAATTAGCCATAGCCCTAAAGCTAACACAAAACCTAGCCCTAATCCAAGGCCTAACCCTAGCTTTAACCCTAACCCTAACCCTGGCCCTAACCTTAACCCTATCCCTAGTCCTAATCCTAGCTCTAACCCTATTTCTTATACTTGGTCAAACCCTCACCCTATTTCTACCCTAGTACTAACCATAATTCTATGCCTGCCCCAAAACCAAACTTTATTACTAGTTCTAAGGCTAACCCTCATTCTAACTCTAAACTTAACCCAAACCCTAACTCTAAACCTGAAACTTATTCTGACACAAACACTAAATGTAGTTTTAAACCTGACCCTAACCCTTATCCAAAACCTAACACTAGCCCTACCATTAACCCTAAAACTAAACCTAACAATAACACTACTCCTAGTAGTAAACCTAATCCTAAATATAGCCATAACCCTAGCCTTAGCCATAACAATACCATTAACTTAAAACAAACACTAACTCTACCCCTAGACCTAACCATAGTCCTCATTGTTGACCTAACCCTAAATCTAATCCTAACCTAAACCCTGACACTTACCCTAACTAAAACCCTACCTCTAAACCTTATTCTAACCTAAAATCTAACCCTAATACTAGATGAACTCTAAATATAGTCATAACCATAACTCTAGCTCTTACATTACACATATTCCTAATAATAGTGCTAAACTTCACACAAAACATAACCTTAATTACAGCCCTAAACGTACCCCTAATCATAACTCTAACCCAAAACCTAGCCCTAACCCTAACCCTCATTCTAGCCCTTTCCTAGCTCAAACCCTAAAACTTACCCAAATAAAACCCTAGCCCAAACCCTAAACCTCACCCTAAATCTAGCCCTAATCCTAATGGTAACCATAGCCAAAACCCTAGCTGTAATTTTATTCATTATACTTAACATAACACTAAAACTAATGCTAAACCTAACCCTAAACTGAACCCTAACTGCCGCAGTCTGGCTGGGCACAAAATAACGGAGCCACCACAAAGCCTTGTAGATTCAAACAGTAACTCTTTATTCCCGAACTCTCACCTACAATCTACCCACACTTTTCATTAACACCCTGCCTCTACCTGACTCCAAGCACCAATTCTCTCAGAACCCCGTGAGAATTCAACTGGAACTCAAAAGGTTGGGGCGCCTGAGGCAGCAGGATATGCCCTAATCCCAGCAGGATCTGCCCTAATCCTGAAGCCGCCCTATTTCCAGAAGGATCGACCCTAAACCCAGAGTCACCCTAATCCCTGAGTAGGGTCACCTTTCAACCCAAAATGCCATGAGTCATTCCTACTTGGTTATGACTCTCAGCACCTAACCCTACCCTAGACAAGACTGAAACTAAACATCGGCCAACCCCTGAACCTAGCTCAATCCCTAACCCTTACACTTAACCTAACACTAACCCAAGACCTAACCATAAAAATAACCCCACCCCTAATCCTAAGCTTAACCCTAGCCCTAACCATAGCTTGAACCTTACCCATTACTCTAACGCTAAACTTAACCCTAATGATAAAACTAGACCTAAAGCTAAACCTATCCTAACTCTAAACATAAACCTAATTCTAGAACTAACAGTGAAGCTAACAGTAACCCTAAACCTAAACCTAACACTAACCTAAAATTAAACTTATCTTTAACCGGATATCTAAACTTATTACCCTAACCCTAATGATAACTCTAGCCCAAACCATTATACTAACCATGACCATAACCCTAGACCAAACCCTAAATTAATCTTAGCCATAGCAAAAATTCTAGCTCAAACCCTAAACCATACCCTAAACCTAATCCTAAGTGTAACCCTTGCCCTAACCCTGACCCTAACCCTAACTCTAGCCCTAATCCTAACAATTATCCTAGCCCTAACCCTAGGTATAACCCTATAAATTACCCTAACGATAACCATAACCCTAATGCTAAGTCTAGGCCAAATCCCTAAACCTATCACAAACCCTAACCATATCCATTACCTTAAACCTAACCTAACCCTAAATATAACACTATCTATTACACTAACCTTAATGCTAATTTGAGCCTTAAATGTAAACCTTAACCTAACCCAAACCTGAAGCCTGACTCTAACCCTAATATTATTCCAGCTCTTAAACTGACCCTTTCCCTAATTGTAGCACATTAATTTGACATAGTCATAAACCTAACCCTAAAAATATCACTAATTGTAAATCTAGACATAACATTAGTTCTAGCCCTAATTCTTGCCCTAAACCTAACACAAAACCTAACCCTAATTTCAGCCTTTAATCTAGCCTTAATTCTAAACCTAACCATAACCCTATCCCTAACCATAAGCTAATCATAACTAGACTGAACCCTAACCATAGCACTAAAATCAAATGGAGCAACAGGCCTAACACTAACCTTAACTTAAACCAAACCCTAGCACTACACCTAGATCTAACCCTAGACCCAATTTGAGTCCTAATCATAACCTTAAAAATAACCCTTAACCTGAACTATATCTTAACACTCTTGCAATCTCTAAAAAAACACCCTAACATAAACCTACCGTAATCTAATCCCTAGACCTAACTCTAAACCTAGCCCTAAACCTAGCTCAAAACCTAAACTTTATGTTAAACATAACTGAAAACCTAACCCTAACCCTAGTTATAACATTAACCCTATCGCAAGGCATATTCCTAACCATAACCCTAATTCTAACCCTATCAATTACCCTAACCATAACCCTTACCCTATTGCTAACCCTAAACCTAAACCTTGCCCTATCACTAACGCTATCCGTATAAATTACCCTAAACCAAACCTGAACCTTAGAACAAACCCTAACTATACCCCAACCCTAATCCTAATGCTAATTTGAGACATAAACCTAAATCCTTACGTAAGGAAAATCCTAATCCTAATAATTCTGCGAGCTCTAAACCTGACCCTTACCCTAAATCTAACCCTTACACTAGACGAAACCATAAGCCTAACCCCAAAACTATCTTTAACCACAACCCTAGACCTGATATCAGCCCTAGCACTAATCCTAGCCCTTAATCTAAAACAAACACTATAGCTCATCCTTGTCCTAAATCTAGCCTTAATCATTAACCTAACTTCAACCCCAGGCCTAACCCTAACTTTAACCCTCACCCTATATCTAAACCTAGCTATAAAACAATTCTTTACCCTAAATTTAAATCTAAGTCTACCCTTATCACTAGGCCTGAGCTAAACACTAATTCTAGCTCTAATCCTACCTTTAATTTAACCTTATCCCAACCTCTAACTCTGATTTTAGCCCTATCACTTACTCTAACACTCACACTAGCCCTATCCCTAGTTCTAAACTAATCCCTTACCATTACTCTAACCTGGGCCCTAACCCTTGCCTTATTCTTAAACCTAGAGTAATCCTAGATCTAACCTAACTATAAATGTAACCCTTAACCTAAATCTAAGCCTAACACTAACACTAGCCCTAACCCTAATACTAATTGTAAAACCAGCCCTAACCCTAACCCTAGGACTAAAACAAAACCGAACAATAGACCTAATCATAAATTTTAACTTAAACAAAACTCCAAGCTACTACAAGAAGTAATGTTAGCCCTAATTGAGTCCTAACCCTAACCTTAAAACTAACCCTGGTTCTGACTCATATCCTAACACACACCCTACCTCTAAACATGACACTAACCTTAAACAGAACCCTAACAGTATACCTAGACTTAAATCGAGTTCTAACTCAAAAACTAACACTAACCATGACCCTGATTCCTATCCTAAAAATAATTCTAGCTCTTAATATCACCTTAACCTTAAATCTAACACTAACACTAGAACTACCCCTAACTATAACCGTAAAGCTAATCCTAATTGTAATCCTGGTTCTTACATTACCTGTTGTCCTAACCCTAGCCCTAATGCTAACACAAAAACAAGCCTAATCCGAGACCTACACCGAGCTTTAACCCTAAATCTAACCACACCCCTAACAGTAGCTCTAACCCTATCCCTAAATCTAAGAAAAACCCTAACCTTAACGGTAACCCAAGACCTATCCCTAATCCGCAGGCTAATCAAAACTCTCACCATATTAATATTCCTAACACTAGCCCTCATTCTAGCTCGAACTCTATTCCAAAACTTAACCATAACCCTGACCCTTATTCTGACCATAAAACTAAACGAGGTTCTAATCTGACCCTAATGCTAGACCCAATGATAACACTAGCCCTACCAGTAACCGAATACCTAAACCAGACCCTACCACTAGCCCTAGACCTAAACCTAATCATAAATCTACCCTTAACTCTAGCTTTACACCTAAACAAAATCCTAGCCTTATCCCTAACAATAACACTTAACTTAATGCAAAGACTAACCCTACCCCTAAACATAAACCTAGTCCCAATTCTGGCTTTAATCTTAATTCTAATTCTAACCTGAAAACTGACGCTGCCTTAAACACTAAAACTATCTATAAACCTGACCCTAACAAAAAACCTAAACCTAACACTAGACATAGCCATAAGCCTAACCCTACAACCAGCCCTAATAATAATCCTAGCTCTTACATTACCCATTCCCCTAACTCTATGCCTTAACCTAACACAAAACCTAGAGCGAATTCCAGGCCTAAATCTAGCTCTAAGCAAAACCCAACCCTAACCCTCGTCCTAACCCTAATCTTAAACCTAACCCTAAACTTAGTCTTAAAACTTACTCAAAGCCTAACCCTTACCATAAATTTAAACATGGGCCTATACCTTAATCTAAACCCTAACAGTAGCTTTAACCCTAAACTTAACTTTATAACTAAAGCTAGCTCTAAACCTATACCTTACGCAACCCTACACCTAACTGTATTGATAACCCTAGCTTTAATCCTAAATGTAACCCTAACCCTAACCAGAAAACTAACAATACACCTAACCCTAAACTAACACACACTTGCCATAGCCCTAACCCTAGCAGAAAACATGATCGGTACCATAAACCTAAACATAACCGTACTCTTAACATTAACTCTAAAACTAAATCTAACACTAAACCTAAACCTAAACCTACATCTAACCATATCCTTTACACTAACCCTTATCCTAACACTAATTACAACCCTAGTCCTAACTTTATCCATAACCCTAAACCTACCATAATTTTGTCCATTGACCTAAGATTGAACCTAATCCTCGACCTAGCCCTATCACTCACAATACCATAAATGTTAGCTCTTAATCTAAACATAACCCTATCCCAAACTCTAACACCAATCCTATCCCTAATCCTAAACATAACCATAGCCAAAACCCTAGCTCTAACTGTATTCATTACCCTAACCATAACCCTAAACCTAAGGCTAAACCTAACCCTTACCCTAACCCTTACCCTAACTCTATCCCTAGCCCTGATTCTAACCAGAAGCCTCAACCTAGCCCTAACACTTACTCAATCACTGACCCTTACCCTTATTGTAACCATAAGAAAATGATAAGCCTAACCCTAACCCTAACATTTGTCCTAATCCTAAACATAAAACAAGACTTAACCTTAGCTCTAATCCCACCCATTACCATGACCAAAAACATAAACTTCATAATAACCCTAGCCCTAAACCCAAACCTACTCAAAACCTAACTGTAAACCTAACTCTATATTTAACCCTTGCAGTAGTCCTAAACCTAGCTCAACCTCTAAAAATGATGCTAAACTTAACACTAACCCTAGTCCTATACCTAAACCTAACCCTAACCCGACATATAAATCTGACCATTAACTTAACCCTAATGCTAACCCTTATCCAAACCCCAGACCTAATCCTAAACCTAACCCTATCCTTAGCAATAACCCTAGTTAAAACTCTAACCCAGATCCTAAACCTAACACAAGACATAACCCTTTCCCTAGCCCCAATCATAAACATAACCCTAGCTCTAACCCTATACATTACCCTAATGATAATGATAAACCTAATTCTAATCCTAGGCCTAACCCTAAACCTATCCATTACCCTAAACCTAACTCAAACCTAATGCTAATTTGAGCCATAACCCTAAACCTAAACCTAACCCAAACCCAAAACCTGACTCTATTATAATACTCCTATCTCTCAACATGAACCTCACCCTAAACCTAACTCTGAAACTACACCTAGCCATAAATCTCACACGAAAACTATCCCTAACCATAATCCTATACCTGATATTAGCCCTAGCCCTAATTTTTACCGCAAAACTAACACAAATGCTAGCCTTCATTCTAGCCATAAAACCTAGCCTTGATCCTATCTCGAACCGTAACTCTAGCCCTATCTCTAATTTTATCCCTCACCCTAGTTCTGAACATTGCTATAACCCCTCTCTTCCCCAAAATCTAACCCTAACTCTAACTCTAGACTTAACCTTTACACTAATCCTAGGCCTGATCCTAGCCCTAACTTAGCCCTAATGGTACCGCTAGAACTAGGACTAACTCTAAATCTCTCCCTTGCCCTATTCCTGGATCTAACCATATCCCTTAACATAAACCTAACATGGGCCCTAACCTTAGCCCTAACACTAGCCCTAGCCCTAACCCTATAACTAAACATAACCATAAGTCCAACCCTAATCCTAAGCATAAACCTCAAACTAACTCTAGCCCTAACACTAACACTAATCCTATAACTAGCCCTAATCTAGTTTAAGCCCTAAAACAAAACCAAGACATAACCTTAACCTTACCCTTAACCTAAACCAAAACCTAAACATTCACCTAGCCCTAACCTTAGCCTTCATTCAAGTCCTAACCTAACCCTAAAATGAACCATGAGAATGACTCTGACCTTACACTAACCCAAGCTGTAACATCACACTAAAAGTATACCTAAACCTTAAACTATTACTAGCCCTAACTGTAAACCTAAAAGTAGTCCTAATCACAACTCTAGTTCTTACATTAGCCGTAGCCCTAACCTAACCCAAAATCTATAACTAAACTGAGCCGTAAACCTCGTTTTAAACCTAACCATAACCCTAGCTCTAACCATTACCCTAAACCTAACCCTAACCCTAAAACAGTCCCTAAACTTAAACCTAACACTAGACTCAATCCTAACTATCATCCTAGCCCTAAATCTAGCTCTAACTCTATCCATTAACCAAAAAATAGCCCTAACCCTAATGATAACCCTAGCACTATACTTAACCCTAATCCTACCTAGACCTGACACTAACCGTAACCATCGCCCTAGTCCTAACCATACCTCAAACCATAACACTTACCCTAAACCTAACACTAAGACTAACCCCAGACCTAACCCTAACCCTAACTCTAGCCCGTATCCTAACCATAACACTTGACCTAAACACATCCATTACCCTAAACATATGCATAACCCAAACATAGCTCTAAACATAGCTCTAACCTCACCCATTACCCTAATCATAACTATAAACATGATGATAACACTAGCCCTAACCCTAAAACTACTCTAGCCCTAACTGTAAACCTAACCCTAGTCCTAACCCTAAACCTAGCACAAACCCTAAAACTAATGCTTGCCCTAGTCCTAACCCTAGCTCAAACTCTAACCCTTACTCTAAACATAAACCTAGCTCTAAACCTAATCCTAACCCAATCCCTAATCCTAAGTGTAACCATAGCCCAAATCCTAGCTGTAACTTTATCCATTATCTTAAACATAATCCTAACACTAATGATAACCCTAGCCCTTACCCCAACCCTAATTGTAGCCCTGATTCTAAACCTAACCCTTGCCCTAGCCCTAACAGTAGCTCAAACCCTAACACTTACCCTATACCAAACCCTAATACTAACCCTAGGATTAAACCAAACCCTAGCCCTAATTCTAACCTTAACCTAAGCCCTAACACTAGCACTAAACCTATTCATTTGGTAAGCCTAAACCAAATGCTAACCCTAGGCCTAACCCTAACCCTATCCCTAACACAAACCCTATACATTAATCTAAACCTTACCTGAACCATAAAACTAACTCTATCCATTAGTCTAAGCCCAACCTAAACCGAATGCTAATTTGAGCTCTAAACTTAAACCTTAACCAAACCAAACCCTAACCCATACTCTGACTGTAATAATAGCCTAGCTCTATATCTGACCCCTACACTAAACCTAACCCTTACAACATACCTAGCCATAAACCTATTCCTAACACTATCCCTAACCATATCCCTAGACCTGACATTATCTCTAGCCCTAATCCTAGCCCTAGCATTAACATAAAACCTATCCCTCATCCTACCCCTAAACATAGACTTAATGCTAACCCGAACCTTCAACCTAGCCCTAGCCCTAGCCCTAAATATACCCCTCGCCCTAGCACTGAACCTAGCTATAAAACCCCATCCTTTCCCCTAAAATAACCCTAAACCTAGACCTAACCATAGGCCTAACCCTATCACTAATCATAATCATAGCGCTAATCCTAACCTTACTTGATCCATTAACATAAACCTACCTTTAACTCTAGCCCTAAGACTAACTCTGACTCACACCGTAGACATATTTCTAGTTATAACCCTATTCATTATGATAACCCTCACAATAGCCCTAACCTTACCATAACCCTAGCCATAGCCCTAACCCTAGACATAACCATAACTCTAAATCTAACCCTATTCTTAAGCCTAAACATCATTCTACCACGAGCTCTAACACTATTTCTAATTCTAAAGCTAGCCCTAATTCAAGCCCTAGCCCTAAAACAAAACTGAGCCATTGCTCTAATCCAAACCCTGTTCCAGAACTACCCATAACCCAAGCTCTAATTCAAGTACTAGGCCTAAAACTAACCCTCACCCTGACTCATATCCAAACACAAGCCCTAGCTCTAGATATCATCCTAACCCTAAAACTAATGCTAAAACTAGCCCTAGCCGAAACCCTAACCCTAAAACTAAACCTAATTGTAACCCTTGTTCTTAGATTAGCCTTAGCCAAATCCTAGCCCTAACTTTAACACAAAAATAGCCCTAATCCGAGCCCTAACACTAGATTTAACCCTAACCCTAAAACTAAACCTAAACCCCAATCCTAGCCCTAATCCTAGCTCTAATCCTATCCATTACTGTAAGCCAAACCCTATTCATAATGCTAACTCTAGGCCCAATCCTAATCTTTAGCCGAAACTAATCAATAGCCCTATTACTAGTCCTAACACTAGCCCTCATTATAGATCTAACCCTAACCCAAAACCTCACACCTAACCTTATCCTAACACTAATTATAGGCCTAAACCTTAACTTAAACTGAAACGAAAACCTGAATCTAGCACTACCAGTAAACTTATATCTAAACCTAACCCTAACACTAGCCTTAGACCTATATCTAATCCTAAATCTAGCTATTACTCTAGCGTTTGACCTATACATGAACTTAGTGCTAGCCCTAACAATAAACCTAAACCTAAACCAAACACTAAATCTACAACTAGAATTAACCCTAGTTCTATTCTGTTTTCACACTAACCCTAACTTTAATATGATCACTGACCCTCATACTAACATTAAACCTAGCTCTAAACTTGAAACTAAGCCAAAACCTAAAACTAATACTAGACCTAGCCGTAACCCTAACCCTAAAACTTGCTCTAATTAGAACCTTGAATCTTACATTACACATAGCACTAACCCTAGGCCTAAATCTAACACAAAAATTAAATAACCCTAATCCTATTTGATGCCTAAATCTACCCAGAGCATAACCCTCACCCTAACCCTAACCCTAGTCCTAATTTTAACCCTAACCCTCACTTTAGTCCTAACCCTAGGTCAAAATCTATCCTAACCCTTAGCATAAACATAACCCTAGCATTATCACTAATCATAACCCTAACCATAGACCTAAACCTAACCTTAACACTAGACCTAACACTAGCTATAACCCTAGTCATTACCCTAACTCTAACCCTATCCCTAATGATAACCCTATCCCTAACCCTAACCCAAACCCTAACTCAAACTATAAACCTAACCCTAGACCTAACCCTAAACCTAAGCATTTCCATAGCCTTAACCCTAACTTAAACCCTAACTCTTATCCTAAAACCAACAGTAAACCTATCCCTAAAATAAACCTAAACCTAAACCTAACCTTACCTTAAAGCTAACCCTATATCTAACCTAATCTATTACCCTAAACCTAATCCTAAACCTAATGAAAAACCTAGCCCCAACCCTAAACTTAACCCTGACCATAACACTAAACCTAACGCTAATCCTCGAGCTATAACTAGTTCAAAATCTAACATTTACCCTAAATATGAACCTAACCTTAACCCTAAGCTAGGGTTACTATCCCTAACCCCAAACCTAACCTAACTCTAGCCCTAATCCTAACCTAACCTTTTTCCTAACCATAGATCTAACCCTAAATATCATCTATATGATAACCCTAATCCGAATTCTAACCCTAGGCATAACCCTAACCCTTTTGCTAACCATAAAGCTCTCCATCTCTCTAAAATTACCCTGAAACCTAAATCTGACCGAATCAAATACGCTAACCCTAACTCTAACCCTAATGTTCATTTGTGCCCTATTCATAAACCTTAACCTAAAAAATACGCTAACCTGGACCCTGACCGTAAAAATGCACCTAGCTCTAAACCTGACCCTTACCCAAAGCCTAAAACTGCCACGAGACATAGACACAAACCTAAGACTAAATCTACCCTCAACTGTATCACTAGACTTGACATTAGTCCTAGCCCGAATTCTAGACTTATACCTAAAATAAGCCCTAGCTCTAATCCTAGCCCCAAAACCAGGCTTAATAATAATCCTAACCCTAAACCTAGCCCTAACCCTAATTTTAATCTTCATCCTACCTCTAACCCTAGCTTTAACACCATACCTCACCCTAAAATTAACTATAACTAATACTAAGCCTAAGCTGAACACAAACTCTAGCACTAATCCTAGCTCTATCTTAGCCCTATCTCTAAAACTAACCAAAACCCTAGGTTTAAGACTAACTCTTACTCTCACCCTAGCCCTATCCCTAGTTCTAACTCTATCTGTTACCGTAACTATAACCCTAGCCCTAACCTTGCCGTATAGTTAAACCAACCCTAATCCTAGATCTAATGCTGAATCCAAATCTAACCCTAACACAAAGCCCAAGGCTAACACTAACAGTAGCCCTAACACTAATGGTAATCTTATAACTAGCCCAAACCCTAAACCTAGAACTAAAACATACCTGAGAAATGGCTCTAACCCTAAACATTAACTTAAATCAAACCCTAACACTACACCTAGACGTAACCCTAGCCCTAAATCGAGTCCTAACCCTAACTTTAAAACTTACCCTGACCCTGACTCATATCGTAACACTTACCCTAGCTCTAAAGACCACCCTAAACTTAAACCAAAGCCTAACATTAAGCCTAGCCCTAATTCAAGTCATAAACCTAACCTTAAAGCTAACCCTGAATCTGACTGATATCCTAAAAGTTACCCTAGCTCTAAATGCAGCCCTCACCTTAAACCAAACACTAACAGGAAGCCTAGCCCTATTTGAGTCCTAATCCTAACCCTAAAACTAACCCCGGTGCTGACTCATATTCTAACATTAACCTTAGCTCTAAATATTACCCTAACATTAAACCTAAAATTAACACTAGACCTACCCCTACCCCTAACCCTAAAACTAACCCTAATTCTAACCCTGGCTCTTGCATTAATCACTGCCCAAATCTAGCCCTAACCCTATAACAAAAATTATCCCTAATCCAAGCTCTAAACATATATTTAACTTTAACCCTAACCCTAACTGTAGCATTAACCCTAGCTCTAAGACTATCCTTTAACCTAATAAAAACCCTAACCCTAATGGTAACTCGAAACATCTCTCTAATTCTTAGGCTAACCAAAATCCTAACCCTATTAATAGTCCTAACCCTAGCCCTCATTCTAGCTCTAACCCTATCTCAAACCCTAACTTGCATATGAATCCTGCACAGTATCAAAAAATATCAGACCAAATAATTGGGGGAGACATTTCAGTACATGCATATTGCCCTTTTTTATCCTAAAGTTCTCTTGGATAAACTCGTTTTACATGTTTCAGCTTATCACTACTTTTACAAAGAAGAAACCAGAGAGTGCCCACAGACAACTGACTGAGTATATGAAGTTTCAACCAGTTGGCACTAACCCTCTGATTTCCAGCTCCATTTCTATTTACCCATATAGGTCAAAATAAAGTGAAACATTAAGAACAAACTATTCCCAAAAGCAAACCATTGAACCGAGAAGGCCTCAAACTGGGACACATAGTAAGGCTAGGTAAAAGACAAATCTTCCCAGTATCTGTTTTCTTCTTAAGGGCTCTCGGATACAGTTTTTTTTGTTGTTGTTGTTGTTTGTTTTTGTTTTTTTTTTTTTTTTTTGCATGCTTTATCTTTGGCCTACCTTCAAAAGAAAGAAACCAGAGAGTGCCCACTGAGAACTGATTGTTTGAAGTTTCAAGCACCTCCCGCCAACCCTTTTTGATTTCCAGCTCAATTTTCATTCACATCAATAAGCCATAATGAAGGGTAACCTTAAAATACAAACTGTTCCTGACAGTGAAACATTGAACTGACAAGGCCCAAACCTGTGGAGCATACTAAGGCTAAGTAAAAGATGAAGCATGAAAAAACAATTTATCCAAGTGCTCTTTTAGAGAAAACATGGGAAATAGGCATGTACTGAAACACCTTCCACAATTAATGGTCAGAATTTTTGATACTGATCAGGATTGATCTGTTACCTTTCCCTACTAGGCACCACAAGTTTTTGACTTTTACAATCAAGCTCTATAAACAGAAAAGGTTTAGTTTTCGGATTAGGGTTAGGGCTAGGGTGAGAACTAATGTTTGTGTTTGAGTTAGTTTTATTCAAATGTCTTTGATACTGGTCAAAATTCATCTTTTATCTAGCATTAACATATTTCCCAGTTTGGGCCTTCTCAGTTCAAGGTTCACTGTCAAGAACAGTTTGTGTTTTAAGGTTTCACTTCATCTTGACCTCTGTAGGCTAGGGTTAGGGTTAGAGCTAATGTTCGGTTTTTTTTTTGTTGTTGTTGTTGTTTTTTTTTTTTTTTTTTTTTTTTTTTTTTAGGGCCAGGGCTAGGGGTTAGGGCTAGATTTTTAATTAGTGTTAGGGTAAGGTTTATGCTTAGGGATAGTGTTATCTTTAGAGTTAGGTTTAGATACAGTGTTAGGATTAGAGCTAGGGTTAGTGTTATGAAAAGGGCTAGGGTGAGAACTAGGGAAACGGCTAAGACGAGAGTTACATTTAGATTTAGGACTAGGCATAGGGTTAGGGTTAAGGTTAAAGCTAAATCATGGCTAGGAATAGTTCTAGGGTTAGTGTTAGGGTTAGGCCTCGAGGTAGGGCTAGGTTTAGAATTAGCATTGGGGTTAGGATTAAGTTTAGGGGAATGGGTGGTGTTATAGCTAGCTTTAGGGCTAGGTTGAGGGTTAGAATTAGGATTAGTGCTAAGGTGAGTGTTAAGGTTGGGATTAAGGCTAGGTTTAGGGCTAGGGTTTCTTTTAGGTTCAGGGCTAGAACTAGGACTAGAGCTAATGTCAAGTCTAGGGTTATGATTAAGGATAGTTTTAGGGTTAGGTTATGGCTAGGTCTAGTGTCAGAGCTATGTTTAGGGTCAGGGTTAGGTTTAGAGTTCGGGGTTCAGCATTTGATTTAGGTCAAGTTTAGGGTAAGAGCTTTAATTAGTGATAGGTTTTGGCTTAGGGTTAGGGTAATGGATAGGGTTAGGTTTAGGTTTCAGTTAAGGTTTAGGGTAATGGATAGGATAGGCTTAGTAATAGGGTTAAGTCTAGCATTAGGTTAGGGTTATGTTTAGTATAATAGATACATTTAGAGCTAGGGTTAGGGATAGGTTATTGTTTAGATTAATTCTAAAATTAGAGTTAGCTTTAGAGATAGGACTAGGTTTGGTTCATGGTAAGTGTCAGGTTTAGGCATAGTGTTATGTTTAGGTTAGGGTAAGTGTTAGTGTTTAAGCTAGGGTAATGGCTAGGGAGAGGTATATGTTTATGTTTAGGTCTAGGGATATGTTTATGGTTATAGTTTTGTTTAGGGTTCAGGTTATGGCTGGAGATTTCATTACAGTTAAGGTTAGGTTTAGTGTAATGGACAATATTAAATTTAGGGTTAGAGTTAGGATTAGGGTATGGATTCGGGCTAGTCTTAGGATTAGGTTTAGTGTAAAGCTTAATGTTATAGCTAGGGTTAGGGCTATGGTGAGGTTTAGGTTTATGGTTAGGTTTTGGGATACATTTATGGTTAGGGTTAAGTTTAGTGTAAGGGATAGCATTACAATTAGGTTTAGGGTTAGGGTTAGGGTAATTGACAAGGTTAGAACTATAGTTTGAGCTAGAATTAAAGTTAGGATAAGAGCTAGGGTTAGGGTTACAGTTTTGGATAGGGCTAGGGTAATGTTTAGGGTAAGCGTTTGGCTTTGAGCTAGGGTTCAGGTCTAAGGGAAGGGTTAGTGTTTTCAATAGTATTAGGGCTTTGGTTAGTGTTAGGGTTATACTTAGATCTAATTTTAGGCCTAGGATTATGGATAGGTTTTGTGTTAGGTTTAGGGCTAGAGTTAGGACTATGATTAGGGTTAGGGATAATGTTAGGGTTAAGATTAGTGTTAAAATTGGGTTAGCGCTACGGTTATGTTTAGGGCTACTATTAAGTTTAGGGTTATGGCTAGGTCTAGTGTTAGTACTAGGTTTGGGATAGGGTCAGGTTAAGAGATAGTTTAATGTTAGTGTCAGGGTCTGTGTTCCTGATTAGACTATAGTTAGGGTTAGACCCAGAATTAGGACTAGTGCTGGGTCTTGGGGTAGGGTAAGTGTTTAGTTTAGGTTAAGGGTTATTGTAAAGGCTAGAGATAAGGTTTCATTTAGGTCTACAGCTAGAATTATAGCTATATTTAGGCTTAGTTTTGGGTTTAGATCTATTGTTAGTGTTAGGTATAGGTATAGGCTTACAGGTAGGGCTAGTGTTAGGGTTTGGTTTAGGATCAGGTTTAGAACTACGGTTACTGTAAGGATCAGAATGACGGACAGGTTTAGGGTTAAAACTAGAATGAGAGCTAGGGTTAGGACTAGTAATACTCTTAGTGTTTAAGTTAGGCTAAGTTTTAGGGTTAGGACTGGGGTTAGAATTTTGTATAGGGTTTGGCTTAGGGTAAGGGATAAGGTTAGAGCTAGGTTTAGGGCTAGGGTTAGGGTTAGTGTTAGGGCTAGTTTTAGGGTTAATAATTCGGTTTAAGCTATAGTTAGGACTAGAATTAGTGGTAGGATTCGTTTCAGGGTTAGAGCTAGGGTTATAACAACTACGAATGTACAAACTAGAGTTACAATTAGGGCTAGATTTAGGGTTGGGATTAATGCTAGATCTGGTGTTAGGATTATTTTAAAGTTATGGTGAGGTTTAGAGCTAGGAATAGTGTTAAGATCAGTGTCAGATTCAGGGTTATTTTTATAGTTAGGGTTAGGGCTATGTGTACATTTATGGTTTGGTTTAAGTTAAGTGTTAGGGTTAGGGATATCACTTGGTTTTGTTTTAAGACTAGGTCTAGGGGTAAGGCAAGTTTTAGGATTAGCATTATTGTTAGGGCTAGTGTTAGGGTTTGGTTTAGGATTGTTGTTATGGTTAAAATTAGAGTTAGGTTTAAATTTAGAGTTAGATTTCGATCCAGGGTTTGGCTAGGGTGAAAAATAGAACTAGTGAAAGGGCTAGGGCAAGAGTTAGAGTTAGTCTCAAGGCTAGGTTTAGGGTTAGGATAGGAGTAAATTTGTGTTAGTGCTAGAATTATTGTTAGGGTTAGGCCTAGAGTTAGGGCAAGTGTTATGGTTATCTTTAAGATTATGGTTATCTTTAAGATTATCGTTAGGCTTAGGGTAAGGGATGGGTTATAGCTAGATTTAGGGCTAGGGCGAGTGTTAGAATTAGGGTTAAACTTCAAGTTATGGTTTGGGTTAGAATTCAGGCTAGTTTTAGGGTTAGGATTAGGGCTAGGGCTAATTTCACGTCCAGCTTTACAGTTAAAGATAGTTTTAATTTTAGGTTAGATGTAGTGTAAGGGTTAAATTTTGGGTTAGGGTCAGGTTTAGAACCAAGGGTATTGTTTGGGTCAGGGTCGTGATTAGTGTTTGGAATAAGTTAAGGTTTAAATTTAGGGCTCAAATTAAAATAGGTTTAGGATTAGGGTAATGATATAGTTAGGTTTTTGTTTCAAGTTTGGCTCAGGGTAATGGATAGGGTTAGAATTAGGAATATGGTAAGGTTTAGTCCCAGAGTCAGCATTAGGGTTAGGATATGGTTAGAGTAATGGATAGGGTTATATCTAGGGTTAGAGCTGAGGTTACGGTTATAATTAATGCTAGGTTTAGGGTCATGGTTAGAGTTATAGTTAAAGCTCGGTATTACACTCAGATTAGGCTAGGTTTGGGGTTAAGTTAGGGCTAGGGTTAAGGTTATTGTTAATGTAAGTACTAAGGTTTAATTTAGGGCTAGTTTTAGGGTTAGGGTTAGGGTTAAGGCTAGGTCTAGTTTTATGTTTAGGGTTATGTTTAGAGTGATGTTAAAGATAGGGTTAGTGTTTATGTCAGGATCAGGGATAGTATTAGTTTTGAAGTTTTGCTTGAAACTAGAATTAGGGCTAGGTTTAAACTAGTTGTAGGGTTAGGTTAAGGTTTAGGGTTAGGGCTATGGCTCGGTTTGTATTAGGGCTAGAAAAAGAGACAGGGCTAGTTTTAGGAGTAGCATTAGGGTTAGGGTTCAGGTTAGTGTTATTTTTAGGCTTAGGCTTTGCATTAGGGTTAGATTTAGAGTTAAGGTTAGATCTAGGGTTAGGACTTGGCCTAAGGAAATGGTTAGGGTTAGGCCTAGGTTTAGGGCTAGGTTTAGAGTTCCTGTAAGGTATAGGGTTAGAACTAATTTTAGGGCTAGGGAGACAGTTATCCTTAATTTTAGGGCTAGGAAGAGAGTTAGACTTAGTTTTAGGTCTAGGGTTAGGGTTAGGTTAGGGATAAGGCTATGTATGGTCAAAGATTAGGGATAGTGTTGCTTTTAAGTTAGGCCTAGGTTTAAGGTTAGGGTTATGATTAAGGCTATGTTTAGTGCTAATATGGGCTATGGTTTTTGTTTGGCTTAGGGCTAGGATTATATCTAGGGCTAATGTCAGGTGTAGGGTTATGGTTATGGATAGTTTTAGGGTTATGTTTCGGCTAGGTGTAATATAAGTATTATGTTTGGGGTAAAAATCAGGTTAGAGCTGGAGGAATTATTAGGGTCAGAGTCATGGTTATGGTTTCTTTTAGGTTTGCGCTTAGCATTAGGGCTCAAATTAGCATTAGGTTTACGATTAGTGTAATGATAGGGTTAGATTAAGGGTTAATGTTAGGTTTAGGGTAATTGATAGGATTGGGGTTAGTCATAGGTTTTGGGTTAGGCCTAGGGTTAGGATTAGGAAAATAGTTATGTATAGGGTTAGAGTTAAGGTTAGAGTTAGGGTTTTGGTTAGGATTAGCTCTTGAGATAGGATTAGGCCTAGCATTAGCATTAGGATATGGGCTATTATTAGGGTAATAAATACAGTTAGAGGTAAGGTTATAGCTAATCTTTTGGTTAGGATTAGGTCTTGAATTAGTGTTAAGGTATGGGTTAGAACTAAGTTTAGGTTTAGAGTTCTGTTTAGTTTAAGAGTTAGGTTCTGAGCTATGATTATTTCTAAAGCAAGGGTTAGGATCAGAGTTATGTTAAGGAATAAAATTATGGTAGGTTTAGTGTTAGGTTTAGGGTTAGGGGAATGGTTATAACTAAGTTTAGGTTTAGAGTTATTATAATAAATATGGTTATTTGTAGGTTTAGGGTTAGGGACAGGGTTTCATTTAAGTTTAGGGTTAGGGTTAGTTCTATGGTTATGTTTAGGTTTAGGTTTAGGGTTTGATTTATGGTTAGAGCTATATTATTAGTTAAGCATTAGGTTTAAGGTTAGTTTTTCTGTTTAGGGTTATGGTTATGGTTAGGGTTAAGGCTAGCATTACAATTAGGATTGGGTTAGGGTGAGGGTAATGGGTAAGTTTAGAGCTAGGTTTAGGGCTTGTATTAAGGTTAGCATTAGGACTAGGTTTAGGGTTAGATTCACGGTTAGTTCCAGATTTATTTTTTTAGTTAAGGTTAAGTTTGGAGCAAGGGTTAGGACTAAGGCAAGGGTTAGGTTTGAGTTAGGGCTAGGGTTAGGTTTAGGGTTATGCTTAGGGCTAGGTTAAGGCCCAGGATTATCTCTAAGTTTTGTGTAAGGTTTAGAACTAGAGTTTGTGTTAGGGTCAGGGTAAGGGTCAGGGTTAGCTTTCGGGTTTGGGATAGGGTTAGGGTTAGGGTTAGGTTTAGGGTTAGGGTTAGAGCAAGAATCAGAGCTAAGGTCAGGACTATTAATAAGGTTAGGATTTTGTTTACCCTAAAGATTAGGCATAGTTCTAGGGCTACCATTAGGGTTAGGGTTATTCATAGGGTAAGGAATAGCCTTAGAGCTAGGGTTAGGGATGGAGTTTGGGTTAGGGTTAAATCTATGTTTAGGGCTCCAATTAGGGCTAGTTTTTGGGTTAGGGTTAGGGCTAATGATAGGGCAATGGCTAATGTAAGAACTAGGGTTACAATGAGGATTAGTTATAGTGTTCAGGTTAAGGGTAGGTTTAGTTTTAGGGTTAGGTTTAAGCTTAGGATGATATTTAGAGCTAGGGTTAGTGTTAGGATAGGAGTCAGAATAGGTTTACTTTTAGGTTTTAGTTTAAGGTTAGGAGGGTGTTTAGAGCATGGTGAGTGTTAGGATATGGGTCAGGGTCAGGGTAAGATTTAAGGTTTGGGTTAGGATTCGAATTAATGCTATGATTAGGTCTAAGTGTAGTTTTAGGGTTTGTTTTAAGTTAAGGGTTTGGTTTAAGTTAAGGTTTATGGTTACTCAGTTTTGTTTTACTGCTAGAGTTAGGGTTAGGGCTAGTTTTACAAATAACATTAGGTTTAGGGCTAGTTTTATTGTTTGGCTTAGGCTTATGGGTAGATTTTGAAATAGGGTTAGATCTAGGTTTAGGGCTAGGACTAAGTATATGGCAAGGGTTAGGACATGGTTTAGGGTTATGGTAATGGATACGCTTAGAAGTAGGGACAGGGATCGTGTCAGAGTTAGAGTTAGTCTTAGGGCTAAGGTTAGGGTTAGGTTTAGGTATGAGTTAGTGGTATGGCCAGTTTTGGGGTTAGCTATTGGTTTTAGATAAGTTTTAGACCTAGGGTTTGTGTTAGGGTCAGAATAAGGGTCAGGGTTAGCGTAAGATTTTGGGATAGGATTAGAGCTAGAATGAGGGCTAGGGTCAGGACTATTAATAGGGTTCAAATTTTTGTTAGCCTAAGGATTAGGGATAGATCTAGTTAATCATTAAGTTTACAGTTTCACTTAAGGTAAGGGAGAGAGTTAGAGCTCAGTTTAGGGTTAGGGTTAAAGTTAAGTTTAGGGTTTGGATTTGGGCTAGTTTTGTGTTAGGCTTAGGACTACAGTTAGGGCAATTACTAATATAAGAACTAGTGGTACAATTAGGGTTAGTTTTAGAGTTAGGGTCAAGGTTATGGGTAGTTTTACTGTTAACGTTAGGGTGATATTTAGAACTAGGGTTTGTTTTAGGATATGAGTCAGGATCGGGGTTAGGTTTAGGACTCACTTAAGGGCTAGGGTTACTCTTCAGTTTTGGTTTAAGTTTAGGATGGTGTTTCAAGTTAGGGTGAGTTTAGCATATGAGTCAGTGTCAGGTGTAATTTTAAAGGTAGGGTTAGGACTCGAATTAAGGCTATGGTTAGGTCTAGGTGTATTATTAGGTTTTGGTTTAATGTAGATTTAGGTTTAGGGCTAATGCTCAGTTTTGTTTTACTGCTATTGGTAGAGTTAGGGCTGATTTTATAATTAGCATTATTATTAGGTTTAGTGTTTGCATGAGGCTAAGGCTTACGTTTAGGGCTAGAACTAAGTATTGGGCAAGGGTTAGGGTTATGATAAGGACTAGGATTAGAACTAGTGATAGGGCTAATATGAGAATTATTGTTAGTGTTAGGGCTAAGGTTGGGTTTAGGGTTAGGAATAGGACTAAATTAGGGCTAGAATTAGGTCTATGGTTAGTGTTCAGATTAAGCATAGAATCAGGGTTAGATTTAGAATTTAGTTTAGGGTAAGAGATGATGTTATTCTAGTTTTAGAGTTAGGGTGATATTTAAAAATAGGGTTAGAATTATGGTTATGATTAAGGTCAGGTTTAGGTCTAGGTTGAGGGCTAGGGTTTGTTTTAGGGTTAGGGCTAGGATAAGAAGTATGACTAATTTCAAGTCTAGAATTATGTTTAAAGATAATTTTAGGGTTAGAATTATGGGTATGTGTAGTGTAAGTTTTAAGATTAGGGTTAGGGTCAGGCTTAGGGCTGGGGTATCATTAAGATGAAGGTCTAGGTTAGGGTTTGGAATAGGTTAAGGCTTAAAGTTAGGGATTGAATTAGCATTAGGGTAAGAATTTGGGTAATGATAGGCTTAGAATTAGGGTTCATGTAAGGTTTAGGGAAATGAATAGGGATAGAATTAGAGATAAGGTTAGGTTTGGGGCTAGGGTTAGCATTAGGGTTAGGCTTATTGTTATGGTAATGTATAGGGTTAGGGATAGGGTTATGGTTATGATTAGGACTAGGGCTAATGTTAGGGTTAGAGTTATGGTTAAAGCTCGGTTTAGGGCTCAGATTAATCTATGACTTGGGTTAAGTTAGTGCTAGGGTTGGCTTTAAGGGTAAGTAAAAGGGTTATGATTAGGACTAATTTTAGAGTTAAGGTTAGGGCTAGTGTTATTGTTTGTTTTAGTGTTAGGGCCAGGTTTACACCTAGGGTTAGTATTAGTGTCAAAATAAAGTTGAGGGTTAACATTAGGGTTTGAAATAGGGTTAGAGCTACAATGAGGTTAGGGTTAAAACTATCAATAGGGTTAGAGCTTTGGTGAGCTTGAGGATTAGAAATAGGTCTTGGGTTATCATTAGGGTTAGTGTTTCGCTTTGAGTAAAGGATAGGCTTAGAGCTAGGGTTAGGAGTAGAGTTAGGGTTAGGGGTAGGGTAAGGGTATGATTTGGTTTAGGGCTCAGATTAGGGCTAATTTTTGTGTTAGGGTTAGGGCTAATGTTATGGCAATGGATAGTGTAAGAACTAAGTTACAAATAAGTTTAGGTATAGGGTAGGTCTAGTGTTAGGGTTAGGTTTAATGTTAGTGTGATATTTATAGCTAGGTTAGTATTAGGATGTGATTCAGAGACAGTGTTAGTTTAATGGTTAGGCTTATGACTCAAATAAGTGCTAAAATTACTTTTAGGGTTCAGTTTAATATGAGAGGAGTCTTTAAAGCTAGGGTGACTGTTAGGATATGAGTCATCATCAGGGTTAGTTTTAAGGTTAGTGTTATGACTAGAATTAAGGGTAGGGTTACTGTTAGGGTTCGGTTTAAGATTAGCGTGGTGTTTAGACCTAGGGTGAGTGTTAGGATATGATTTGGGGTCACGGTTAGTTTAAGGTTATGGTTAGGACTCAAATTAGGCCTAGAGTTAGGTCTAGGTGTATGTTATGTTTTGGTTTAAGATAAGGTTTAAATTAGGACTATTTTTCAGTTTTTATTTTTGAGAGAGAGAGAGAGAGAGAATTTTTAATATTTTTCATTTTTTAGTTTTTGGTGGACACAAAATATTCTTTAAATTATATTTTTATTGATCTGAGGATTGAACCCAGCACCGCAAGCATGCCAGGCCAAATCGCTACCACTTGAGCCACATCCCCAGGCCCTATTTCTCAGTTTTGTTTTTGTCCTAGGTTATATGATTAGCATTAGGATTAGGCCCAGTGTTCATGTTAGTCTTAGGCTTATGGTTAGGTTAAGACTTGGAGTTTAGGGTTAGATCTAGGGTTAGGGTTAGGACTTAGGATAGGGCAAGGCTTAGAACTAGGGTTAGGGTTATTGTAAATGATAGGGATAAAAGTAGGGATGAGGCTAGGGTGAGAGTTAGAGTTAGTCTTAGGCCTAGGGTTATGGTTAGTTTTAGGGATAGGGCTAAATCAGAGCAAGATTAGAACTAGGGTTAGTGTTCAGCTAAGGCCTAGCATTAGGGCTAGTTTTAGGGTTAAATTTATGGTAAGGGATGTGTTATAGCTAGGTTTAGAGGTAGAGTGAGGGTTAGAAATAGGATTAAGTCTAGCGTCAGGTTTAGGGTTATGATTAAGTCTAGGTTTAGGGCAAGGATGAGGGCTAGGGTTTGTTTTAGGGTTAGGTCTAGAATTAGGGCGAGGGATAATGTCAGGTCTAGTGTTACATTTAGAAGTAGATTTAGGGTTAGGTCTATGTCTTAGTTTAGGGTAAGGGTCAGTTTTAGAGCTATCGGTATTTTTAGGTTCAGGATCACTGTTATGTTTTTTATTAGGTTAATATTTAGGGATAGGGCTAAAATGAGCATTAGGGTTAGAGGTAGGATTAGGGTAATGAATATGGTTAGGTTTA